>NC_045455.1:87388322-87421826 GCF_002776525.5 Piliocolobus tephrosceles
CCCGCCATATTGTTCAGGTTGGTGGGAGGGGAAAGGAGATCCTTTGTTCTAGGAGACGGAGTGCCCTGCCCAGTGTGTGTGTGTGTGCATGTGTCGGGGGATAATCCTGATTAGGCCAGTCATGCTCATTCCACTTCCCTTTGCCAATGATTGGTCTAACGTTGACATGGACCAGTTGATATGTGACCTAGTTCTGGCCAATGAGATACAAAGGGTATTCTTCTGGGTAGTTCCTTGACAGAGTTTTCTCTGACTTAATAAATAGATAGGACTCAGCAAGGAGAGGACTTCTTTGCCCCACCTCCTGACTTGACTGTGGTTGTACAAGCCACCTTGTGACCATAAAGTAACATCAGAATTGGCAGGGCAGAAAGACGGGAAGGGCATGCTTGGCCATTTCAGCACACTGTGAAACTGCCTCATTCTACCTGAAACTGCCTTCTGCAGACCCCTCACTATGTGAGATTATTAAATTTTGTCTTTATTGCTGAAGTTGCAGTTAGTCAGGTGTACTGTTTCTTGCAACCAAAAGCATTCCTAACTGGTATATTTACCATTACATTTGCTTTTTAAACAAGCAGTTGAGTGACAAAAGATCTGCTTCCAATTCCCTACAGTTTTCTTTTTCATATTTATTTGTTTAGAGACAGGGTCTTGCTCTGTTGCCCAGGCTGGAGTGCAGTGGCACAGTCATAGCTCACTGCAGCCTCAACCTCCTCGGCTCAAGTCATCCTCCTGACTCAGCCTCCTGAGTAGCTAGGACTACAGGTGGGTGCCACCATTCCTGGCTAATTTTTTTAATTTCTTGGTAGAGACAGGGTCTCAGTATGTTGCCCAGGCTGTTCCCTACAGTTTCTATACAAAGAAGTACAAGATAAAAATTCAGAACTGTACATTCCAGAGGAGAGAAGGGTCTGGTTGACCAGAGGGCTCAGGAAAGACTGAGGGCACTTGGGCCACACTCACACACGGTAGGTGAGAGTTGAACAGTCCGACAGAAATTGTCAGGGTGTTCTGGGCGCAAGTGCAGGTCCCAGCATGAGCAAACGATGACAGCTCCTTTGGATACCCTAGTGGACCTGGATTCCAGTCTGGATTCCAGACCTGAATTCCAGTTTAAACTCTTGCCTGAGTGTTCTAACGCTCGTGGGTGCTTCAGGAAGTCTGCGCTTTCAGTCTTACAACACTCCCTGAGGATCGTCAAGCCAGGCATGTGTTGAGGCAGGAAGCTCCGAGGCTGAACAGCACAATAACAGGGCCCCTCTCTTACCCCACCTCCAGGCTGCAGTGCCTGCCCTTGGCTCTGAGCTGGGTGAATTTCCTGACTTCTTAATATACCTTCCTCCTGGGGCTGAGGTCCTTATCTCCTTCCTTTGTGGCCCAAGTCTTAATTTTAGTGTCAGGGGATCAGACCAACAGCCTGAAAGTTTCCTTCCAGGACCTAGAGGAGTCTTTTAAACTAAAGGTACTCCTGATGGGCTGTTGCAAACTTCCCAATTTTTAGATGTGGTCAGGCTCTTCAAATCATGTCACACTATTAAGGATTAAAAAAATACCATAGGTAACAAAAAATACATGTTTAAGTGACTCTTGGCTGGATGCAGTGATGTCTGTAATCTCAGCACTTTGGGAGGCTGAAGCAGGAGGATCGCCTGAGGCCAGGAGCTTGAGACCAGCCTGGGCAACATAGTGAGACCCCATCTCTATGAAAAATAATAAATTAGCTGGGTGTGGTGGCACACACCTGTAATTCCAGCAACTCGGGAGGCTGAGGTGGGAGGATTGCTTGAGCCCTGAAGTGCAAGGATGCAGTGAGCTATGATTGTACCACTGTACTCCAGCCTATGTGACAGGGCAAGACCCTGTCTCTAAAAAATCAATAAATAGTGACTCTTCACTCACAAGACCGGGCACTGAGACTGTAGAAGAAAAGCAATCACTTTAATATTTGGGGGCTTCTTTTTTTATTTATAAGGAACAGGTTTTGGGGGCTTTTCTAAACTGGAACTGTATTTTCACTGGTTGTTAATCATAACTGCTGTTCTTTCTAGATACTGAAATCACAGGATTCCTACCTTTTCCTTTTCCACCATCATTTTTTTAAAAAAATGGGATAGCATTTTAAGTGCAAAGTACAAAATAAGCCAAGACAAAAGTGAGCCGTGGCTTGCCCAGCCAGGCAGTGGGGATTGGTAGCCAGAAAAGGCCTAGACAGGCCAGCAACCTGTCAGCTTCCACCTCCTCCAGCTTTTATACTGAAGCCCACACCTGTGGATTCTTCCTGGTTCTGGAGCTCAAGCAGATCATGCAGTTTGATGGAAAAGGGAAGGGTGGTGCTCAAGACAGAAGCAGGAGGAGAACCTCAAGTGGACTCTGGACAGGGTGTGCCACCTCCGCTGTCGTGTTGCCTGAGCCTTTAACTGGGTCCTGATGAAGGTTCCAGCTATCCCGGGGATGCTGATGGAAGCTCAGGGAAGCAGTTGTCCACATGTGGGAAACCCCACAAGGCACCATGGAGCCCTGAAGACCAGTCCCCAGGGGCAGGAGTGATTGCTGGGCTACCCAAGTCAAGGAGATGTCAGGACAAGCGGGGGACAGAGAGATCTTCACCGAGATGAGCTCCTCCCTCTGAGACCAACCTTGGCAGATCAAGGTTTTTGTTTTAATTAAGGAGCCGGGGGGGTTCTTACACAGAGCTAAGGATTTTGTGCCAGGACTTTGGCAGCAGAGGCTGGTAGAGAGAGGAGATGAGCAACTGGACTGGGGCAGGACGGAGAAGCAAAGGAGCAGGGAACAAGACAGCAATGAGCTGCCCTGCAATAATAGCCATGCAATCCAACAGCTACCCAGGGGCAGAGTCCCACAAATGGGCATCTGAGGGTTTCCAGTCCAGAGGATGGGGCTGGCACCCAGAGGCTGGCTTTAACCATCAGGGGACACTTGAAGTCAGACAGGAGGCAGGGTCTCAAACGATGCCTAAGGGGAAGGAAGAAAGGGTTCAGTCTCGAGTAAATGTACATGGTGTGCTGGTGCCCATCCAAGGCCCAATCCCATCAGCGGCCTGGAATTTGAGGGCAGAAGTACAGCTAACCCATGGGGATAAGTACTGGGGGATTAGTCAGGCAGCATGCAGGAGGCGTATGGCACACATTACTCATGTAATCATACTTAACACTTATCCAGTGCTTAGTTTGGTCCAGACATTATTATAAATGCTTTTCTGGATTCTTCCTTTAATCCTCACAACAACCCTACTATTCTATCATCATCCCTGCTTTGGAGATTAAGAGACTAGAGCCCACAGACATTAGGTGACTTGCCCAAGGTCAGATATCCTGCAAGAGGCAGAGTCAAGATTTGAACCCCCGGCAGGCTGGCCTAGGAGCTGTGCACAGACCCACTTTGGCAGTAGAAGATTTTTGCCCTCTGCTCTATGTTGCTTTCTGGGTGCAAGCGACCCTGGGCACAAAGGTGGCAATCTTGACCTGAATAAGTTCAGAGCTGACCTGCAGGCAAATCCTGCCTGCCTTTCACTGACTGATGAGATCATCTCACAGGGATCCAGAGAACAGAGCAATGCATCTTTAGGCTGTCTCCTTCTGTGAAGAGACCAGAAGGTATGGGGATTGTGCGGGCAGAAGCTCTCAGCGATAGTCTGAGAAGGTCAAGGGTTACCCCTACATTCTGATTCAGGTGTGACTGGCCAAGCACGTCACCTCGCTGCCTCTTTCCTCAAAGCAAGATCATGTGATTGGACTAGATCTATAAGGTCCACTTGCACAGTAAGATTGTATGATTTTGTGTTTATCTTTACCAATCAATCTTCTGAATTTCTTTCCTTGTCCAATCATGGGGACTTCTGCATAAATTCTAAAAAAAAAATGGCTAGTGGTCTTGCAATATTATCTTCCTGTTCCCAAAATTGCCTAGAATGCTTGCCAACAAATCATGTTTGTTTTGTTTTGTTTTAAAAACATAGTTTTTAAAGTCCTTTTTAATAATATCATTAGATGATGCAGCATGGGTTTTTATCCTCTCACCCCAAATTTCGTTTTCTCTACTTAATGATCTCCAGCCATAATTTTCAAACAAATAACATGGAGAAGAAAAGGGATTTTTAAAGGAATTTATTTATTTTCAACAAATAAAATGAAAAAGAAAAGTGATTTATTTTCCTCCTCTCCATCATATAGATAGTAATTTTCCGGATTTTTCCTTTTAAAGGGTTTTCTTGTTCTTTTTCTTCTGCTGCCTTTTTAATCTGGTTTTTACTTCTCCATGCTACTTCTTTCTGCAGCAGACTTTCCACATCAACTGGATTTGTAATAGTAGGATTTGTTTCCTCTGTAATTGCTTTATACCTCTTCATGCCTCTTCATCACACTCACACAGAATTTGCTAGAAACTCACGGGGAGGACATATGTCTTCCTATCAGTGAAACCAAAGCTCTGGTCAACAGGTGACATTCATTATCCCTCCTTTTCTCTGTAGCCTCAGGCTCAGATCCTGAAATTTACTTTGGACCAATAGTTCGCATTTTCAATTTCCGACTAAAAAAGAAAATTAACTTTTGCTCTGAAAAAATTGTAAGCATATACATAAGAGGAAAGAAATGTTCATAAATTATGTATGTTTCAGCATTATCAATACATGGCCTATCATGTTTCATCTTTACTCCTCTTGGATAATTTTTTAAATTGATGCATAGGAAATGTACATATTTTTGTGGTACATGTGAAAATTTAATACATTCATATAATTTGTAAAGATAAAATCAGTGTCATTGGGGTCTTGGATAATTTTGCAGCAAATCTCAGTCATTTTATCACTTTGGGATTACTTCAGCATGTGAAGAAAGGGAATTTTAATTAAATAATAAACTATTATTTGGCTGGGTTTCAAATTTCAGCAAGAAAGCCCACACTAATGGTATAGCTGGGGCTTATTTTTATAGATTATTATTTTTTCAACAGAAAAATCTAAAGTCAATGATGATACGCAATTCTTCCCCCCACAGTAGGTTTGGTTGAGCCTGGGGATCTAACTTTCTTACAAATGCCGGGCTTGCCTCCAGGAGGGCAACAGAGCCGTGTTTCTGCAGGCCTGGCTGACTGCTGGGCAGATGGCCCGCGGTCCCGGGCAGAGTGAGGCTGGCTGCTCCGTGACTGCTGCCGCTGCTCATGACAAG
The DNA here is from genome assembly GCF_002776525.5 of Piliocolobus tephrosceles. NCBI lineage: Eukaryota > Metazoa > Chordata > Mammalia > Primates > Cercopithecidae > Piliocolobus > Piliocolobus tephrosceles. Next base: position 87,393,512 of record NC_045455.1, read on the forward strand.
TGCGTCCAGGAGGAGCCTGGAAGAGACACAGGAAGGAAAGGGCTGGTCTTCCACCGAAGTCGCCAGCAGATCTGCCCTGAGGGTGTGTCTGGAGTTCGGGAACTTTTGAAGAAGGAAGGCTAAAACTGGAGTACTCTGCTAGGCACCCCTCCTTCCTCAGAGGTGGAAATTAAACGGCCTGGTCAGAGCCTAGCCATTACAGAAAACTCAGGCTAGCTATCTCAAATATATGCGATTTTTGTCTTATATAGACATGACATGTATGTTACATGTAAAATTATAACAGATATATGATATGTGAAGTCAGGATATAGCACTACCTGTTGAATTTCTACTCCCTTAAAATGTTTAGACCTGAGCCACGCTATCCTGTTGTCTTTTTTAATATTTATTTATTTATTTATTTTTAGAGGCAGGGTCTTGCCGTGTTGCCCAGGCTGATCTTGGATTCCTGGACTTAAGCAATCCTCCCATCTAGACCTCTCAGGCAGCTGGGACTACAGGCACATGCCACCACACCCAGTACGCCATCCCTTTAAACTCTGCCTTGGCTCCAGCCTGACAATAAAGTCAGTTGCTTTCAATTGCCCATTCACCCCAACACGGCTAAAACTAAGTCCTCCTGCCTCCTCTCCAGCCATCTCCCGCAACGTCCCCATCAGCCAGTGCCTGACTTCCTTAGAGTCCTCCCGGGAACCCTGAAGTTCTCCTGGTCTTTTCCCTCTCCCTCACCTCAACCCCAAACTCAATTATTTCTACATCCCTTCCCTGAACTGCTAACCAGAGCCACCCTGCACCCTCCCCTTCCCCTCATGGTACCAGCCCTATTCTATTACTTCTTAACAGATTTGCTTTTTCCTTCATGAATTTATTTAACGGTTTATTCATTTCCTTCCAGTCTCATTCCCTTGTAACCCACTATTGGCCAGTCTAACCATCCTAAAACCACCCCTTCCTGTACTGACAGAATGAAACACATGTGAGTATCTAGCAAACGGCCAGGCCTCAACCTTACCTGTGCAAACTCAGCCTCCCTGTTCCCAACGCCTCCACCCTTCACTGGCCTCTCCCACAGTTGATTGGTTTTATTACCTTCTCTGTCTTTCCAGAATGCCTTCTCTTCTCTGCTGATATAAACTGTTACTGCCTTCAAAGCCGTTTCCCAATGCAGTCACTAATGATTCCTTTCAGAACTCATAGCTGTATCTTGCCTTTAATCGCCTTAGAAATGTTTCCTAATATTTCATGGAAGCCTGGCCTTCCCTAATAGAGTGCAAGGTCTTCTAGGGGAATAATTATATCTCTTATGTTACTATTTTCAATCGAATTAGCATGGCATTGCTGAATGAAGGGATACATTTCCTGGATCATGCACCACGCCATGAGTTGTTTCCTTCCACTGCTCAGCCAGGTCACTGGTGGACTAAGCTGGTAGGGTTTTAAGTAAAGCAGGGATGTTGATGAGTGTGCATGTGCGTGTGTACATCTGACTAAAAACATTCCAGTGTCAAATTAAGATTGTTTTGGAATTATTTACAATGCAGAAACTGGAATGTCTAGCAAGAGGATAATAGTTTGCGGCTATTAGCTACAACAGTTATGAAGGCTCTATAGAAACATGGAAAGATAAAAGCCGTCTGTATGGAAAAGGCTCGAATGAAATACGCCACAGTGATCACAGTGGCTCTGCTGAGATGATGGAATTATGACTCATCCTCCAGACCTTCCCTTCTTTTAATCTTTCCAAAATGTTATATTTAATGACTGTGAGTATATTAAAAGTAATAAAACAGGAAGAAGAGTAAAGGGAAAAGTCAATGGCTAGCAGTTAAGTGCTGAGACACAACTGACCTTAGGCAAGATGGTAGTGATACCGATTAGAGGTCTTTCCTCCAGATTTCTCTAATTGGCCACTTTTCCTTTAGGCCGTATTTGCTTCTCTGATTTGCCGCTTCCCCTGCCCCATGCCTCTCCAACTATCCCAGCCTGGGTTTTTTGTTTTTTTTTTTCTTTCAACTTTTCTAGTATGCCTTCAATAAAAACTACCTGTCTTATTTCCTCTTGCTAGGACCATCAGTTATTCCTAAATAATGACATGGTACATGTGAATGAGTTCATATGCAGCCTCCTTTGGTAAACATACAGCTAGAGATAATGACACAAAGGAATAACTGGAGTCCTTCCTTGGTTTATTAACCTCCACAGATCTCTATTTTCATCCATCCATCCATCCATTCACTCACTCACTCACTCAGCTTTGTCCTCGTCAGTGATTTCGATGATGACCCAGAAGGCACGTTTACCGTATCTGTGGATCATTTGAAGCAGGAGCTACAGAAAGTCCACAGGATGGCAGAGACCAGAAAGACTTCGCCGGGCCAGAAAGGCAGACTAAAACAAACAAGAGGCTTAAACAACACGCACAGGGTCTGCAGCCTGAGTCAACCCAAGCGGCGGCTGCACAAGGGCAGCCAGATAGCAGCTCTCGTGAGAAAGCCTTGGGGCTTTAACCAGGAGTAAGTTCCGGAAGAGTTCAAGGTATGAAGGCACTGACAGAAAAGGCTCCTTTGATCTTAGGTCCCAGGAAGAGAAGCAAGTTCTCTCTGTAGCAGCCCCTGGGAGGAGCAGGAGGAGCAGGCGAACCAGGAGTCCAGCGCTGGGAGGTAGAGCCTCAAAAACAGGCAGAATTCCAAGTAAAGCCAATGGCGATCTTATAAACAGCAGCAGTGCCCACTCATGCGAGGGAGAAGGTAGTCAGGAGCAGACAGGAGCATGAGTAGCAGGAACAGGAGGAGCCAGGGAGCCCAGGCCAGTGGCCCCTGAGGTGCCACCAGTGCAGTGCCGCCCTGCTCTCAGTGGCACTGGCCTCATCTCCAGGAGGGGACTGTCCCCTGTGCTTCCTTCTCCACGCTGCTCTTCCCACCTGAACGATTTTCCTTCCTCGCTCCCACTGGGCCTTCCCACAGGCTTTTCTCTCTGCCTGAAAGAAAAACTACCTCTAGGAGGAGGGAAATGATAGTCGTGCTGCATTTTCAATCCTGAGCGTGTCACCTGCAGGGACACTGATATGCTGGAGCCTTGTAAGCTGAGCTAGATGGAATTTCTGGAGCGTGTCAGCTGAAGGGTAACCAAAGGGACATGGATGTTGAGGCTGGAGACAAGGTGCCCACGGCACAAGAGGTGTTTTTACGTGTTCAGTAAATTTTCATGTGGCGATATTAGAGCATTGAAGAGGAAATCCATGAATTGACTCAGTAGATGGGTTGAATGGCTTTTAAACCCAGTACCAGATGTTTACGTTCTTTGAAAATGGGGGCATTTCAGTCACAGTGGTAGCTTCCCATAGCATGACTTTTGAGCCAATGGAGTCATCCGCATCTGATAAGTAAAATCATACATGTGCCTACCTGGTGAACTCCACAGAACTTCTTAGCAGAGATTTGGGAGTGTGTGCTTTTTAGACCAAGGAGCCTGAACTGTCCGGAGGATATGTACTGTGAAGCTTTTTAAAATATAACACAGAAGGGTTTTATGAGATCATCTGGTTCTTGTATTCAATCACACATACTTGCATTACGCAGAGTATACCCATAGAGTATTTTTTCCTTTTGTATCAAGCACCTAACCCAAGTGGGAAAGAAATACCTGACTGATCCTCAGTGACTGTAGCTGATCAGCTCCATGCTTGGTTTTTGGAGGAAGATGAGAACCCAGGCTCCCTCTTGTCTCTCACACTGGTGCTCCAACACCCTTATTCAGTCTCGAATATTAAAGCTGATGGATTTAGCAACAGTGTGCTTCTGAATAGGGGTGAGAAAGAAACCTCAAGAGAATGTTTGTAGCTGATAACAAGAGAGAAGTGTCTGGTTTTGCTAACCAAACAGGAGATGAAATGTTCTTTTGTATGTGAGCAGGAAGCAAGCAGATTGTCTACTTCAATAGCTTTTTATACCCACCAGCCGTGTTGAATTCGATCTTCTCCATCAGTATTATCTATAAAACCTCTTTCATTAGTGATTTAGTTAGGAGAGTGCTGTAGCCTGTTCTCATTCAAAGGTATTATCTCTTTCGGGGAGAGGACTGGGAGCTATACCTTTATTCCCCATATCTAAGCTAAAATGAAATCAGGAACAAACCCTTGAGACAATTTGTAGCATTTTTGAATTCTTTGTGAGAAAGCTAATGCAACTAACAAAGAAGTCATAGTCAATAAATTGGTGACTCTAATTAAAAGCAACTTTTCAAAAGAGTAGTTGGGAAATGTGGAAGCCCACCTTTACTGCAGCATGGTTTTCATGTAAATCTTAGATTTGACTGTGACTCTATTAACCTTAAATAATTGAGCAACATATTAATATCATTGATTAGCATCTTAGATTATAAAGATTGCTTCAGCTGTCCGTCAAATACCTGTTCTGGCTTTACAGACACAATGTAGATTCATTGCTGGCAGCAGGTTTGGAAAATATCTCTATGAGTTAAATATATCAAAATGGCATTTGAAAAAATGTATAAGCAAATTAAACCTTTGTACATGGTACTATGGACCACTTTTCACCCAGAGTCAAGTGAATGTCTCTCCTGAGAAGCCCTCCTTGGCTTTTCCCTGCCAATAAATGTGCCTTTCCTTCTTTGAGCCGATGGAGGACTCAACACCCCTCCAGCACTGGAATGCCGGTCCTGCATTGCAGCCTCTTCAAGTGTCCACCTCCTTATCACAGTCCAAGCCCTTTAGAAGGCAAAGATGATGGCTCTCCATCAGTGTTTTCAGCCCTAACCCAAAGCCTGGCCCCTGCTGAATGCTGCAGAAGGACAATGCTGACAGCTTCTCCTTGAAAGAGGGTGTAGGAGTGACAAGCAGCTCTCAGGTGAGACCAACAGACACTGTGGCTCTGCACCTATGTCCCAGGCTGTGTTCTGGGCTGGGGGACCAGTGAGGAGAAGGATCAGCTGTCAGTTTCCAGCTGTTCTGCGGGATGATGCTGTGGGTTTTAGAGGACGCAGGGGTGTGGGAGGCAGAGAAAGGCGCCAGGGAGAGTGGTGAGGAGAACTGGAAAAATAGAAAGGGCTGGTGAAGCCAGCAGGTAAGCAATGGCTCCGGCAGTCTTCCTTGCCTCTGAACCAGAAGGGATCCAGGGACAGTTAGTGGCTCAAGTCCTGCGGCTCCAGGTGCCCAGACGTGCATTTCCTGTGTGGAGTGGCCGGGGCCTCTCCTTGGTGTGCAGCCCAGAAGTGTGGCAACTTCGGGTTGCCCAACCCTCCTAGGCGGGGAGGCAGTCCAGTCCTTCAGGAAGAGTCGCTGGCTCCGTTCAAGTGCCATCACAGCCCCTTGTATTATGTCCCTCTGACGGGTTCCAATAGGACTATTTTTCAAATCTGCGGTATTTACAGAGACAAGACTGGGCTGCTCCGTGCAGCCCAGGACGATTTCAGCCTTTGAGGTAATGGAGACATAATTGAGGAACAACGTGGAATTAGTGTCATAGCAAATGATCTAGTGCCTCAAGTTAATTTCACCCGGTTGTGGTCAGAGTCACTCATCTTGAGTAGCAAGCTGCCACCAGAAAGATTTCTTTTTCGAGCATTTAGGAAATAAAGTTCAAGTGCTCTGCGCTTCCAAGTTGCAGGGGCAGCTTCACGCCTCAGCTTTTTAAAGGTATCATAATGTTATTCCTTGTTTTGCTTCTAGGAAGCAGAAGATTGAGGAAATGACTTGGGCGGTGCATCAACGCGGCCGAAAAAGACACGGACGCGCTCCCCTGGGACCTGAGCTGTTTCGCAGTCTTCCCAAAGGTGCCAGGCAACCGTCAGTTCCCCTCGGGCGCTCCATGTTCAGTGCCTTGTGCCGAGGGTCTCTGGTGCCTTCCTAGACTTCTCCGGACAGTCTGACGGGGTCAGAAGCGGCGGGACAGCGCGGGAAGAGCGGGCAAAGTGAGACAGCCGGACTGCGCCTCAGTCCTCGGTGCCAAGAACACCGTCGCGGAGGCGCGGCCAGCTTCCCTTGGATCGGACTTTCCGCCCCTAGGGCCGGGCGGCGGAGCTTCAGCCTTGTCCCTTCCCCAGTTTCGGGCGGCCCCCAGAGCTGAGTAAGCCGGGTGGAGGGAGTCTGCAAGGATTTCCTGAGTGCGATGGGAAGGAGGAGGGGCAAGGGCAAGAGGGCGCGGAGCAAAGACCCTGAACCTGCCGGGGCCGCGCTCCCGGGCCCGCGTCGCCAGCACCTCCCCACGCGCGCTCGGCCCCGGGCCACCCGCCCTCGTCGGCCCCCGCCCCTCTCCGTAGCCGCAGGGAAGCGAGCTTGGGAGGAAGAAGAGGGTAGGTGGGGAGGCGGATGAGGGGTGGGGGACCCCTTGACGTCACCAGAAGGAGGTGCCGGGGTAGGAAGTGGGCTGGGGAAAGGTTATAAATCGCCCCCGCCCTCGGCTCCTCTTCATCGAGGTCCGCGGGAGGCTCGGAGCGCGCCAGGCGGACACTCCACTCCGCTCCTCCCAAGCAGCGGCGGCGGCTCGGAGCGGGCTCCGGGATTCAGGCGCAGCGGCCAGCGGGCGCCTGGCGGCGAGGATTACCCGGGGAAGTGGTTGTCTCCTGGCTGGAGCCGCGAGACGGGCGCTCGGGGCGCGGGTCCGGCGGCGGCGGCGAACGAGAGGAAGGACTTGGGCGGCCAGGTCGTTGGCCGCGGGGAGCGCGGGCACCGGGCGAGCAGGCCGCGTCGCACTCACCATGGTCTTCTGCTGGGACACCGGGGTCCTGCTGTGCGCGCTGCTAGGCTGTCTGCTTCTCACAGGTGAGGCGCGGCGGGGGCCGGGGCCTGAGGCGGGCTGCGATGGGGCGGCCGGAGGGCAGAGCCTCCGAGGCCAGGGCGGGGCGCACGCGGGGAGACAGGGCTGCAGCCCGGAGAAGCTGGCTACGGCGAGAACCTGGGACACTAGTTGCAGCGGGCACGCTTGGGGCCGCTGCGCCCTTTTTCCGAGGGAGCGCCTCGGGGAGTCGCTGGCCTGGACCCGCGAGCATCAGCACTTAGACGGGGTCCGCGCTGGGGTTGTCCGTTTGCGACAGGGTTGCCGATCCCTTATCCAGCTGTCGGGTTGGGGTCTGACTGCCGAGGCCCCGGGCACTAGGAGCCCCACGCACCTGGACCTGCCTGGCACCCAGAGCCCGCTCCCAGGCGGCCTGGCGCAGATACGCGGGGTCGCCGGGAGCCGGGAGCAGAGGCTCCTGAATGCCTGCCAGGCTGCCCGGGGCGGCGCTGGGCTGAGGCCGGGGCGTTTGTGATATTGGGCACTGGCCGCGACCTCGCGCCGCGAGAGTGAAGGAGGGGAGCCGATTTGGAGGAGACGCGTGCCTGCGGGGAGCAGGAGGAACTCAGGAGAGGGCCAGCGCCGGCATCTCATGACCCACTTGGGCCCCTGAGCCGGACTGTCCCGGGGAACGCGCGGTGAGCGCCCGCTCCTCCCAGCCGCTCGCGGACCGCGGGGCCCCAGTGCGCTGCGCTCAGCCACCCGGGTGGGGCCTCTGCCGGGAGCAGGCGGGGTGCGTGGTCCAGCCCGTGTCGCCGACATCAGCGACCCTGACCGACGAGAGCAGCCCAGGGCCCACATACTGTTAAGTTACTGACTTACAAGCCTAGCCTTTAAAATCCCAGCGAAGAGAGGGCGGGCGATTTTGACCAAACGGTGCGGTTTGAGGAATCGGTGAGGTCCGCCCGCCACCTAAGTCAGCCTTCGCTGGGCGTTTGGGAGACGGGCGGTGGAACCGTCAGGGGCTGGGGGTTTTACCAGCAGTTAGACCGCCGCCATCGAGGGGTCAAAGCCCCAAGGAACTTGAGGGTTCGGACTCGCAGTCTCTGCTCAGTGGGGCTGAGTGGCGGAGCCTTGTGCCTCGTTCCCCTGGGCGCAGAGAGCCAGATTTCGGAGCGCCTTTCTTTTAAGCATCGTGGAGAAAAGGTAAAATATGAAATAAAATACAGTAGTATAAAATAAATCATTGCAATGATTCCCGGGAGGAAAAGTCAATAAGATGGAGCATATTAAAACCACCACCACCACCACAACAAAAAAGCTTGTTAAACCCAAAAAGCAGTAATAGTTAAATATTCTTTCTCAGTGGGAAGACTAACTAGACCGTCAGTTTCCAAGTAACAAGTGATAGTTCCAATTAGATTGGTGAAACTACTAAACGCGGAGACAGGAGGAAGTAGTAACTTCTGAGAACTCACCGTTGGTTGGGAAAGATGCTAATATAACCATATTACATGTTGTATTTTCTATTTCACAAATACATTTTTTGTTTTGAAAAGTCACTTGTATTAAAATATAATTGCTTAGAGAATTTAAATACCTCACTCGACTATTATGTAAAGATAAATCTAGGTAAATTACATGAATCTAAAATTATGGAGGGAAAAGCACGTGATTTATTAGTTTTTCTACTTCACATAGATATATCTTTATTTCAAAAACATGCTGACTTTAGTGAAGCATCGTTTTGTTTGTAATTGGGACCAGCTTAGATCAGTGGAAACTTTACAGAAACATGAGTGGGATCCTCTTGTGATTTTTCTCAGATTATAATTTACTGAAATGGGGCAGCAGTTTTCGAACTCTGATTTTTTTTTTTATTTGCACTTTTTTGGAAGAAAGGACTAATATTGGCAAGGTGAGAACCTCTTTACCTGACAGTTAACAGAATACTCTGTTAGATCATGTTAGCTCAGTCTGCAGCATGGGTGCTTTTGAAAATCCATAGTTTCTCTGTCTGGTTAACAAGCATCTCACAGTAAAACAATCAGCTACCACCTACTTTACAAATCGCATCAGGGCTTTCATGCTCAACTGAGGGGCTGCATATCCGGGAAGCAATGTCTAGTAAGAAGCCACATTTCCGCCCTGCAGAGTTCTCTTGCATCATTATGAACCTGGGTCTGCTTTCCTTCAGATGCTATGTAATCTTTGAATACTTATCAGCTATTAATATTGTGTGTGTGTGCATGCCTGGTGTGCACATGCATTGAGATGTAAAATAACCAGAGGCTCAGTAATACAAAAAGATCATGCCTTTCCCCTCTAAAGAGTTTATTTACCTCTTCTAGATCTTCTGGGAAATAAAAAGATGCTAATAATTCAGATACTTGCAAGTCCTCTCTATTGCTCTTTCTCTGTAAAGGATACCAGTACTCTTTCTCCAGCTCTGAGTCTCATTTCCTACTTTTAAGGTATCAGCCTGGATGAAAGCTACACATCTTTTTCTTTGTCCTCATTTCTCTTGAGTTCTCGAACAGCTAACATTTACAATTTACTGTAACTAAGTGGAAATACTGAAATCATGAATTTTGTGAAGGAAGTCCACATTAATAATATTAATGTGTACATGAAAATACCTATTTCAAATTGAACGCAATAAATCTCTTAAAGTTAATTTTTTGTAACAATTTTTGTTGTTTTCTCCAAGGTTTTATGAAGCTGCAATTTTTTTTGGTCTAAATTGCATATTCGAAATACTAATTATTTAGGAGCTTTGGCAGCCTACATAGTTTTCCAACTTTTACATCATGTTACAAATGAACTGTAGGTGACTACTTACTCCAGTTTCGCAAATATTTTTACTTTATCTTTTAGCACTTTGTTCCATTTTTTTAATTTCCCTGTTGGAAATTCTATAATAGGCTATCTGGTTTCTTTTCTAATGATCACCAAATGGGTACTTTGCTTTCGTATGTAAAATGAAGACGTTAGAATAGGTGGTTGATTTCTAAGGCCCTTTTGTGACTCCAAAATTCAATTAATGATTCCAAGAAATGGCCTGAACACCATGTCTGTCTTTCTCTTTTTCTCTTCCCCACCTTATTTATATTTGTATGTAGAGTGAATGAGAAACCATATGATGCTGGAGCTGTTAGGATGAACTGGGTTTCCCCTGCTAATCACATTAAACTTTCTTTTTCTCAAGTAGTATGTACCTAAACAGCCTGTCAGTTTGGCCTTGTGTAGGCTGTTTTGCAAGAGATGGGCTGGTAGAGGATGCCTGAGCCAGCAGTCATCTTTATCTTGGGCTTTTTTTTACTAGTAGAATGTATCTCTGTAGGGTAGATGCTCCCTCAAAACTCTAGTTGCATTAACTCTTCTAAGGATAGCAGTCATTTTAAACCCCTATTTATTTCTTGAGTTTTAAAAACTAACACTTATTTGCTTCAAAATGGCTTTATTCTTTTTTAAAAAGATTCCAGATTTTAACAGGGATACTAAACTCCTTATTTAAGATTGAGCCTACTTTACATGACTTTTAAGAAACAAACTAATTACTTTGTTCTTTCCAAAAATGATTGAGACATTTATAAATCTACTTCAAACTTGTTTAATATGGAAGTTGAAAGTGATGTGTTACCAAAAAAATGGTTTCATATTGACCAAAATAATGTAATGTCCTTGAGGAAGATTATGCAGCCTGTTGCGATCTACACAGCAGAGTTATAGCTGATGTTTGACCTGGCTTGGGCAGTTGGGCAAGACAAGAACAAATAACAGAGTAAGTAGCTACTGTAGTGCTTTAAACTGAGATGTGTCTGTGGGTGGGGATAAGAATGGAGAGAAAGCGAGAGAAGCTATCTTGGCACGTGAATGTTAAAAGCGAAGCCTACTGGTGTTAGTAGAGACCAGGAGCGTCCAGTTCGTTGGTTTGGATCTCACAGTTAGGGGTGTGTTGGGTAGTAAGTAAATATCATCATTTTTCAGTGTGTTTGTCATTGCAGGTAGGGGAGGAAGGGCATCTGAAGTCATATCAGACTTTTTTTTAAGTAAAAATATATTACTGTGAGTAGTTAAAAGCATAGACCATCTGCTGCATTTGGTTTAAGCAATTTGGTAGAACCGAACAGTCCCTTCTGCTCCATTGGCCTTCATCTACAGGAGAGGCTTGTAAGAAATGACAAGATCTCCTGCCAGATGCTTTCCAGGATCACTGGTGGTTCCTCGCACTCTTGGGTGCTGTGGAAATTGCATGCTGCTGATTAAATTGCTGGATTTTATACCACATTGAGGGAGGGGAAGGAAATGGGAGGAATGGGGTATTTGAGGGAGGGCTTGAAAAGAAACCCTCTGACTTAGCTCACGGGGCTGCAGGGGGGTTCATTAAGGAAACAGTTGCATTGAGTCTGCTGAAGATAGTGGACTAGATTTCCTGCATTGCCGCTGGGGCGGATGTGGGGAGATGTCAAGAATTCCTGGGGATTTCCCATCCGTCTTGGTAAAGCTGGATGCCTGAAAGCCATTTCTGATTGCTGCTCCTTTCCTCAGTTTTGAGCTCTTTGAGGGATTTGATCTTGTCTCACAGACACGCATGCACGTTGTAAAAGCTAGATGGAACCTCATAGACCCCATCTACTCAGGCCAGAGATGGGGAAACCGGCCCAGAGGAGGCCAGTGCTGTTTTTCAAGGTCAACAGCTGGCTAGTGGCAGGCCCAGGAACAGAACCTGATGTTCCTGCTTACAGACAACACCTCTTCTTCACTGGTGTACTTCCTCTTCCCCAAAAGGAAGACAGAGGTTCAAATATTTATTGACTAACATTATTACAGTGCTAGGATTTCTTTCGAAATGACATCTTTTTAATATGAAGTTTTCTTCTATTTTCTTAAAGCACATAAGGGGTTTAAACTAAGAATCAAAATGAAGGCTGCTTAGTAGCACGCCAAGAGATTTGATGAGAAGATTAACTTTCCTTACGAGCACTTGGCATCCTTTTTCTGAACAGCTGTGGCTTACATACTTGTGGCTTATGGTACTAGCTTTGTCTTTCGCCACTTCTCTCCACACACACACACTGGGTTCCAGCTACACAAACTCTACCCTAGTCAAACAAATTACTCCCCCTTCTTCGGAGGCGCCTTCACTTTCATCACTGTTCATGCTGCTCCTCTGCCTGTAAGACCTTTTCCCTCCCTCTGTGTCTCCTCCTCCCCTACTTGCAAGATCCAGCCCAGTAATCACCATCTCTGGGAGCTCCTCCTTGTAGCTCCCAGACAGCACTTGCCATTTCTTCTGCTCTCCCGTAGCCCTGCGGTGTACCCCTCCTCCAGTAATTCTCACTTTGCATTGTTAGGATTTTATGTGTCTGTGTCCTTTCTCTTTGGGAGAGACCCCATGTGTTAGCTGTCAGACCGCTGGTACCTAATATAAAGCCTTGTACGGAGACTCTGGGTAAGTGTTGGAACGAATGAGTACATTAATGAATATGTAGCCACACTATCATTTCAAAGAAGCAATCTCAGATACAAATTTATTCCATAAATTTATTCCAGTATAGTAATGTGCTCCTGCCTGTTCATTTCGCCTCATTTACAACGGATTACTTACAGCAACCGTTCTCAACAGATAATATTTGTCCTCTTCAGTGAGCAGTTGAGATGTATGAGATCAGCTATGCTCTTCGACTCTCTGAGAAACCATCTCGTGTCCTCCCCTCCTGTGTGGGCACAGTGCTTCACTGGGGCCTCTGAGCCACCAAAGCCAGGCTCTGGTCACTGCAGAAGTCCTGTCTAAGCCTCTGTTGGTGAGGTGCTAAGCACTTCAGCCTCGTCCTGCAGTGTGTGATGCAATTTTTAGAGAACAGAGTCCTCAGATTTTAGGGTTTGACTTTTTTGCCCTCTCTTAGACTCAAACCCAAGTCCTTGGGTGCTGGGCTGAGATGCATACCCTGAACGACAGAGGTCTGGCCACAGCCAGAACCAACTCTGTTTTAAAAGGGGCATTGGTTATAGGACCACACTGGTCTGTCTAACTTCCTCTTTCTTTAGGATGAGGTCTCCTCAGTGCTTCATGTAAATGGGTTCCTGGCAGGACCACCCTACTAGGTGTTAGACATATTCTTAAAAATTGGAATCCCATGGCTTGGGCTCAAACTGGTGCCTCCCTATCCTCACCCCCATCCCGGCCCATGCTGTGCATGCCCACACCGTACTCCAAAACATGCTTCTCACTGTGTGCTCTGAGGTCCAGAAACATCAGCATCCCCTGGGAACTTGATGACTCAGAGCCTATACTTTAATAAAATCCCCACGTGTTTGTTTGTTTTTTTCATTAAAAATCGAGAAGCTTTAATTTTAGTAAAGGATCCAAAGTCAGTTCTGGTGTCAGGGTTCATTTCGTTTTATTTTTATTTATTTATTTTTTGAGACAGAGTCTTGCTCTGCCGCCCAGGCTGGAGTGCAGTGGTGCAATCCTGGCTCACTGCCACCTCCACCTCCCAGGGTCAAATGATTCTTGTGCCTCAGCCTCCCAAGTAGCTGGGATTACAGGCATGTGCCCCATGCCTGGCTAATTTTTTTGTATTTTTTGTAGAGACAGGGTTTTGCCATGTTGGCCAGGCTGGTCTTGAACTCATGGCCTCAAGTGATCCACCCGCCTCGACCTCCCAAAGTGCTGAGATTACAGGCATGAGCCACCACGCCTGGTCCCATTTCCTCTTCACTAATACCCTAGTGATAAACTTTGACATGTGTGACTAAGGGACTAGACCTGGGCCAGACAGGAATCTCTCTCTTCTGGCTCCCATGTTGGTCTCGTGCCGCCTTCTGCTGGGACATCTGTGTCCTCCTCCAAATTCTTTACAAAATCTTGTACTTGGCTTAGACTTGTAATCAAAGTAAACAGAGGTTGTGGTCTTGAAGAATACCATGGGTAACCAAATCATGGGTGGCGAGATCAAGGTCCTGGAATATATGGATTTGGTGGAAAATAGTAAAGATGCAATTAAATAGCCAGGTTTTAGCCATAAGGTTCTACGAGGCTTTTGCTTCTGAAAGAAAATGACTTGGTGGCAAAAACCAGCAGTGGTAAATATCCTGCAGAATTTTTGGTTGTCAGGGAGGTGTCATTGTCTTGCTGTTGTGCTGCGGCCGATCACACATTTCATGTGCCTCTTACTGGCTTGAAATTGAATGTATTTGCACTTACATTCTTCCTTGTCATCATTGCCAGTCTTGACAAATGCTTTTACCCTTTCACAGATTATCACAGTGCTCGCAGGCACTTTTTCTCAGCCTGGGCTTCTATCTTTCTATTTAATGGGTGGGGCACAAATGGATTTCCTCTCAAGCCACAGAACCACCCATGTGGTCTACACAGGCAGAGCTACAACAATTATCAGATTCTTTTGTTAAAAGAGGCCTGAGGTGAACCTAGCATAAATGAAAAGCCTTGGCTGTTATTATACACAAATATAAAACCACTTAAACTCAAGGCAACCTTTAGCAAAACCCTAATTAGGAATTAGTCTGCCAAGTGATTTCTATGAAAGCCTTTGTCTCTCTCTAGGGCCACGGTCCCCAACCTGGGCTCTACATTAGAATAATCTGGAGAGCTTTTAAAAATCCTCGGGTCTTGGCTGTACCCCTCACCAATTTAATCATGAACTCCTGAGAGGGACCTAGGTATAGGTAATTGTAAAGCCCTTGGGTGATTCCAATGGACAGCTGAGGTTAAGAATCTCAAATTTCATCACACATTAGAATCACCTGGTGGGCTTGCAAAACTAGCTGGCTGGGCCCCACCCCAGAGTTTCTCATTCAGTAGGCTTGGGGTAGGGCCAAGAATTTGCTTTTCTAACAAGTTCCCAGGGGATGCTGTTGTGCCTGGTCCAGAGATCATACTTTGAGAACCTCTGCCCAGGGGCTAGTTTGAGAGGCCTGGCCACATGGAAGGCACCTGCCCAAATGCCAATCTGTAAAAGGCACTAAACCATCACTAGACATACGACAAGGTGGAAGAAACGATGAGAATTCCTGCCAGGAAGAGTATGTGTTGGTGAAGTATGCAAGAAAGAATATTTAGAGCAAATGCCAGGGCATTGAATCAGTGAGTCTAGATTAAATTGCCTTCTGAGGAGAAGGGGGACTGTGTTGCCGAGTGAGGTAGGTACGTTAGCGACGGAAGTGAATTGCTGGTCTAGACTAACAATAGTCCTCCTTCTCTGCCTTTTGCTGTGGAGGGCTCAGTCTTTCCTCTATGTAAATATTGGCAAACACCATACCGTTGGCCTGTCCCGGGCACCCCCATGCCTTGGTCCAGCCCTGGTTTCCTCCAGTATGCCTGCAAAATTGCCTCTCCATCCAGGCCTCTGTATCTGCATTTCCGGGGCTGGGATCAGTATGGCTTCCACTTGGGTGGCTGAATTCTACCCGTTGGGGCAGGGTGGCCTCCTGACTTTCATGATGTGCCAGGGTTCTGTCCCCACGGTTGTGAAAAGCTACTGCTGGCTGGAGACAGAGCTGGCCTCCTATTGTGTGAAACCACGTCCTGGGACACTTCTGACACACCAAGAATTCAAGCTGCTTCCCCCTTCCTGGGAGCATCCAAGGTAACCTGTAGAGCATTTAATTCTTAATATTGCATGAGCTCCACTTTGGCGCTTTTATTTGCAAATACAGAAAGAGCATACACTTGAAGGACCACACAGTCACTGTTTCTACAGGGCTGAGGCACAATCGCCATTTGGATCTGCCATCTATCGCTACATAACAAGATGTGCCAAAACGTAGTCACCCACCAGGACAGTGCATTATGCTTCATGATTCTTTTAGACCTTTGGGCTATCCTCAGCTGAGTAGCTTTCCTTCGAGTCTCACCTGGCTCTCTCGTGCATCTCTAGTCCCTGGCATTTCAACTGGGTCCTTGGTGCTGGGCCTCCCTGTTCATGAGATCTTTCCTCATTCAGTAGCCTGGCCCGGGGCTTCCTTTTCCTGGGGGCAGCGGTGTTGCAAGAGTGTAATGGTGGAAGCTGCAAGGCATATTGAGGCTTAGGTTTTGGAACTCCTACAACACCGCTCTACCACATTGTATTGGTCAAAGCAAGCCCCGCTCAGATGCGAGGGGTGGGAAGCAGATGCCCCTCTGTGTGGAGAGGAGCACAGCCTCACCAATGGACCACACCACTGTTTCACACTTCATGTTTGCTTTTCAGTCTAGCTCTTAGGCTGGAGTTTGGCCAAGAAAATACAGTAAATAACTTATAATAGTAAATAACAATAAATACTACATAATACCTTTGACCCTTCTAAACAGTATCTGAGAGTTAAAGGAAAAAACAGGCCCTAGAGTACAGCTTTCTGTTCATACGTCACATTTTGTTTTGAGTACCTGGCAGGCAGCTGGGCAGCAGCCTCTGATGACTAACATGACACCAGCAAGGGAGGACAGCTGACCCCAAGATTCTGAGTGCAGGCAGCGCTGCAGCTTCTTGGAGCTCCTATTATAGAGGCCCTGATTTAGCACCTTTTTCTGAAGGTGCAGAGACTGCAGGGACAGATATGCTTTCGGGGAGGGAGAAAGGAGGCAACCAAGCCCTACTGACTATACAATCAATATATGTATTGATTGACATGTATTATTTTATTCAGTCCCGAGAGGTGCGGTCCTCTTAACCATGCAAAAACTGATGCTTAGGTAAATTAAATACTTTCCCTAAGACCACAGAAGTGGTAAGTAAACCTGGAATTATTTGAATCTGAGTCTATCAGACTTGCAAACCCGACATTTAGGGCTCCCCCTGCCATGCCTTCGAACCTAAATGAAAAGAGGAGAAGGAAAAAGCATCAAGGGGAGTGTGCTAGTCTTTCCCTCCTTCTATCCTTGGAGTTTGGCCATCTCCAAAGAATGTGAGAAGCCACTGCTACTCCAGCTTCAAGTGGCCTTGGGAGATTCCACTGCTGTATGTGGCAGACACTGTTCACATCTCCAATAAGACAGAATTTTAATCATGTGGGTTTTCTTATAAGCATTCAAGGACCTCCCAAAAAACTTAAAGCCAGAAAAGGAACAAAGCCATCAGGGACATGATTTTATGTGGACTTCCAAACTGCTTTCCCAGATATGACTTTAAACCCGTTCAGATGACAAAGAACAGCATGAGACCCGCACTTTATTCTAGAAAAACTTGTATCAGGCAGGTCCTAGGAAAAAGCTGGGACTGCCCTCTCACAGATGGCTTCCAGGAATCCAATGTGGGCTCCTCTGCACCTTTCAGATCCCAGAAAGCTCACGGCTTTTCCAGAATGAAACTGAAGTACCTCAGGGAACGACCTGGAAGTGCGTTTGACCCTGAAGGCAGATGCTACATGAATTGGGTAGGGGAGGACATTAACTGTCCCCCAGGGAAGGGAAAGGAGTGTAAGAACTGAATATCTCAGCACAGGGCACTTTCTGCGTTAACTCAATCAGGTCTCTTCCTAGCCATCTACCGTGCACACCTGTAACTTTATTTTATGGATTGAAACCCCAAGACTGAGGAATCCCTGCTGACTTGCTGAGGGCCCCCCATTTATGAAACAGCCAAGCCAAGGTTCAAACCGAGGTCTTTTCAATTTTGAAATCGGGGACTCTTTCCACCAACGTTTACTCAAAATATCTTGAATGATTAAATCTAGGGATTAAAGGAAAAAGGCAAGAGTTTTGTTTTCAGGGTTTAGAATAAAAAACTGTCATACTTGTGAGAAAAGACAACCATCCAAGAGACTTTTTCTCAAACAAAGTGACCTGTCAGTCACTTTGATTGCCCTGTTTGATTGGCAGTCCTTGTATAGTGAGCAACGCTGGGAGCATTTATTTAAGCCCTGTGGCCCCTGTGTCTCTCCCTCCTCCTTAGCATAGACCTACAAGAAGTCAAGAAGGAGAAAATAGTGTTTTCCTTCTTCTTTCTTGACCTGTTACTCGGAGAAGGACACTTTTTCAACCAGAATACTGTCATGTTACCAGAATCTGAGAAAAATCCTATCCTGCCACCTATTGAGGAGTTTTGTCTTTCACTCCAAAGAAAAAGCTGGAAAGTCTGGTCAAATAGATACATGCTTTAGATGGAAATTATATAGAATGGTGTGTATACTATGTAAAAATATACATGGTGGCCATATATGTAAAAATCCACTGTTGGATTTTTAGGATTGTTTTCTTTCTCTAAGTTGGCATTAGAGAAACTAAAAATGTATGTAAACAGATGGGGAGGCAGGGATATACTAGAGAGGGTTGCAAACAATTTCAAAAGGCAATGTAAACGCTGGCGACAACATTGCATCTATGATTAATGGTATTGTTTTCTTTTTGGGAGACATTGTCTAACTCTCTTTTTCCACTTAATGTCTCCTGCTGGATCAGATTTTTGTTCTCTGCCATTCTTTGAAAATTTTTATGGCTTCAGAATCCTCTCCATAAAGAATTCTGGTACAACTAGAGAAAAATATATGTGTGGAAATTGAGTAACTGCAGTGCCCTGGAATGAACTTTGGGTACCTGTAACTTCTTGAGCGTTAGGAAATATTTGACACACATTGTTGGTGTACAAACTAAAAGTGGTTCAACCACTCACACTTCCATCCCATCCTCTGTCTTCAAAACTGGTCAATGAAAAATACCCTATCAAAGTATTTGCTACACAAAGTCACTTAAAAGGCAAATGTGAAATTCAGGAGACTAACAGGAATGAATTTTCCGGAATTTCTACTTCACTTTAGCCTTTTGGGACTGACATTAAACTTAGTGGTTCTATATCCAGATATATCTTTTCTTGGAGTAAAATCCTAAACTGTATAGAAATAAAGTTTGCTTGATTGTTGCTATTTCTTAAATGTGCTTTGTAGTCCAAACCAATGGACATGGGATTGCCTTGCTGGAGTAATTCATTCACCATTTTGGGATAATGTTAAATACAAACTTAGGAGGGGAGGTTTAAGAAATACTCCTCTTCCAGTGATTTGGAGGGCTGTATTTTCTTTTCCTTTTCCTTTTCTTTCTTTTCTTTTTTTTTTTTTGAGATGGAGTTTCACTTTTGTTGTCCAGGCTGGAGTGCAATGGCATGATCTCGGCTCACCACAACCTCCACCTCTCGGGTTCAGGCAATTCTCCTGCCTCAGCCTCCCGAGTAGCTGGGATTACAGGGATGCACCACCATGCCTGGCTAATATTGTATTTTTAGTAGAGACGGGATTTCTCCATGTTGGTCAGGCTGGTCTCAAACTCGCGCCCGTCTCGGCCTCCCAAAGTGCTGGGATTACAGGAGTGAGCCACCACACCTGGCGAGGGCTGTATTTTCTCCCACAATCTCATGAGGAAAAACATGAGTCATATTAAATTTAATTTTACTGATCCCAATTTTATAGCCAGTCATTATTCTAGATTCATACCCAGTTTCCAAGCTGAGTTCAGGCATGTGTAGAAGACTTTTATAACATTTTAATACATTCATTTAAAGATGCTCAAGGGATTATCATCAAGTAATCCATTATATTTTATTTTGAGGTATAGATATGGTCGTATTCATTGTGTTACATGTTCATCATTGAATAAGCGTTCTTATTTTTTAATTTAGCTGAGTTTTACTAAGATGTATCACTTATGTTGGTGAAGAATGTGTGACTTCCTATACTAAAAGATGGGGTCTTTAAAAACACAGTGTACATAGTTTGCAGGAGATCTCTATTTGTTGACTTAGCTTATCTTCCATATTTCTCAGTATTCACCTATTCTACTCCTTTTTTTTTTTTTTTTTTTTTGAGATGGAGTCTTGCTCTGTCGCCCGGGCTGGAGTGCAGTGGCCGGATCTCAGCTCACTGCAAGCTCCGCCTCCCGGGTTTACGCCATTCTCCTGCCTCAGCCTCCCTAGTAGCTGGGACTACAGGCGCCCACCACCTCGCCCGGCTAGTTTTTTTTGTATTTTTTTAGTAGACACGGGGTTTCACCATGTTAGCCAGGATGGTCTCGATCTCCTGACCTCGTGATCCGCCCGTCTCGGCCTCCCAAAGTGCTGGGATTACAGGCTTGAGCCACTGCGCCGGTCTCACTTCTAAATGACATCCCCTAAGAGGCCAGCTTAGAGCTGAAAGACCTTCAAGAAGAAGGAATGTTTTTGATCCATCTTTGCAGTTGTGAATCCAGTACAGTGCCTGGCACATAATAGTCACTCAATAAATACTGGCTGGACTGACTGAAATCATATCCTGAGCCATTTCTCCAGGTCTGAGACCCTTCTAGGAGTCATGGTTCCTCATTGGTTCCCCTTCTAAGTGTGTGTGTGTGTGTGTGTGTATAAGCAGAGGAGGTTAGGAGAAATATGCCCAGGAGCTGGCAACAATTCTCCCAATTCACAGGCGATGTTCTGTTCCTTCCATTTGGGTTATCCTCTAGGTCCAGTGACCATTTTCTCATTTTTGGCTAAGCTGACCATGTTCTCCTGACTCAACTCTAGACTCAGGATTGAGAATGAGGACTTACGCTGCCCACCTTCTACAGAATTGCTTCCCAAAAGATATTTTCCCTGAGATGAGCCTTCCTGCTAGGATGCTGTTAACTGACTCAAGTTCCCAAACAGCACAGAAGATAGTTGATTGGAACCTTCAATTTCTAGGTACACCAACAAAGCCCGAGTCACTTTTAGAACAGTCTAAAGGACTCCAGAAAGATGTTTTCTATATAATTTGGACTTCATAAACTGCATCAAAACAAGCTGAAAATTAACATCAGAACTTTATCACATTCAGCCTTCCAATCTCATTTCATCTCTCCTCCATTTTTATATACAAAGCAAATGATATTCTGTCATTATTTGTAATCGATTCTAAAGTTGGAAGTCTGTATGAGGAGAATAGATAAGGCTTTGTACTGTTATAAGGCTTTGTATTTTTTTTTAAATTTTTTTAATTTTTTATTTTTTGAGATGGAGTCTTGCTCTGTCACCCAGGCTGGAGGGCAGTGGCGCGATCTTGGCTCACTGCAAGCTCCGCCTCCCGGGCTCACGCCATTCTCCTGCCTCAGCCTCCCGAGTAGCTGGGACTACAGGCGCCCGCCACCTCGCCCGGCTAGTTTTTTGTATTTTTAGTAGAGACGGGGTTTCACCGTGTTAGCCAGGATGGTCTCGATCTCCTGACCTCGTGATCCGCCCGCCTCGGCCTCCCAGAGTTTACAGGCTTGAGCCACCATGCCCGGCCAAGGCTTTGTATTGTTATAACTTTGTATTGGTTGCACAGATAGTTACTATTTCTGCCATTGCTTTGTCACCTGGAATGTGAACATTTTGGTTGAAAATGATTTCCTCTTGGCCCTGGGCCATGTGTGGTACTGGCTAGGTGAACTGCCAAAAGGAAGGACACGTTAAGAACATGAAGTCCTGGCTAATGCATCATATCTGACAGTCCTCATTCATTCCCTCATTGCTGAGTCTCCACCCCGATCATCTTCCATGGTGCTGTGTTTCAACAAGCACAACATGACCTGAATATGTATCTAAAGCATGATTACTTGTGGCTTTTTTCCCAGTAGCAGGTGAAGTCAGGTAGACCCCAGACAAAAAATATGCTAACCAGAGCATTGAAAGAAGATGATAGAGCTTTCTCCTCCCAGCATAGAGGCTGAGGACAACAGAGTGGTGAGAAATAAGGAAATGTATGTGAAACTGTTAGAAGAAAACAACTGTTTAAAAGGGAAGATGAAGCTTACAGAGTGGGAGGATGTGGAAGTCTTTGAAGGAGAAAGAGACTCTGCTGTTTCTTTTAGCAAATACACATTGATTCTTCAGGTCTCACCTTCAACTTTATTTTTCTAATAAAAGACTCTCACTCCCTGGGCTGAGTGAGGTACCTCCACACCTGGCACTTCCCCATGATAACACACAAATATAATGTAATTTTCTAGTTCTTTAAGCAGAAATTATTTTTATGCATCATTACATATATATCTATATAGACTTATTTATCTGTTGTTCATGCTAAGCTATAAATACTGTAAAGGAAGCAACCACGTTTGTCTTGTTCATATACCTCTTGGTATATGTTCAAAAAATTAAATGAAAGAGTAAATGTTGAGGTTAAAGATGGAAAAATAAACAAGGTAAGGGAGTGAAAGAAAGGGGTCATATAGAGAATGTAGTGCAGGGAAAAACCAGGATTGGCTGATGGTAAAAGAGAGATAAGAAACATAGGTAAATGAGGACAGGGTTCCCAGACTCCTGGAATTGCACCTAAGAGTCCAACCCTTCACCCAGTTCATCAGTCTCATCCAAAGGAGGTGGTGGCTTAATTTCACAGGAACAGCTTCAGCATTGGGCACCTTACTGCCTTTCCACAGAGCTGTTCCTTTTGGTTTTATGTAACTTCTGCTTACTGGTTTTGGTTTTGTCCTCCAGAATGAGCTGCTTCATAAGTTATTGAAAAGCTGTTAGGTTGGTGGCCAACTGATAACAGAAATTGTTGTTGTTTTTCTTCTATCAGAGATATAATGTCTTGGATGATTTTTTCTTTTTTTTTAAAAAAGGCTAATTTCTAGAAATAAAGTTCTAGGTAGAGTAATGAAGGTGTATGAGTATACATGCCCTGAGAATGAAAACCAGCATTCCCCAGGCATTGAATACAAACAACTCTAAAGTCTTCTACGGGTATTTGTAAGGAAGGCCTTAATACCACATGCCAAAATGAGTGAAAAGTTTTATTTGGTAAATTATTTCTTTTAAAAATTGAGATACTGCTGGTGAAAATGCACTGCTTTTAATAGATTACTTTTCCTTCCAGAAACTTGACTCTCAGCAAAACTTGTATAACATGAATTTCATCTAAGATAAGATTTTTTGAAGTTTTTGAAATCTTAGGAAAGCACAGCTCTTACAAATATTTACTACATGAAGGATATCTTAAGAAAATGTGAAATTAGAAAAACCCAGAATAAAAACTAACAGTTTAATCAACATGTCCACCCCATTTTCTAAGTATGATTTATCTCCAAAATACGTGTAATGAAAGGCAATTATATTTCAAAGTGTTTAACTTAGAAGGAAACTGATTTTGACAATAGAAAACACAATCATCAAGAATTGGATTTAATGAGTCTTAGAAATTTGCTAATGTAGCTTTCAAAAACTCAATTCCCCCATGATGGATAACTTTATTGCACAGTCTTGGCCATTTAAATCTCAAAGGTCAGAGGGTTTGTATATATTATTGGTTGCAAAGATAGAAATCTTCTCAACTTTCCTGTTAGTGAGTGAATTTAAAGTATACCCTTTATGAATAGTCTAAAGGACTCCAGAAAGATGTTTTCTATATAATTTGGACTTCATAAACTGCATCAAAGTAAGCTGAAAATTAACATCAGAACTTTATCACATTCAGCCTTCCAATCTCATTTCATCTCTCCTCCATTCTTATATACAAAGCAAATGATATTCTGTCATTATTTGTAATGGATTCTAAATTTGGAAGTCTGTATGAGGAGAATAGATAAGGCTTTGTATTGTTATAATAACACTTTTGGCTTTTCTGGCATGAATAGCTACAGTGCTAAGGTGCACACTTGTCTGTCTCCCTGTTTGCCAGCCTTTCTTCTTCATTTTATTATACAAAAATGTGAAGGCACTATTTGGGAATCAAACTAGAAACTTGAAAAATATGCATTTTATGGTAATTTAATATCATCACATTACAGCTCCATGACATATTCCTTTTTTTCCAGAAGGAACTGTGTGTGGATCTGAAGATTATGTCACATGACAGGTTATAAGATGTAGCTGAATAAAATTTAGAAGTTCCAATTCCCACTTATATATTTTAAGTGTTCCATGGCAAGCTCCTATACTGAATTGACAAAATATCTCCCAGATCTTTTCTGTGAGACTTTCCTTCTAAGGGAACCCACAGGGATCCACACAAATGTTAAATCCATAACATTGAAACATGCTGTCATCATCTCTATAGATGCCTGGAACTTTGACACTGGACAGTAATGAAAGCAGAGTATTTGGTAAAATATCTGGACATAGACCAAACTGTAATCCTAATGCTATGTAAAACAGAAAAATTTTCCATTTTAGATTGCGAGTCACATGCATTCCATACTATGCTTCCAAACTGGGTAATTGTTTATTTTAAGAGAACATGGAGGATGCCTTTGGCAGAACTGAAATTTGCAATCCTAAATAATTTAGAGATTAGAAGTCTAACATTAAGGGAGTTCGAGCATTTTATTAGGACTACTACTCTTAATAATACAACTCTATGCAAATGCTCTTGCAGCTAAAAGCATTTTGTCACTGATCAGATTCTGTGATTCTAAAGAGGATGCACAAATTGATAAAAAAAATTAACAAATTACTTTAAAAACTCAGTTACTTTCATTAAGCCACATGTATATTTAGTCTCACATACTCTGAGTGTGTTTATCGAAATGGCACCTCCACTGAGCAATCAGTTATCATGTGTCTTCCAGGTGTTCACAATTGGAAAATGTGTATATTCCAGCCTGAAGCAACTTCTGAGTAGCATAACACTACTGGCAATTATGATCCATTCTATAGGACATGACATCAGAGCTCAGTTTCCCCGCAGACCTCTGAACAGTGACATTGGATAAGAACATAAGCCTGTGGCGAGTATGCTTCAAATGTAACAAGTGCTCTGCCATTGATAGAGAAAACAGAGACGTGTCCAAGCCCTGCCTAACAGACAAAACGTTCCTCTATGCATTTTTAGGGTGTAAAGAGTGTTTTCTCTGTTCATGGTCCTTTGCATAACCAGACGAAGGTCTACCAGACTTCTCTACTGAATATTTTACGAGTTACATCTTGTGCCCTGTCAACCAGATCTTGACCTTTGCCCTAGGCAGCTCAGATAACTTTCATGACATCATATGGTAAACTGAAATGACATATTGTTAGACAGCTCTGTGGAGGTGGGTTTTTAACTCATTTAATAACAGACCAGCGGTGTAGAGTAGAGCATTTTTTGGGAAAAGGTAACTCCTTGGCCAGCAGGAGATTTCTCCCAAACCAACCTTAATTAACTCTGATGTCACATGAAAAGGAGTTGTGCATGGCTGTGGGTCATTGGAAGGGTAGGCCCCTGATGGTAGCCTGGTGACAGGCCTAATGATCAATGAATGTGCCCTGTTAAACTGTGACCCACAGAGAAGACAGTGTCAAGTAAAAAGCTCAGAGAGGCACGCGGAAGACGTGTTCCCCTCATAAACATTGACAATAGGAATGTTGATGGTATTAGAGCATTTTTTCCTGGTAAACATTTTAAACCACACAGATTTTTTTCGTTTTAAATAACTTTTATGAAGCGTAAGGAAAAATGAGTAAAGTCAATGACCCATGTATGGATGGGATGAAAACTGTCCAAGTTCTGATGATTTTAGACTTTGGCCACTTCAGTGGCTAACAGTGTGATGTCTTTTGTGCCAAGAGCTACAAAACCTATTTATGGGTTTCATTGACAGACAATTAAAATATGAATTGTAAGACAGCCTTAAAACAAACTAACCAGAGCAGAATTATTGAAATGAACATAATTGCGGAGAAGTGCCAATGCCAATTGCTGACATTAAACATTTATGTAATTTCTTGATTTATTTTTTGACACAAGACATAAATGGATTCAAGACATAAATGCTGTATACATGACTATTTTGAATTTTCTATTCAGGCTTTGAGATCAGAGACTTCACATATTGAATCAAATAGTTTAGGGATTACTTAGAATGGCAAAACCTCTAAAGCAAGAAATCAGTGTGGTAAAATAGTGAGTTTAATATACTATAAAGATTTAAAGGAAAAAGTAGGTTCCTAGGATTAGAAACTTTCTACAAACTAAATATAATGTTGCTGGACAGCAGCTGCCTAAACATTCAGTGCTATTGTGGACCTTGAAGACCAATAACATAATTACTCTAAAATAAAATATTAGGTATTTGTAAAGGTGCCCATGTGAAAGTCACAAATAATCTTATCTGCATAAGGGATTAGTCAGCAGTGAGTCAGAGCCTCATACTCTTGCCACATACAAGTCAATTTCTAAATCCCCGCCTAGAAAGAGCTTTCCCTAAGCCTAAGCTGAATGAAAAATGTAATTAAAGCACACACCAAAAACCTCTTCTAGTTCTACATCAACCTCCCCACTACCACTCAAACAAACTTGAAGTTTACAAGGAGAGAAAAGTGTATGCATGTGTGTCAGCTGGCGTGTGTGTGTGTGTGCGTGCATGTGTGTGTGTGTATTTATGTGCACATTCTTTCTTTACATTCTTTCTTGATTTAAGGCCAATTGTTTTGGAAGACAAGCACGACATTTTAAAAATTAATATCATTGCTAATTGTGAGATGTAAAAAATATGCTTTCAGTTCATACAAATCCCCATGGCTTTCACATCATCTATTTAGTCTGTTGGTGGATAGAATATGAACTCTCTGGCCTTTCTCCATCATTCTGGAAGTGAGAGGAGATGGGACATTATAATGCTCTTCATCAAAGCATGGTCCCTGTCAGCATAGCTGGTAGTGTAGTCTCCATTTAATGTGGTAATTTTAATCTAGGCATTCACTTATAATGTCCACTTCATCTTATCTGATAAATACTTGGATAGAGATATGACACAGAGGTTAAGAACCAAGAGTTAACTTTTTGGTTAAGTTTCAGAGTCCTATAAGAATTAGCATCGCAAATAAAAATGTTAGTAGCTTCTGGAAATTTGCAATTGCACTTTTAACCCTTCTCCCACCCTTGCCACGAACCACAAAGATTCTATGAGATTTAGTCTATGAGACTTAGGCCTTTAATAAGCTACCTCTTAAGGAAAGAATATTTTCTCTTATTGTGAATTATGTTTAATTAACTTCGAACAACCTTTGTAAAAGGCTCATGATCTTAAATTCAAATTTTAGGAACATGATACTTGGGGATCTCTGTTTAGATAAAGAGGCCATTTATCATGCAGGATTATGTACTACTGAAAATGCAGTAGGCAAAATCAAAGACAGATGCATTTCACTGGAAATAAATGGAATATACAGAGCTTTAAGTTAAAAACAAATAAATTAGAAATAAAAAAATTGATAGAAAAGGAAACACTGGATTTATTCAGAGAGTCTTAGCGACATAATTTGTTAAAAATTTCAATTTAAATAGGGAAAATTCAAAAATGCAATTAGGAGTGATTTAAAACTAACACTAAATTAAATTGAAAAGACTGTAAGGAGAGAGGGAACAGTAAGTTTTTTGCAACATGTTTGTAAGCTTCTACTATTAGGTAGTGATGTTACGGAACATGAAGGAAAAATTAGGCCTCTAAAATCAGCCTTCTAAAGTTTTAAGCTGGAGAAACAACTAGTGTAAAATCTCACACTGATGGGGTCATATGTGGCAACAAATTTCAAAATAACTGGATATTCTAGGCTTTCAACAGAACTCTGTGATTACTTTAGTCATAAGTTGTTGGGTTTTTAAAAATAGCAACCTTATTGAGATAAAGCTCACATACTATAGGAGGCCAGAATATGACACCTCAAAATAGGACTGTAAGAGACAAGAATATTAAAGTATATAATTCAGTAGTTTTCAGTCCATTCAAGAGTTGTGCAACCATCACCATTAATCTAATTTTAGAACATTTTCATCACCCCCAAAAGAAACCCCATGCTGATTATCAGTCACTCTCCATCCTCCCCCCACCAAGCCCTGGCAACCACTAATGTACCTTCCTGTCTCCAGGATTTCCCTGTTCTGAACATTTCATATAAATGGAATCATACAATATGTGGCCATTTGTGACTGACTTCTTTTACTTAGCACAATGATTTGTGGGGTTTGTGTGTGTGTGTGTGTGCATGTGTGTGTGGTTATTTTGTTTTGTTTTGTATTTGAGACAGAGTTTGTGTTGCCCAGGCTAGAGTGCAGTGGTGCAATCTCGGCTCACTGAAATCTCCTCCTCCAGGTTCAAGCAATTCTCATGCCTCAGCCTCCCGGGTAGCTGGGATTACAGGTGCATGCCACCACACCTGATTAATTTTTGTATTTTTAGTAAAAATCGGATTTCACCATGTTGGCCAAACTGGTCTCGAACTCCTGACCTCAGGATGCACCTGCCTCGGCCTCCTAAAGTGCTGGGATTACAGATGTGTGCCACTGTGCCTGGCCTGTTTTTGTTTTTTAACAATAAAACTAGAGGAACTTATTTTCTCATAATTCTGGAAGCTGGAAGTTTGAGATCAAGGAGATCAAGGTGCTGGCAGGTCTGGTTTCTCCTGAGACATCTCTCTGTGGCTAGCAGACAGCTGCTTTCTCCTTGCGTGCTTACATGACTTTTTCTCTGTGCGCCAGCATAATGTTTTCAAGATCATCTATGTGGCAGCACATATCAGCATTTCTTTTTATTGCCAAATAATACTCCATTGTAAGGATCTGCCATATTTTATTTACCCATTCATCAACTGATGGACATTGGGTTCGTTCTTTCTTTTCTCTCTCTTTCTTTCCTTCCTTCCTTCCTTCCTTCCTTCCTTCCTTCCTTCCTTCCTTCCTTC
>NC_045455.1:87421836-87425124 GCF_002776525.5 Piliocolobus tephrosceles
TTCCTTCCTTCCTTCCTTCCTTCCTTCCTTCCTTCCTTCCTTCCTTCTCTCTTTCTTTCGATGGAGCCTCGCTCTGTCAACAGGCTGGAGCGCAATTGCGCAGTCTTGGCTCACTGCAATCTCCTCCTCCCGGGTTCAAGCCATTCTCCTGCCTCAGTCTCCTGAGTAGCTGGGACTACAGGCGCGCACCACCATGTTTGGCTAATTATTGTATTTTTAATAGAGATGGGGTTTCACCATGTTGGCCAAGCTGGTCTCGAACTCCTGCCCTCAGGTGATCCACCCTCCTCCGCCTCCCAAAGTGCCGGGATTACAGGCGTGAGCCACCGTGCTGGGCCTGGGTTGTTTCTTTTTGGCTGTCATAGGTCATACTGCTGTGGACACTGTGTGAAAGTTTTTATGTGAACAGACGTTTTCATCTGTCTTGGGTAGATACCCAGGAGTGCAATTGTTGAGTCATGTGTTTGAATTATGATCAACTGTTTGCCAAAGTGGGTTGCACCATTTAAAAATCCCACCTGCAATGTAAGAAGGTTCCAATTTCTCCACATTCTCACCAACACTTGTTCTTACCTGTCTTTTCTTACTTAAGCTTTCCCAGTCGGCATGAAGTGGTGTCTCCCTGTTTTTATTTGCATGTTCCTGATGACTAATGATGTCCTTTATCTTTTCATGGGCTTATTGGTCATTTATATATCTTCTTTGAAAAGGGGTCTATTCAGAGCCTTGGTTGATTTTTAAAATTGGGCTATTGTCTTTTTACCAACCATAAGTCTTTTTAAAATGTGATTTCTAACTTACACATTGTTATCAATTACTGTGGTCCCAGGATCAGAATTTTTAGCTGAAAAGGATCATAAAAACCGAAGTCTAACCTCCTGTGTTGACAGATGAAGAATCGGAGGCTTAATGTGACCTGCCCATGGCCACAACAGAACTCGCCAGTGGCAGAGCTAGGGAGATTAATGACTTATAATAAAAAAGGGGGAAACACAGATGTTTCATGATTTATATTCAAATAAAGCTCCTTTCTTACAGAGAATAACCCTAGACTTCAGTAGAATAAGGGGCACCAAAGTGGCATCTGGTGGGAGAGAAACCAGGGAATTTGTCTTGAAGTTGGGTTCGACCAGCTAGAACACTGTTTATTTAGATTAGTACTCTTAGTCAGACTTTACATTGAGAGTCTTGAGTTTTAAAAGTGACCTCAAGGCTGTCTGGTTCTTAACTCTAGTGGTAGTTGGCTCTTTCAGTATCCATCATGGTAGCTTTGAAGAGCATTTGAAGAAGGAACCTCAATCATGTGGGCTTTGGATTTGGTTGCAAAATAAAGCCATCCTTTACTTGGATATGTATTTATCCTTCCCATTGAAGTCAAAGAAAAAATACATTCCATTTTGCCTAATGAAACTAAGGTGGGAAATTAAGTGTGGCATTTTAGAACAGTCTACATATAGGCTTTCTATGTGAGGTTTTAGCATGTGGGAAAGGAGAGGGATTTGTGTCAAAGAGTCATAAAGTTCTGTTCCACCTGCCAGATAATACAGAACAGAAAAACAACAAAGAAAATACTCCGATAAGATCAATATAGGCTGGGCACGGTGACTCACGCCTGTAATCTCAGCATTTTGGGAGGCCAAGGCAGGCGGATCACAAGGTCAGGAGTTCAACACCGTCCTGCCTAACAAGGTGAAACCCTGTCTCTACTAAAAATACAAGAAAATTAGCTGGGCATGGTGACGGCGCCTATAGTCCCAGCTACTCGGGAGGCTGAGGCAGGAGAATGGCGCGAACCCGGGAGGCGGAGGTTGCAGTGAGCCGAGATCGCGCCACTGCACTCCAGCCTGGGTGACAGAGCGAAACTCCGTCTCATAAAGAAAAAAAAGGATCAATACAAACTGTCAGTGTTCAAATAAGTCCACGTTCACATGTTGGTTTTTTAATGCTATTAGCTTACACTGCTTGACCTTAACAGTTTTTCTAACAAAGTAGCATGGGATAAAGCCCATTTTCATGCTGTGTGTTGAGTTTTGTTTTTGTTTTGTTTTATTTAAACATTAATTTTCCTGATGTAAGGAGATCTGTATGCCTCTTATGATTATATTGTAACTGACTTTGATGAAAACAGTAGTTCACAGAAGGGACAAGGTCGTTTATTGGGAGGACAAAAATCATTATTTTAAATCAGATTTCTAGGCTGCCATGTAAAGCAGTGGAAAGTTCTGATCCCCATCTGAGCTTCCTTGCTAAACTATAGCACTCCACCCTTGAAAATGAAATAGCCTGTGGATTTATTATCTAAATGGGCAATATGACTCTGAGCTACTGAGATGACCAAGCTGAGTTCCCCATGCTGTGACTATGCACGTGTTTATGGGCATGTACATACATATCTATCTTTATAGAAATCACTAATAAGATGGGCAAGTGTCTAGCATGCAGTAGATGCTAAAGCAAATGTTGAATCTTTGTTACTCAGATAGGTATATGGACATTAAACTGCCTCAAAGAAATGTTTTAAGGTCTAATAATGTGAATTCAAAACATTTGAGAAATAAATATTTTCACTTTCCCTTTTACTTATTCGTTTTCCTGTTAAACTATAATCTTGACACTTCCAATAACCTTTATGAGATTCTAGTTTCCTATTAACTGAAGGATAGTGATGCACTCGAAATCACCAGTTACTTGGAAATTTGTTTCCTTATCCTTCTGTTTTCCTTTGTTTTGGTTAACTATTTTTTATCTAGCTTCCTCATTCCAAGTGCAAAATTCACTGATATTACTGGAGACAAATTATGTAGCAACATTTTTTTAGAATAACCCCATTTTTGTCAGTGTCTTTTAACCACTCAGTTATGTTGTCTTCTTCCGGTTGGGGGACAGCGTGGGGAGTGCAGACAGGAACAAGTAGAGGGCACACTGTTTAAGAGATCTTCTGTAAATAGAACTTCTTGTCGGGCGCGATGGCTCACTCCTGTAATCCTAGCACTTTGGGAAGCCAAGGTGGGCGGATCACCTGAGATCAGGAGTTTGAGACCAGCCTGGCCAACATGATGAAACCCCGTCTCTACTAAAAATCTAAAAATTAGCTGGGTGTGGTGGCGCAGGCCTGTAATCACAGCTACTTGGAAGGCTGGGCAGCAGAATCGCTTGAACCCGGGAGGCGGAGGCTGCAGTGAGCCGAGACTGTGCCATTGCACTCCAGCCTGAGTGACAAGAGCGAAACTCCATCTCATAAATAAATAAATAAATAAATAAATAAATAAATAAATAAATAAATAAATA
>NC_045455.1:87425134-87470557 GCF_002776525.5 Piliocolobus tephrosceles
ATAAATAAATAAATAAATAAATAAATAAATAAATAAATAAATAAATAGCAGTTCTCTCAGCTGGGCTTTGGGTGGTTCTTTGAAGTTAGCGGTTTCCTCTGATGAGGGTCAGGAGTACTGGTGTTCTAGGTTGCTGATAAAGAAAGATTTATATGATCTGGAAACCAAGATGAAGGCAGTAGGATTTACTTCATGTCACAAACAGGGGAACTGCTTCTTTTCCTGGACAGGAGCGCTCAGCATCTCCAGACAGACCACAGAGATAACTACAAGTAATGCCAGAATTTTCCACAGGAAGCTTCGATGGATCTTTTCCAGCATATGAACAATTCCTCAATTAAATCCCCAGAGTTCCATGCCATAAAGAAGGGCAGAAACTCTTCTGGCGTAGAAGCTTCTCAGGGCTGGTGTTATCCATTGCTGGCTGTGGCTTTAGAAAAGCCTGGCGTTTCCACAGATCCCTGATTTCAGGCTACATGTTGCCTCAAGAAACTCATAAAGATGAGTGAAAATATGTTCTTAGGTACCTGGAGGGGTTGACTTGATCTAGGAGGTTATCTGATAGACCAATGGGATCCATATGAAATAGGGATTTTAATTTAGTTAATATTCAGCAATTTTATTTAGGAGTACTTTGATACCAGGATCTACTGTCTATAAAAGTTACTTTTAAGATACTAATTTCTGCTGGGCTCATGCCTGTAATCCCAACACTTTGGGAAGCTGAGGCGGGTGGATCACCTGAGGTCAGGAGTTCAAGACCAGCCTGGCAAACATGACAAAACCCCATCTCTACTAAAAATACAAAAAATTAGCCACACTGATGACACACATCTGTAGTCCCAGCTACTCAGGAGGCTGAGGCATGAGAATCACTTGAACCTGGCAGGCGGAGGTTGCAGAGTGAGCCAAGATCGCACCAAGGCACTCAAGCCTGGGAGAAAAAGTGAAACTCTGTCTCAAAAATAAAATAAAATAAAAATTTAAAGGATATTAATTTATATCGTCAGCAATACCAGAAAAGCACGTGTTAATTTAATATCTTTGAAATTATATACCCAGCAAAATATTCTGACAAGCAGGGGGAGGGGAAGTGATTCTCCTAGATGTTGATGACAGTGGGCATCTGCCACGTGCCAGGCAGCAAGCCACCCTCTTCCACAGCACAGCACTGAATGTACACACCCTGCCTGTGAGGTGGCTCGCAGGCTTTCCATTTCCACTCATGAGGAGCCTGAGGAGCAGCAAATTAAGTGATGCCAAGGTCATGCAGTCAGTAGGTGGAAAAGCTAAGCCTCAGACGCAGATCTTCTAACTGAATCCAGCTTTCTTTGAGATAGTCAAACCCAAGAGAAACGCTGGAGAGCACTGCTGGGCATAACCAGGTTATTTGACACACGCATCTCATCTCACAGATCTGTGACCTAATGGTAAAGCCTGCATGACCATTCACTTCGAGCTTCTACCTTTGCTTCCTCTGTTTAAACTGATTTTTTAAAGTAAAACTGTGTCCCGAGATTGATGCCAAATACTAAGTTTTCCTCCCTCCAAGAATATCTTTCTTCTCTCCTGCTAACTTATATTCCCGCCTAAGGAACGCTAATCCTGGGTCCCTCATCCCCTGCCTTTCGGAGGCATTGCAGCTGCCTGGGAAGAGGGGAGGAGGCTGGTGAAGAAGAGGGAGAAGGAGAAGAGAGAGTGAGGGATGAGAGGAGGAGGGAGGTGAGAGAGATCCTTACTGATAGTATTCTGATTGGTCAATAAGAGCTTCAAGGGAGGCTCAGCCTCTGTAGCACGTATGGTTCAAAAAATCATGAGGCTGTCTGTTAGGCTGTTCTTGCATTGCTGTAAAGAAGTATCTGAGGCTTGGTAATTTATTAAGAGGTATAATTGACTCACAGTTCTCCAGGCTGTACAAGCATGGTGCTAGCATCTGCTCGCCTTCTGGTGAGGCCTCAGGGAGCCCTTACTCATGTCAAAGGCAAAACAGGAGCAGGTGTATCACATGGTGACGGCAGGAACAAGAGAAGCGGGGAGGTGCCACACACTTTTAAATAATCAGATCTAAACGACAGCACCATGCCATGCATGAGGGATCCACCCCGTGACCCAAACACCTCCCACCAGGCCACACCTCCAGCACTGAGGATTATAATTCAACATCAGCACTGGACGGTCAGATCCAAGCTGTATCAGGCTGGGACTGTGAGAAATGGAAGGTCAGAGATCTCAAGGTCATCTAGTCCAATCTCTTTTTTACAGATAAGAGAGCTGAGATCTGGAAAGAGAGATGACTTGTCTAGGGTGACATAACTAGTCACTAAAAGGGACGTCATTATTGCATCACACAGAGATGTGTAGATTTTAAAGCACTTTCACCACCTCACTTCATTGCCTCACAACAGTCCTCTGTAAGATGTCTGTCGAATGTCACGTAAGCGTGCCAACAGTTCCCTTTTGACTGTACCACTATAGAGGGAACTCATAGATTATGTAAGACAAACCAAATGGCTTCTAAAACTGATTTCGATTCTAAAATTAGTTTTCCAAATGAGGAAACTGGTTCAGAAAGGGAAATGATTGACCAAAAATATCATTGCTCAACTAATGATTGCACTAAGTCCAGAGCCCAGGAAAATTTCTGTACTTTTTATTCAGAAAAAAAGATGAGACAGGCCTACAGGACTAGATGAGCCACACTGGAAAAAGTTCAGTATTGAAAATATATTTTGGATGACACTGACATTTATTCTTGAAAGTTTTTACTAAGTTATTAGATACTTGAATATTATAACAAGCTATATATTCTAATATAATTGCATTGAACCTATATGAATCCATTAACATTCTACATAAATAGGCTTTTGGATGTTATTTAGGTCATTTGGTATAAAAGGATATATAATATTTAAGAGCAAGGGTAGAGCTAGAAAAAAATTGTGAATTAAGAGAAATTTGTATTAGTGTATCTTTTGCTTATAAATTAAAGATGCAAGTACATTAAAGATGTAAATAAATTAAAAATGAAAAATTCACCTTTACAGAAAGATAACTAAAAAGAGGTAAGAAGGCAACTTATAAATAACACATTTTAAAAATTTGTTTTTCAGGATCTAGTTCAGGTTCAAAATTAAAAGGTCCTGAACTGAGTTTAAAAGGCACCCAGCACGTCACGCAAGCAGGCCAGACACTGCATCTCCAATGCAGGTAAGTGACTGTTGGTTTGGGAATAATCTAGTCGCCATGCCTAAGGCACAATCATTCCCTGGCAGAGTAAAAAGGTAGGGACCTCAGTGATCTCGTGTGATCTGCAAAGTGCAAACCATCCATCCAGCTTCCCATGAAAGGGGATTCATGGGGAAGGGAGAGCATTACCCACTCAAGGAAATGGGGGAAGGGATGCCCAGATAGTTCTGCGTCCTCATTCTGAGGACTGTTCTGCAGGTTTTCTGAATGTGTTGCTTTCCCGTAAAGAGGAAGATGACTATACTTAAGAGAGGACCTCCACTTCCTAATCAAATGAACACTTAGGAACTGGTGCTGAGCCCAGGGCCCAGCCATAAATATGTTTTGTTTTCTTATCTGTGACTGCAGGGGGGAAGCAGCCCATCAATGGTCTTTGCCTGAAACGGTGAGTAAGGAAAGCGAAAGGCTGAGCATAACTGAATCTGCCTGTGGAAGAAATGGCAAACAATTCTGCAGTACTTTGACTTTGAATGCAGCTCAAGCAAACCACACTGGCTTCTACAGCTGCAAATATCTAGCTGTACCTACTTCAAAGAAGGAAACAGAATCTGCAATCTATATATTTATTAGTGGTAAGACTTCCATTTTCTACATTCTGTTTGCTGTTGCTTTGCAATGAGTCATAAATCTACCCTGGTCCATTGGAAGGGTTGCTTTCCTAGTGAGTGTGAAAGAAACGGGTTAGGATAGAGATTCCATCCTAGTTGTAGACATTTTCATGAATGTCAATTTTAACCAGAATTGTCAAGGCCCGGTCAGTCACTTGTGTGCTCCACAAAGAGAGAGACTGGTCTGTATAGGTGACCTCTGTACCCACAGCTCCTAGCACATTATGTGGTCCATAGTTGGATGAATAAGTGAATAGAAGGATTTTAGTTCTATTTCTTAGTTATTGAGAAGCCCAGAATAGAATACATGATTTTCGTCATTTAACACAGCTGCATTCTCTTATATGTTGGAACTGTAAAATACGTTGTTTCTACTAATTAATAAACACAATGTTGCTGTTCTCTCGAATGCTATATAACGGGTTCCAATGGACAATGTTGTATATCTCATGTTCACTGAGGAACTACTACCATGACATGAGAACTGGCACTGACCAGGATACAGTGCAAAGGGCAAAGGGTAAAAATGAATCATGTTTGATCCATTTTTTATGGTACTCGTAAAAAAAATCATTTTCATTCATTCATAATTTTTATGATACTGTTTTTCCTTCCTTAGAGAATGAACAAATGAAGTAACATTCAAAGGGAAGAAATGCAAAATCTTTTAAGAAGTAGAAACTCACAGTAAAATCGGAACCCTGAGAAAGAATAATAAAAATGGCCTGTCACTTTCTTCTTCCTTGTTTAGTTCCAGTCAATTTTCACATCTTGAGGGGATTAAAGAAAAAGGCACACACACCAACAAGGCTGTAGAGAACACAAAGCACACAAACAAGGCTGTAGAGAACACGAAGCAATATTATTAGGCATTTCAGACACAGAATCAGGTTAAAAAAAAAAAAACAAAAACAAAAGAAAACAACCAACCATCAACTTCAATAGCTAAATATACATTGTAGGTCTACCTTCTGGTGAGTTCAAGAACTGGGTCTTTGCATTACAGGTAGTACAATAGAATTAATGTTTTAGTGAGGTAGTTTTTGTGGTTTTTTGTTTGCTTGTTTTGTTTTGTTTTGTTTGAGATGGAGTCTCGCTCTCTCACCCAGGCTGGAGTGCAATGGCACGATCTCAGCTCACTACAACCTCCGCCTCCCAGGTTCAAGCAATTCTCCTGCCTCAGCCTCCCGAGTAGCCAGGATTGCAGGAGTCAGCCACCACTCCCAGATAATTTTTTTATTTTTAGTAGAGACGGGGTTTCACCATGTTGGTCAGGCTGGTCTCGAACTCCTGACCTCAGGTGATCCACCTGCCTCGGCTTCCCAAAGTGTTGGGATTACAGGCATGAGCTACTGCACCTGGCCATGAGATTTTTTTCAATTTGTGAAATAAGGCAACTAGACAGTGTTTTCCCTGAGCATAACATGTACATATCCAGATTCAGGATTAGTCTTAGGAGACAGCAGAACAGTTGCCTGTTATTGACAGTAACCTCTTTGTAGCTGCCATCAGCCTGATTTTGACTGAGCCACTTTCATGTCCCCAATCCTCCAAATTCTGTTTTGACATTTTGCACTTGGTCGGCGGGTAGACAACTGTAAGGGACTAACCATCCAAGCAGTTTGCCATCAAGGGATGCAGTCAGCTCACTTCCACGTAAGAGCGGGAGGTAGGCCGGGGAACTTTGCTTGGGGAAGTCAGCCCACTTCTAAAGCAGGGATGAAAGGATGGCAGGCAAGAATAAGGAAGGGTGGAGAAGGTGCAGCATTAACAGCAGAGACTTTCAGAGAGGTACTTTTGCAGCTGAGGGGGAAAGAAAACATGCTTGATAGTGGTGGAAAAAGCCATATATTCAGCCATCTGTTCCCTTTCTCTAATTCCACATAGCATATTGTGTTCTTTCCGACATTTGTGGAGAAAGGAAAACACTGCAGTGAGTCACAGACTGCCCCTGTCTCTCTAGGGGAGAGGGAGAAAAATGTACTCATTCTAATATTTTCATAAAACTTTCTCCTATGGGTTTATCAGTCTGACTTGCAAATTAAACACTTAAATGAATAAAAAGAAAACCATCTGTTTTTGTTTTCTAACAAACAGTGTTCAGCTATTTTCACCTTTCACTCCTCAACTATTCAATAGACATCATGGCTTTATGGAGCCAGGAAGTACAAGCCTCTCCACTCAGTCCCCTACTATCACAAAGGAGAGACACTGCTACTTAGAATTAGTTCCATTTCAACTACACAACAGAGCAGATCTGGCAAACAATCATGACTTTGAGTGTCAAATTCATTGTTCATCTAAGCCCTGTGATGGCACAGTCCATGTCTGTCCTGGTTACTTTTATCTGCAATGTGCCTCCCTGGTAGAGAGCCTTGCACATACTAAGAAATCAGTAATACTTGCTAAAGGATTAAATGAATGGATTAACAGGTGCTGTGTGGAATACTATGTTAAAATTGACATTGAGGATAAATTCCAGGCTTAGTGGGAAAAAGTGCCATGATTGATTACTGACATCTCTTGTAAGACTGTGGGGGAGCAGTGGCCATTAGGTGATGTATTTATCATGTCTGCCTTCCTGTAATAGTCCACAACCATTCGCAGAAAATTACAAGTTCCAATATCATAAAACACTTGCGTAAATTTGCTAGACGTCAGGAAATTATCTATCACAAAGATTGTTTTTGGATAAGGAAGGATTGTGAAATGCATTGTATTTCATAGGTTATTATGGAATACACACATATACATACAAACATATACTATGAATATTATATGAGCTCATTGGAAAAATTGGTGTGATAATATTATGAGACTACTATTTTAAAATAGCACTGATACTAAAAGATGTTGGAATCAATAATGGTAACCATAGAAGAGCCTTCTGAATCTTGTTTGCTAATTAATTTAATCAGCAAATATTTAGGAAACAGTCTATGAGCCTGTAACTGTACAACTGTGAATAGTAACACCTATTTTGTTATTTGTTTCCTGGTAGGGTGATATTGGTCTCATAATCACACCTTATTAAAGTCCAAGATAGCTGTGATATAATCCGTTAAACAATCATAACTTTTCCGGGGACCCTAATATTTTATGTATCTCTCTTTTCATTATTTTATTAACTCTCTCTCTGAGAAAATTTGATCTTCTGCTTGCATTGTTACTGAACACTTCCATGACAGGTTTGTTTTAGTTCAGGAGCACAAAACTTATCTCTGATGACTCAGAGCATTGTCTCTGGCACTAACAAAACTCCAACCATTTCCTAATACACAGCTGTGATTATTCGCCAGATATTAGCTTGGTTATCATGTATTTATTATTGTTGAATATTTACTTTAGAATATGTTTGCGGGATTGCATCCCCAATAAGCATCTGCAGATTATTGGGATTTCATTTTATTTTTCTCTGAGGATGAGTAACCGCATTTTGACACGTCTTTTGAAAAGGTAGATTTGTAGTCTAATAGCATTTTAAGAACAAGAATCAGGAGTGTAGCTCTGTCTACATATCATGAAATCCAGCATGTAAATTATGAACAAACTATTACTTAGGCATTACTGATTGCCTGCTGTGTAACAGGCACCGTTCCCACCTGAGCACTGATTAGGATATAACCTCTGATATGTAATGCTCAGAAAAATCAATATCAGCACTTTGTCATTCCAGCTTGTGTAAATCCACCAAACCTCTAGCATAATGTATTAAATCAGTTTAAGTACCCAAGTAATTATATTTAACTACTTTACTTAATTACCGAATTATCTAGTAAATTCAAGTTTCCACTAATATAATAATTTCTTATCTTTGTTTCTTTTCGCTTAAACAAATGCTTGCATTTACTTTATGCCATTTAATCCTCACAACCATCCAATGAAGCATCATTCTCTTCATTTTACAAGCGAAGGACCAAGAATCCACTTCACATCAGGGCTCTGTGGGGAGTCATGGGAAAGTGCTAGCACTGGAATAAGGTAGTTAGCTTTTCCCTTCACATTCTCAGTGGCAGGAGGAGATCGGAAGGGGCAAGACTGAGGCAGGAAGGCCAGATAGGGGCCTGCTCTGTGCGTCAAAGCAGGTGGAAGGCGGTGTCCTGAGTTCACTTTGATTGTGGTGGGGAAGGAGAGTTAATAGAATTGGAGGATTCATTGGCCTTGGTTATCAGAGGTTTAGTGGCTGAGGGAAAGAGGGGAATCAATGTGACACTCAGAATCCTGGAAGGGGCCCCTTAATCCCACAGCCAGGTGGAGCTTTGCCACACTAAATTACATTGATGCAAAGGCACCATCATTATCATCATTTTCTTTGGATATACCCTTGGTATGGCTTTTGAATCATAACAGTGGAAAATATGGTATGCATTTGTAAAAATTGCTTTGTTAAAAATGAATTGAATATAGCTACAAAATACCAGGTCATAAACAAAAACAAATTACAAAGCACCTCCTAATTACAACAGAATACAATTCTTCTACTAATTTCTAGAAGAATAGTAATGTTGGGGCTATTTAGGAGAACCTCATCCCCTTGGAGAGAAAAAGGAGCACTTTTGCACTTCTTTTCTGACACTCTGGTCTACACAGGAAATTGGCTCTAGGTCAGCCTTTTCTCACAGTTAGAAGATTTCATTGAAAATATTATTGTAATGTATTAGTTATGACTGTAAAGTAAGAAAACTGACCAGACAAGTTTTTTAATGGCATCTCCAAAGTGTTTAACATTTGTCAGTATCTTTAATTTAGTTAGCAAGACCTTAAACTTAGGGTGTTGAGCTCCCGACACCCCACACCGTGAGGTTAGCTTATATCTCTCTCTCACCAGCCGTAAGCTTCTAGGGTCTCTTTAAACATAATATCTCCTCTTGAAAAATTATAATCGAAAAGCAAAAATGATGGGGGTGGGTGGATCCCTTCTAGTTCATCCCTGTAAAAGAAACTCATCTCTTCTCTTCTGTTTCTCTTTACTTGATTGTTTTCCTCTCTGACTCCATTAAAGTCAATGGGTTGGAGCATTTTTACAACAAATTTTTCCACAATTGATTTCCCCATATGCATAAAACTCATGAGATTTGCATAACAGCATAATTTGAGGTAGAAACATTATCGGATGCATTGGGTATATAAGTGAAAGCAGTAGAATTTCTAACAACTTAGATATTCTGGGAGAGAATAATAATTATGCTTTTATATAAATGTGTTTAGTGGGGGGAAAAAAAAGCTCTACCTGGCTGAGTGAGTAGAAATCCTACCAGTGCAGATATTCTGATTCTTTTTTTATTTTTATTTTTACTTTTATTTTTAATTTTTTTGAGACAGAGTCTTGCTCTCTCGCCCAGGCTGGAGTGCAGTGGCGATTCTGAGGAGGATGCAATGAACTCGTTTGTACTGAACTTCAGTTTTCCTTAAGAGCTTTTACTTAATTATCTCTGAGGAAAAGGGAGTTGGTATTTCTTCCATGTTATATATGAGAAAACAGCCTCAGTTACTTGCACGAGCTAGACAGAGCTCATACATTGAGAAGCCAGGATGAGGATCCAGCCAGGTTAAGGCTATTCCCCCTGCACTGGAGTTCCAGCTCTTGACATCAAACTATGAATTAGTTGT
Source organism: Piliocolobus tephrosceles (assembly GCF_002776525.5). Taxonomy (NCBI): domain Eukaryota; kingdom Metazoa; phylum Chordata; class Mammalia; order Primates; family Cercopithecidae; genus Piliocolobus; species Piliocolobus tephrosceles. The sequence continues at coordinate 87,434,599 of NC_045455.1, forward strand.
TGTTTTAACTGTTAAGAATATAGATTATATAGTTATTAAAATTTTTTAACCTTGAATTTAATTTTTTTCTTTTGAGGAAAAATTTACTAAGTTGAGCAGGGCTTGTTAAAATGTGCCTCCAAATTCATTAATGGGCTATGGAATCAAATGAATGGATTGCAACCTGCATTAAAAAAAAAAAAAAAAAAAAAAAAAAAAGCTGGGAGCTGGGGCAACCACCCGTAGTCTCAGCTATTTAGGAGGCTGGGGCAAGAGGATCACTTGAGCCCAGGATTTGAGGCTGCAGTGAACTGTGATTGCACCTGTAAATAGCCACTGTACTCCAGCCTGGACAACATAGTGAGACCCTGTCTCAAAACAGAAAAACCAACCCAGGATAGAAAAGAAAATATCCAAGTAAATTGCAAAGAGTAAGGGTAAGTGTTGTTTAGTAAAACTATTTTTGTTTCAATTTTATACGCGCATATATTCATTTTACCCGCATAAATGTAAAGTACATATGTGCGCGTGTGTGTGTTTAATGGGTCTGACATAAAATGTATTTCTTATTATGAAAGTTAGCATAATAAGTTTAAAAATTACCAGGGTAGGCCATAGCTATTATTTAGGTAAGCAGTGCCAGTTGTAAGCACTGTGATTTTTTTGGGGTGCTGGGGGCGTGGAAGGGCACACCAGTACTGAAACAGAGGCCTGGAGAAAATGTGGCTGTGGAAAGAAGCTCTCTCCTTAAGCTGATTTGGGTCCACTGCTTTTGGTGGCTCCGTGCAATCCACTCATTTCATTCCTGAACTGAGTTTTCCCACTCGGAGGCTTGGCCCAGGAGTTTCCACCGGCAGGAATCTGTCTGCAGATGTTGATGACATACCTACCCCACACAAGGCCCTGTTGTTTGTTCTGTGGGAGACATAAAAGGCAAAGTCACAGAATCCTGTAATTGTGAAGTCCCTCAGTTACTTTCTAGGACCGTGGCTCACAGATTTGTGAGTATTTTTTAAAGCACAAGTTTTATTTTTTGAAGAATAACTATTGTTCCAAAGTGGGTCTCTAAGGAGTGAAGAGGGCTCTGTTAATAGCCCCTAATGGGGAGCGCTATTCTTGTTCTGTGAGGCGTGGCTGTTGCTCCAACACTGCCTGCCTTTAGATCCCTTCCCAGATCTGACACAATTTGGCACGCACAGGAGGCTCAGTCAACACTGCCCAGCTGGGTGATGGTTGGGCAGATGGTGTTTGTTGCCCAATCTGCCAGACTGGTATGGCAAGTCCAATAAACATCTCCATGGAACCAGCAGGGACATCAACAGAGTAGCAATCTGCAGGCTTCATCGCCTAGCCTCGCTGCCTCCACTTTCCCCCTGTGGGGACCAGAAGGACCCTTGTAAGGTGGGAATGCACCAGGAACGTGGTCCCTTCATCCCCAGACCAAAAGGAGGTGTTCATGCTTTCATGCAGGTCAGCACTGTGATGGGCAGAGAGCAGCACATGGCTGAACAGATTGCCAAAGCTTCAAAAATATGTCAATGGAATCACTGTCATAATTTCATGAGATAAACTTTAAAGAGAAAGTATTGTTTATATTCATCAAAATTCTCCTCCGAGGGAAAATAAGCAAAAACAGTTTACACTTTGCAGGAAGAAAACAAGAAAGCTCCCAAAATAAAACCCAAACTCATAGCCACATTAGTTGGTTGAATTTTTTAGGCATAGATTTCTTAGGAAATCTATGACATTATCTAGTGTTGCTTGGTTAATGTCTAGAGTCTTCTCTGGTTTTAAATTTCTGTTTTCCACATAGCCTCATTCTCTCCTCCCCCTGCCCATCCAAAGAGCTTCCCTCCCTTACTCATCTCACCTCTATCCCTAACATGTGGTTCCTTCCATGTATTTTCTGAAATGTGTGTTTCTTCTACCACTAATATTCCAGTAGGAACTGGTTTCCAAAGTTTTCATCAGGAATTGTCTAGGGTTCCTACCATAGAGTCACTTGAGTCCCTGCATTGCCAGGAGGCCACAAATGCAGACAGGTTGGGTGATGGATCCTGTTTTTCCTCTCACATCCCTACTGGATGCATTTGCTCAGGAGACTAGTGAACATGTTGGGGTGAACAAAGGTGGGACTCTCAGTCTCTGGATGACATGTCTGGAAACCCAAGTGAGATTCCTAGAATGTCAGCAACCTGAGACTGATATGCATCTGCAGAATTGTCCTTCAAATTCTCTAAAGAATTCCTAGGAATTTTCTGGCCCATCTGCACACATCTTCATCAAAAACCTAGTACAAGGTCAGGTTTTGCTGGATTTATTTTTTCATTTTGATGAAGACGTGAAAGACGAGAAACAGATATTTCTAGGGTTTAAAATACACACTGATGATGTTGTTGTTTGCAATCGCAGATTTTTTCTTGGGAATTAGACCCCTCTACATCCTGACTGTGCACTCCCTCTAGGGCTGAAGTATGAAGGAGATTATTCATTCTGTCCATCACTGGCAGACAGCTGATTGGGACCACATGGCGAGAGTTTAGAGAACAGTAACTTAACTCTTAACCATTTTCTTTTCCAGCTATGTGAAAATTGGATGGAAGACATTCTTGATATCTTTAAGCCCTGCCATGTCACATTTTCCTTCTAAAAACATTTCTGTCAATAAACACCAAGGGAGTTTGACTATAGAAGACCCTGACATGTGATTGGGACAGAAGACACTCATGTTGGTAGACTTGTTGGCAGTCAGGAACAAATGCATCTTCTCTCCTTGGCCCCTGCCCCAGACCATGTATTCTCCTAGGATGTCCTAGGAATTTCCTCCTTATCACTTGGTGTGTGGACGTGTAAAATGTTCAGGCCATTCCCTCAGAGAGAAAACAATTTCTGGGGCTCTCTAAAATCCATACCAGAAAAAAATTTCACGTGCCATCTCTCTAGAGCCACATTGCTAAGATTTACTAGCAAAAATGCAGTTATACATTGTCAGGCATTTAGTAGAACTATATAAGTACTCAAAAAGAATCAGAATGAACGTAGTCCTGAATAAGCTACTTGGACACAACTTAAGACTTTGAAAAGTTGATGGCTGTGGTGGAATTATTAAATCTAAAGATGGGCTGGGTGTGGTGGCCCATGCCTGTAATCCCAGTACTTTGGGAGGCTGAAGTGGGCAGATGACTTGGGGTCAGGAGTTCAAGATCAGCCTGACTGACATGGTGAAACCCCATCTCTACTAAAAGTACAAAAAAAATTAGCTGGGTGTGGTGGCGCATGTGTATAGTCCCAGCTACTCGGGAGGCTGAGACAGGAGAATCGCTTGAATCTAGGAGGTGGAGGTTGCAGTGAGCCAAGATTGCGCCACTGCCCTCCAGCCTGGGTGACAGAGCAAGGCTCTGTCTCAAAAAGAAAAAGAAAGAAAAGAAAAGAAAAGAAATCTAAAGATGGTAATGAAGTCCAAAGGCAATAAAACTGACCGTATTCTCTCATTTTTTCCCCTACAATCAAGAAGTGCAAAAAACAATGGATCAAAACTTTATGGTTTTAAGGATTTTAAAAAATCTCCCTCAAGTGATCTTTTAAGAAAAATAAGCAAGGGACTTTTTCAGAAGAAATCCCCTTAAGCTGAAAAGGCTTTACGTTTCTGGCATTTCATAACTTTAACAATGATAATGAAATGCTTGCCTTGCTTGGAGATGAGGAGGTGACCTGTTTTTATCTTTATGGTCCTTCCAGTTCTAATATTCTACAGTTTTTCCTTTAACTATTGAAAATATTTGTTGTGTGTCATTTGATGTATTTTTGCTGAATTATGTTGGCTAGCTGATTGTGTTGTTCAAAATAGGTAGCTTACTAAAGCAGTAAACACCCCTCCCTTCCTTCCTTCCTTCATCAAATATCAATTAATAAGCTACAGTTGAAACAACATGATCCAGGCTTCAGACTGGTTTCAAATCCCTGTTCGGATACTCACTAGTTCTTTGACTTTGGACAAATTACTTAATAAGGAGAATGGTTAACATTTAGGTGGATATTAATCCATGCTGGGTGCCATCCTAAGCACTTTGCATTCGTTAACAGATTTTATCCTCACAACAATCCTGTGAAGTAGGGCTCTCATTTTAAAAATTAGATGTGTGTGCGTGTATGTGTGTGTGTATGATTTTTTTTTTCCTAGAGCAGTTTCAGGTTGACAGCAAAATTGAGAGGAAGATACAGAGATTTCCTAAATACCCCTTGTCCCCACATACATTGTCTTCATTATCAACATTCCCCACCAGAGTGGCACATTTGTTTCAATTAATGAACCTACAGTGAGACATCATAATCACCGGAGTACAAAGTTGACATGAGGGCTCACCCTTGGTGTTGGACATTCTATGGGTTTGGAGAAACATACAATGACATGTATCCACTTACAGTACCATACAGAGTATTTTCACTGCCTGAAAATCCTCTGTGCTCTACTAAGTCACCCTTTCCTTAATCCCAACCCCTGGCAAACACCTATCCTTATCTTCTTTTTTTTTTTTTTTTTTTGAGATGGAGTCTCATCCTGTTGCCCAGGCTGGAGTGCAATGGCACAATCTCACCTCACTGCAACCTCTGCCTCCTGGGTTCAAACGGTTCTTCTGCCTCAGCCTCCCAAGTAGCTGGGATTACAGGTGCCCACCAACACACCCAGCTAATTTTTGTATTTTTAGTAGAGACGGGGTTTCACCATGTTGGCCAGGCTGGTCTTGAGCTCCTGACCTCGTTCGTGATCCACCTGCCTCGGCCTCCCAAAGTGCTGAGATAACAGGTGTGAGCCACCGCGCCCGGCCGGCAAACACTTATCTTTCTTACTGTTTCCATAGTTTTGCCTTTTCCAGAATTCATGTAGTTGGAATCATACAGTATGTAGCCTTTTCAGATTGGCTTCTTTCATTTAGTAATATGCATTTAAAGTTCCTCCATGTCTTTCCATGGCTTAATATCTAATTTCTTTTTATTGCTGAATAATATTCCATCATATAAATATGTTTATATTCATAGTTTATATATTTTTATATTCATTACATAATTATATTCATAGTTTATCTACCCATTCACCTACCAAAGGACATCTTGACTGCTTCCAAGTTTTAGCAGTAATGAATAAAGCTGCTATAAACATCCCTGTGCAGGTTTTGTGTGGATCTGATTCTTCAGATCCTTTGGGCAAATACCAAGGAGCATGATTGCTCAATTTTCGGGCAGTTGAATGGCTAGTTTTGTAAGAAACTGCCAAACCATCTTCCAAAGTGGCTGTCTCCTGTTGCATTCCCACCAGTAGCAAATGACAATTCCTATCACTCTGCCTCCTTGCCAACATGTGCTGTTGGCAGTGTTTTGGATTTTGACTGCTCTAATAAGTACGTAATGGTCTCTCATTGTTATTTTAGTTTGCATTTTCCCAATGACATGAAGTGGAGCACCTTTTCATGTGCTTATTTGTGGTCTGTATGTCTTCTTTGGTGAAATGACCCATTTTAAACAGGGTTGTTTGTTTTCTTACTGATGAGTTTTAAGAATTCTTTGTATGTTTTGGAAAACAATTCTTTTTCAGCTGTATCTTTTGCAAATATTTTCTCCCAATCTGTGCCCTGTCTTCTCATTCTCTTGATGTTGTCTTTTGCAGAGCAGGAGTTTTTAATTTTAATGAAATCCAGCTTATCAATTCTTTTGTAGATCATGCCTTTAGTGTTGCATCTAAAAAGCCATTGTCATACCGAAGTTCATCTAGGTTTTCTCCGGTAATATTCTAGGAGTTTTATAGTTTTGCATTTTACATTTAGGTCTCTATGATCCATTTTGAGTTGATTTTTCTAAAGAGTGTAAGGTCTAAACTCATTTTTTGTTCGTTTGGTTGTTTGTATGCAGATGTCCAGTTTTTCAGCACCATTTATTGACAAGATGATTTTTGCTCCTTTGTCAAAGATCAGTTGATTGTATTTACGTGAGCCTATTTCTGGGCTCTATATTCTGTTCCACTGACCTACTTGTATATTCTTTTGCCAATATCACACTGTCTTGATTAGTATAGCTTTGTAGTAAGTCTTGAAGTTAGGTAGTGTCAGCCTTCCAACTTTGTTCTTCTCCTTCAATATTGTGTTGGCTATTCTGGGTCTTTTGCCTCTGCATATAAACTTTAGGATCAGTTTGTCCATATCCACAAAGTAACTTCTGGGATTTTGATTGGGATTGCATTGCATCTGCAGATCAAGTTGGGAAGAACTGACATTTTAACAATATTGAATCTTTTTATACGAGATGAAATATCTCTCCATTTATTTAGTTCTTCTTCAGTTTTGTTCATCATAGTTTTGTAGTTTTCATCATATGTATAGATTCTTATACATATTTTGATAGATTTATGTTTAGGTATTTCATTTTTGGGGGTGCTAATGCAAATGGTATTGTGTTTTTCATTTCAGTTCCACTTGTTTTCATTGCTGGTATATAGGAAAGCAACTGACTTTTGAATTTAACTTTGTGTCCTGCAAGTGCTATAGTTTCTTACTAGTTCTGGGGGTATTTTTGTTGAGTCTTTTTGATTTTCTGTACAGATGATCACATCATCTGTGAACAAAGGCAATTTTGTTTTTTCTTTTCCTGTCTGTATACCTTTTATTTCTCTTTCTTGTCTTATTGCATTAGTTAAGACTTCCAGTGTGATGTTGGAAAGTAGTAGTGAGAGAGAACATCTTTGCCTTGATCGTCATATTAGTGGGAAATTATTATCATAGTCGTCTCCATTTATTTATCAGAATGGGTAAGTAACTTATTCAAGGTTATATAACTAGTGCATGGCAGAGATGGCAGCAAAGTTCTTGCTTGTAACCACCTCCCATAGTCAAGAGTGTATATGTGCAAAACATTTAGGACAGTGTTTGGTGTATAGTATGCAGTATATAAGTGTTTTTTATTATTAATACTACCACTCATTATTACCATTTTTTGAGCTTGGTTTTCTCAACTGTAAAATGAGAAGAGTATTACTTCGGGGGCTATTAGGAGACTAAACAAGATAATATAGACTGCCTAACACTTAAGAGGCAGCAGTGATCAGTACTAATCCCTATGTGTGAAAAACACTGTGCCAGACAGAGTAGGAAGTACAAAGATGATACCCACAACTTTTAGGGGGCCTCCAGTTTGGTGGGTCAAAGAAAATGAGTTACAATTAATCGTACTGCAAAGCATGATGGGAAAAGAACAGTAAAAGGGTTGTAGACAGGGAGTGCTCTGCCTGGGACATTCCACCATTCCCCACTCCCCCCACCCAGCTCTTCTGTAACAGCTCACTCTTCCTCATTTTTCAGGTCTCAAGTTAAATATCACCCCTCTGGGAAGCACCCTAGGCCCTCCCAAACTCGGGATGGTGCTCCTACTGACCTTTCACACAGGACTCACCTCTCACAAGCTCTAAGGACAGGACTGAGTCCATCCTGCTTACCATGATAGCCCCCGGACCCAACACAGGGTATAGTACACAGAAGGTGCTCAGTAAGTCTTTGTTAAATGAAAGAAACATGGGATTTTTAAGACTTACCTGACTTCCTTGACTTTAAAAAGGAAATTGAGGGAACACTGAGAAAATGAGACAAATGTGGGGGTCAAAATCACATCCTGTGACTAAATCATAATCCTCAAATTTTCCAACAGACTAGAGTGGTGAACAGGGATTAGCAAAATGAGATTTAGCAGGAATACATATAAAGGCCTGTATTTGGCTTGCAAAACCCACTATCTACCCTAATACTGGATGGGGGAAGCCATGACTGAGACAGCACACATGCAAAAGACTTCAGACTTTCAGTTGACTCCATATTTACCAAGAGAATGTATCCAATCTTGGGATACATTAAGAAATATGTAGCACCCAGCCAGGCATGGTGGCTCACGCCTGTAGTCCCAGCGCTTGGGGAGTTCAAGGCAGGTGGCTCACTTAAAGTCAAGAGTTTGAGACCAGCCTGACCAACATGGTGAAACCCCATCTCTACTAAAAATACAAAATTAGCCAGGCGTGGTGGCACATGCCTGTAATCCCAGCTCCTTGGGAGGCTGAGGCAGGAGAATCGCTTGAACCCGGGAGGTAAAGGTTTCAGTGAGCTGAGATGACACCATTGCCAGACTCCAGTCTGGGCAACAAGAGCAAAACTGTCAGAAAGAAAGAAAGAGAGAAAGAGAGAAAGAGAGAAGGAGAGAAGGAGAGAAGGAGAGGGAGAGAGAGAGAGAGAGAGAAAGAGAGAAAGAGAGAAAGAAAGAAAGAAAGAAAGAAATCTATAGCGCCCAGAATAAAGGTGGTGCGAGACTTGGGTGGTGCCAGACTTACTGTTTAGTTTACACCTCAAGAGGGACATTAAAACTAGGAATTTCAAGCAAATTATTAATCCCTTTACACTTCATTGTCATTATCTTTAAAATTGGTGCCTGCCTTATAGGGTTGTGGGCATTGAATAATTTGATGATTTTGTTATTTTCATTGGCAAGGAGCAATTGAAAGGACTGAAATATTTAATCTAAAAATATAAAGAACTGGGTGGGAAAATAGGAGACATGAGTGACAGTCTCCAAAGTTCTCTTATGTGAAAAAGAGATTAAGCTTCATCTTTATAATCCTAGATGGCAGAACAACTATCTAAGAATTTCAGCTTGACTTAAGGAAACACTTTCCGACATGCAAAGCTGTCCCAAAGTGGAAGGAATGCCTTGGGAGTGGTTAGTCCCCATGCATCCAGGAGGCAGACACTCATTTGATGGGACCAGATCAGATGAGGCCTCGGGACCTTTCCACTGCTGGGATTCATTAAGCACCTGGTGTAGGTCACTATCATTTATTGATGTCTGGCCCAGACTTGTTATTAATACATACATCATCTCATTTCATCCTCGAAACAACCCAATAAGAGAAATTCCTTTACAGAAAAGTTAGAGAAATTCAATACCATGTTTAAGGCCGCATACTTCTGAAATTATCCAATCAAAGCTTTGGGCTCAAGTCTGGCTGACTCCAAAGCCCCTGGTCTTTCTAACGTGTCCTTGCCTGGGCTCCCACCCCAACTCCCTCAGACCTTTGTGTGCGTTATAAAATGAGAGAGAAGGGACAGGAGTGCATGCAGGGTTGCAAACTGGAAGTATGCAGGCTGGATTCTGCGGGCACACATGTTTTGATTGGCAGGCACAGCACTTTTGGCTGCCAATGCTTAATAGCTAGAAGAGTTCATGTAAAAATTTCATTTCCTACTTGTCTTTAAAAACTGGAAACACTAGCCACACTGGCCCGTATTTCCACTTGGCAACAATGGACTGCAGCAAGCAGGGACGGCCCCCTTCATACACGGACTCACGTTCCCTGCTGCCACCACGCCTCCTGTCCCACCTCCAGTTCCTCCACTCGTGTGCCTGGCCCCCAGAGGGATGTCAGTGTGCTACTGCCACTGTGAACATTTCAAATGAATGCATAATAAATTGTGAGTTTAGGAACAGGAAAGTGCCTGTCCCACATTCCAGGTGAGGAGGCTGAGCCCTAGAGAGTCCCGTGGTGGCACGGGTCATCAGTGCAGCACTTCGACACAGCCGGACTCCTTCCTCCCCTCAACTGCCTGCCCCCTACCCCGACCCCCTGCACATAGCTATGCTGATGGAATGCATCGGGGCTGTGCTCTCGGAAAATCCACAGTCCCCAGTGTCCCCACTGGAGAGGGGAATGATCAGGCATCCTTTGCACCTGAGAGGGAATTTCCTCCCCAGGCTCCAGAAAACAGGGCTTGCTCTGGTGTGACTGTTGGTTCTTTTTTTATTTTTTTATTTTTTTGAGACGAAGTCTCGCTCTGTCACCCAGGCTGGAGTAGAGTGGCGCGATCTCGGCTCACTGCAACCTCTGCCTCCCAGGTTCAAGCGATTCTCCCACCTCAGCCTCCCAAGTAGCTGGGACTACAGGCGCCTGCCGCCACACCCAGCTAATTTTTTGTATTTTAGTAGAGATGGGGTTTCACCGCCTTGCCCAGGCTGGTCTCGAACTCCTGAGCTCAGGCAATCCTCCCACCTCGGCCTCCCAAAGTGCTAGGATTACAGGCGTGAGCCACCATGCCTGGCCAACTGTTGGTTCTGAGAGGGTCCTCACCATCTCCTAAAAAGTCCCCAGCACCTTACAGCTGAGCGCTAAGCAGAGGATCTGATGACTCAGGCTTGGTTTACATGGTGAGACTTCATCCGTCTATTGCTTTCCATTTCTAGTCCTGTCAGAAGGCTCCATGTTACTCCTGTTTCTGGGCCCTCATTTCTCTCCCACTGAGTGTGAATATTTGAAGATATAATTGTCATGCTTGAGTCATTCAGGAGTCTCGGGGCCAGATTTTGGTGTGGTGGAGGGAGGCTAGCCTCGGATCAGGAAGCATGAATTCAGTTTTTGCTCAGCCATTAATCGTATTCCTGTGCTTGTGGAAAGGTCTCTCCTGTCTGGGCCTCAGTCTTCTCATCTGTAACATGATAGGCAGTATTAGGGCATCTTAAAAGTCCTTTGACAGTTTTATAATGTTACGATTCAGAGGCAGAGCTGGGAATAAATAATAGGACTTGGGACATGGCCAAAAATCTTAGCAGTAGAAGAAAGATTTATAGTAATCCACTAGAGTTCCTTGCCTTTGCTTTTTCTCTTCGTTTCCCTCCCTCTCTCTTTCCTTCTTTTCTCCCTCTCTCCCTCCCTTCCTCCCTTTTTCCCTTCTCCCTTTCTCTTTTTCTTCTTTTCTTTTCTTCTGAGATGTCTCAGAAGATCAAGATGAAGATCTCTGACTGAGGTCAGTCATGTGGTTAACAGAACCTAGAAACCGCCAGCCAGCTTAGTGTGAAAACCCAGAGAGTGCAGAAAGCTGAGACCTTAATCTTACAGTCCATCAAGCTTCAATCTAGCCAGCATTCCACTCTCACTGAGATCTTCAACTCACTTACTCAGATCTTAGCTGTAAATTTTTAAAATGAGGTCCCTACTTCCCTTCAAGGCAGGTATTAGTACTTTTTCGTCTAATCAACATGAACACTCGTGTGTGAGGTGTGTGTGTGTCTGCTCAGCTAGACTCTGAGGACTTGAGTCCAGGGACTGTCCGTGTGCACAGTGCTGGATACATAATACGTCCTGATTTCACCTTTCTTTCTTGCTTCATCTTATATCTTCTCCGTAAACATCTGTTGACAGTGTGCCATGTGTCCGCCTCTGCTGGACATCAGATTGAGGGGATTGGTTATCCTGATCCCCTGCCGCTAGACACCCACATTCCAAAGAGCATTCCAGGGGGCTTAGGCGAAGCCAGAGGAAGGAGAAAAGGAACCGCCACTCCTGTTCTCTCCTTTCTAACTCTTCTCCTTTACTCTGCTCTTGCTATTCAATCTGCTGTTATAAGTGAGGCAGTGCAAAAAAAAAAAAAAAAAAAAAAAAAACAACCAATGTCTTTCCTCGGTGGAAAGGCGGGTAGTAGGCAAAGAGCTCCTTTTTAGAAAGAGGCATTTCTTATTTTTTTTAATCACACAAATAATACATTTTTAAATGTTTCATTTCAGAATGGCATCTTGAGTCTGAAACACAATGACTTTTCTCTAAGTTTACCCTGCTCAAATAGAAATATTTGTGTAACATGTAAGTACCTGTCTGTACGGCAGAAACTAGCAACTGATTTTCTGATATTCCTAAGCCAGTCTCAGTGAGATTTTTCATTACCTTTGAATTTGTATATGAATCCACCAAATGTGGCGACAGTTGTTATATTTTTAGCTGATAAATTATAGTTGAGGTTTTTATGCTATTCATTTGGGTAATCAGGATAGCTTACTAGGAGATATTAAACTGCACATTCCATGTGGACCGTAACACCCACCCACACCAGGCAAGTATTCCCACATGTGTGAAGGCAGAGACGTTCCATTATGCTACCTGCCCACCAGGGGCTGCCAACAAGGAACTGAAGGACATTTTTTTTTGTTAGAGACAGGGTCTTGCTCTGTCGCCCAGGCCGGAGTGCAGTGACACTGCAGTCTTGAATTCCTGGGCTTCGATTGATCCTCCTATCTTAGCCTCCAGAGTAACTGGGACTATAGGTGTGTAGCTAATTTTTAAAAATTTTTGTAGACACGGGGTCTCACTGTGTCACCCAGGCTGATCGCAAACTCCTAGCCTCAAGTAATCTTTCTGTCTTGGCCTCCCAAACTGCTGGAATTATAAATGTGAGCCACCGCGCCCAACCTTGAAAGACATATTTAAAATCATGATGATTCTATCACAGAGGAACATTTTATTTTTTGCGAGTGGCCCAAACTGGATGCAGGAGGGGAGTGGGAGAGAAATGCTGCAAAGACTCATAAGGTGAGGAGTTTACCCTGGGAGATCTCTGGGAACCATTCCAGCTCAGCCAGCTCAGGAAACAGTGGATCATCATTTCTAAGAAAGAGACTAAACCTCTGTTTTAGTTCAAAATAAGTTTTACTGAGATATAATTTACATTCCACACCTATTTAAAGTGATGATTCAGTGGTTTGTAGCATATTGACAGATATATGCAACCATCATCACCACAGTCAATTTTAGAACATTTCATTGTCTCAAAATAAACTCCGTAGGTTTTAGCTATCACCCCTTATCCCCCCATATCTCCCTAACCCGAAACAACCACTAATCTACTTTGTGTTCCCATAGATTTGTCTCTTATGGGTATTTTATATAAATAGAATACATAATTTGTACTCTTTTGTGACTAATTTATTTCATTCAGCATATTTTTGAGGTTCTTTCATGTTGTATCATGTATCAGCACTTGATTTCTTTCTATTTCTGAATAATATTCCATTGTATGGACATATCACATTTTAGCTATCCATTAATCAACTGATGGACATTTGAGTTGCTTCTACCTTTTGCCTATTATGAATAGTGCCACAGTAAACATTTGCGTACAAGCTTTTGTGTGGACGTAAGTTTTCATTCTCTTGGGTAGATACCTAGGGGTGGAATTGCTGGGTCATATGGTAATGCTATGTTTAACCGTTTGAGGAACTGCCAGACTGCTTTCCAAAGTGGGTGCACTACTTCACATTCCCACCAGCAGTGGATGAGAGTTCTAGTTGCTCCACATCCTTGCCAACACTTGTAATTATGTCTTTTTTATTATAGCCATTTTAGTGGGTATGCAGCGAATCTCATAGTGGTTTTGATTGGTATTTCTATGATGGCTTATGATGTTAAGTATCTTATCATTTGCTTATTCACTGCTTGTTTATCTTCTTTGGGAAATGTCAATTCAGATCCTTTTCCCATTTTTAATCAGCTTCTCTTTATTATTGAGTTGTAAGAGTTCCTCAACTTTTTATTATTTCATAAAATTGTATATTATATTTTATATGTTCTAGAGATATAATATATAGATACATAATATATCTAGATTTTTATGTATCCTAAACATATAAGTATATAGGTTATATATGTGGATTTTAAAAATCTATTTGAGACATATAAAAATATATTTTATACATTCTCAATTTAAGTCCCTTATGAGATATATAATTTGCAAATGTTTTCTCCCATTCTACAGGTTATCTTTTCACTTTCTACACAGTATTCTTTGAAGCATGCCAATTTTAAATTTTGATAAAGTTCAGTTTATTTCTTCTTATGTTACCTGTGCTTTTGGTATCATATATAAGGATCCAATGCCATATTTGAGATCATGAAGATTTACCTCTGGTTTCTTCTAAGAATATTATATTAGGCCAGGTGTGGTGGCTCATGCCTGCAGTCTCAGCACTTTGGGAGACCGGGGCAGGAGGGCTGCTTGAGCCCAGGAATTCGAGACCAGCCCTGGCAACATAGTGAAACCCTCATCTCTACAAAAAAATTTTTTAAAAAATTAGCTGGGTGTGGTGGCACATTCCTATAGTCTGAGCTACTCAGGAGGTTGAGGTAGGGGCATCACTTGCGCCTGGGATATTGAGGTTGCAGTGAGCCATGGTCATGTCACTGCACTTCAGCCTAGACAAAGTGAGACCCTGTTGCAAATATATATATACAATATATTATATATTATATTATATAACTATAAAATATATTTTTTATAGTTAGCAATTTTGGGTTAATATTTGTATATGGTGTGATATAAGAGTCCAACTCCATTCTTTTGCATTTGGAGTTGTTCCAGCAATATTTGTTGAAAAGATTGTTCTTTCCCCACTGAATGGTCTCCTTGAATATCAAGTAGCCATAGACACATGGGTTTATCTCTGGACTCTCAATTCTATTCCATTGATCCATTGTGCCAGCACCACACTGTCTTGATCATTACAGTTTTCATTTGAAATCAAGAAATGTGGAGTACAGTCTTCCAAGATTGTTTTTGCTTTTCAAGATGGTTTTGTCTATTCTGGGTCTCATGCAATTTCATATGAATTTTAGAATCACCTTGTTAATTTCTATGAAATCATCCAGGATTCTTATAGTTATTGCATTTAATCTGTAGATCAATTTGAGGGGCATTAACATCTTAACAAAATTAAGTCTTCTAATCCATGAACATGAGATGTTTCCCACTTAGTAGATCTTCTTTAATTTCTTTCCATAAAGTCTTACAGTTTTCAAAGTATAAGTTGTATGCTTCTTTCGTTAAATATATTCCTAAACACTATATTCTTTTTGATGCTGTTATAAATGGAATCGTCTTCTTAATTTCATGTTCAGATTGTTCATTGCAAATGTATAGGAATATAATTCATTTTTGTATGTTGATCTTATATCCTGCAATCTTGCTCAACTCATTAATTCTAATAGTTTTTTAGTGGATTCCTTAGCATTTTGTAAGATCATGTCATCTGAAAATAGAGACTATTTTCCAAAATAGCTGCACCATTTTGGTCTTCCCAATCTGGATTTATTTTTCTTGCCCAATTGTTCTGGCTAGTACCTCTGGTACACTGTTGAATAGAAGCAGTGAGGGTGGACAACGATGTCTTATTCCTGATCTTAGGGGGAAACTTCCAGTGTTTCACCATTAAGTATGATGTTAGATGTAGGGTTTTTTTCTAGATGCCATTTATCAGGTTGAGGAAACTCAATGCAATTCCCACTTTCCTGAGTGTTTTCATCATGAAAGGAGCTTGGATTTTTGTCAAATCCTTCTTCTGCCATTTTAAGATAATCATGTGAGTTTTGATTTTTATTCTATTGACATGATATAGTAATTGCATTGGTTTCTGGATGTCAAATCAATCTTGCATTCCTGAAAAAAATCCCATTTGGGCATTGTATATCATTCTTTTTATATGTTTCTGAATTCAGTTTGCTAGTATTTTATTGAGTTTTTTGCAGCTACATTCATAATAGATATTGGTTTGTAGTTTTCTGGTGATGTCTTTGGTTTTGATATCAGAGTAAAACTAGCCTCCTAGAATGAGTTGGAAAGTTTTCCCTTCTCTTCTATTTTTTGGAAAAGTTTTTGAAAAATTGGTATTAGTTCTTTATGTTTGGTAGAATTGACTTGCCATCTGGGCCCTGACTTTCCCCTGTGAGCAGTTTGTTGTTGTTGTTACAATTCAGTGTCTTGTTATAAGTCTACTTGGGTTGTCTAATTCTTGTTGAGCTTGTTTCAGTAGTTTGTGTCTTTCCAAGCATTTGTCCATTTCATCTGTGATCTAATTTAATGGCATATCATTATAATATTCCTTCATAATGCTTTTTAATTTATAATTTTAATAATAATGTCCACTGATTCATTTCTTTTTAGTCTCACTCTGTCACCCAGGTTGGAGTGTAGTGGCACAATCTTGGTTCCTACAACCTCTGCCACCTGGGTTCAAGCGATTCTCCTGCCTTAGCCTCCTGAGTAGCTGGGATTACAGGGACCTGCCACCATACCTGGCTAATTTTTGTATTTTTTAGTAGAGATGAGTTTTCACTATGTTGGCCAGGCTGGTCTTGAACCCTTGACCTCAAATAATCCGCCCACCTCGGCCTCCCAAAGTGCTGGGATTACAGGCATGAGCCACTGCACCTGGCCCTGTTTCATTTCTGAATCTAATAATTTGAGTCTTGTTTCATTTTTTCTTGGCTTGTCTGGCATAAGGTTTATTAGTTGTGTTTATCTTTTCAAAGAACCAGCTTTTAGTTTAGAAATTTAGTGAAACTAATTCTGTTGTTTTGCATTCTCTTTAATTTTACTATAATCTTTATTATTTTCTCCCTTATGCTTCCTCTAGGTTTAGTTTTTTACCCAATGTTCTAAGGTGCAAGTTTAGGTTATTGATTTGAGATGTTTCTTCTTTATCAATAAGCATTTATGGCTATAAATTCCTCTCTAAACACTGTTTTACCTTCATCCCGTAAGTTTTAGTATGTTGTGTCTTCATTTACATTCATACCAAAGTATTTTCTAATTTCTTTTTTAATTTATTCTTTGATCCATTGATTATTTAGGAATGTGTTAATTTCCAAATATTTGTGAATTTTTCAAATTTATTTCTGTTACTGATTTTTAATTGCATTCCACTGTATTCAGACAACATACTTTGTATTATTTCTGTCCTTTTAAATGTATTGAGGTTTGTTTTATGGTTGAGCATAAGGTCTATCTTGGAGAATGTTTCATGTGCACTTGAGGAAAATATATACCCTGCTGTGATGGGTGAAATGTTCTATAGATGTCTGTTGGGTATAGTTGGTTAGTAGTGTTGTTCTGGTGTTCTACCGGCTTTTTAAAATCTTCTGTCCAGTTGTTCTATCCACTTTTTTTTTTTTTAAATGGAGTCTTGTTCTGTCGCCCAGGCTGGAGTGCAGTGGTGTGATCTCAGCTCACTGCAACATCTGCTGCCTGGGTTCAAGCGATTCTCCTGCCTCAGCCTCCTGAGTAGCTGGGACTTCAGGCGTGCATCACCACACTGGCTAATTGGTGTATTTTTAGTAGAGATAGGGTTTCACCATGTTGACCAGGCTGGTCTTGAACTCCTGACCTCAAGTGATCCACCTGCCTTGGCCTCCCAAAGTGCTAGGAGTACAGTCATGAGCCACTATGCCCGGCCCACTATCTACTGTTGAAAGTGGGGTATTGAAATCTTCACCTGTTATGGTTGAACTGTCTGTTTCTCCCTTTGATTCTGTCAGGTTTTACTTCCTGTGTTTTAGTGCTCTGTTATTAGGTATACATATGTTTTTAATTGTTATATCTTTTTCAAGGATTGACCCTCTTAATATTATCAAGCACCCCTCTCTATCTTCACTAACCATATCCTCACTAATAATTTCTTATTTAAAAGTCCATTTTGTCTCGTGTTAGTATAACCACTCCAACTTGCTTGTGGTTGCTCCAAAGCTCTGTTTTGAGTTGTCAGTGGCTTTGACAGGCAGTGTAAGTCAGTAAAGAACCTGCCTCTTTTCTTTTCTTGCTCATATTTCAAATAAAATATTTTACCAATCAGTACATTCTCCTTAAGTATTACTTATGGTCCACAATATGAAGGTCTGTATGATGTGAAAACTCTTATGTCTAGATAGAACCCTTTTAATGGGATTGGTTAATTCATGTTTATCCTCTCCACTTCATCTTCAATAAATGAGAATCATACCCTCCTTTAAAATGACTAGGTGTCCTCATGACCAGGAGAAAAATGCAATTAAAAGAAAGGCAACCAGGAAAAACTTTGTAAAAACCATAAATATGTACGTGTGCTAGAAAACAACGTGTTTACTCTTGAACTCCTCTTCAAGTCAGAAGCCCTAAACAATGGACATTGTTTACTTGCTCTTAACCCAGCAGAAGAACTCCCAGGTGATGCCAGTTGGAAATGGAATTGATTGAGGATAACATGCAGGGTCCACTATGTCTGTATGCTTCAATGTGCCAGCATGATTACAGATTTCAAAAGGAAAAAACCCATTTAAAAAATAGACATCATTCCATTCTGAGCAAGGGTCCCTGTTTGATCTTTCTCTGTGTCTGAGCCCACTTGTTGTCCTGAAGGATAGGTGACAGCCCAGATACTCCCAGTGGGTGAGAAGACCTCATATTCTATGCCAGTTTCCTGTCACTGCTTTGAGCTCTAAGAGTTCAGAGAGGTGAGGGCAGTGTGACCTCCACCTAGCTGAGTGTTGGCATGAGTCCCTGGTGACAGTGTGTCTGAGCTGCCAGTACACCGGCAGTCTTTGGAGCAGCTCTTCCTCACTCTTTCAACAACCAGCCAATTTGGTCTCAGGAAATCACTCTGCAGTGCTGGCTGGGATTGGAAGTCATTTTTAATTTTGTGACAAAGACAAATGTGTCCTACGGGAGTAGTAAGTGGTTTTACTGGTGATATTAATGGAACCGTGACCTCTTCTATATCTATGGTCCTACAAAACAAAATATGTTTGTATTATTATATGTCAGGCAAATTCATTCTTAGCCCTTCCTTGAAGTAAATTGCAGAGGAAATATACTATTAATAAGCCCAGAGAGTATTGTTCGTGTGTGTGTGTGTGTGTGTATGTATGTGTGTATCTACAGTCATATGCTCATTTGCAAACACGGTGGATTTATAATGCCACTATTGACTGTCACACAAATGATGTGTTTTGCATTGTGTTTGGAGGGACACAAATCACTGAAGTTCTGATATCTTTGTATAGAATTTCAGTGGACCCAGTGCCGAAATTGGTATTGGCTTTTAAAGGCCAATAGCTGTAGTAAAATTTAAGTGTTTTGGGGATCCACAGTACAAAAGGGAAAGAAGAAATTCAAAGATATATTGAATTAACCTTTTCTATTTTCAGTTGGGATTGGTATTCATTAGTCTAGAAATGACTACACTAATTTTATTATCTCCTGTAGGAACTTTTTGTGCCAGTGCCCTTTGTTGAAAACGGTCACTTAAGGAGACAGTAAATTAAATATGAAGGATTTACAGTTTAGTTAAATGAATTAAACCATTTCTTAGTGTTTGTGTTTACCTTGGGAGGCACAAAAGAGAAAAAAATATAGACTTATAAGAGGAAGGAAAGGAATGATCAAATCCCAATAGTCCATGGCTGAATGTCTAGCTCCCCAACTTTATTTAAAGGAGGAATTTAATGCTGATAAGAAATCCTTGTCTCTATCTGATTAACTTTTTCTCTCTGCATATGTTACTATACCCATTGAGATTCCTAATAAACACATAAGTTTATTAACTGTGACAGTTAATGTCTCATTCTATTATAGAAGACAAAACTCAAGTAAATCAAATGCAAAATTTATAGTTTTCCTTAAGCAATAATGGATGGAGCTTTATCATTTGAGTTTTAACTTTAATAATTACAAATATTACTATAAAATAATGCATGATCATTCTAGGAAGACTGACAAACACAGAAGAAGGTAAATAAAAAAACAACAATAATCCATAAAGCCAACACCCCAAGATAATCATTGTTAATTTTTTTCGGGTAGAGAAGGGATCTTGCTATGTTGCCCAGGCTAGTCTCAAACTCGGCCTCAAGTGATCCCCCTGCCTCAGCCTCCCAAAGTGCTGAGACTACAGGTGTGAGCCACTGCACCTGGCTGTTAAAATTTTAGTATATTTGTTTCTAATCCTTTTTCCTATGCCACTATGTCAATATATATTTATATTTTTGATAGTTAAGATGATGAGTATAATTTGTGATTTTCATATCTACCTACTGGTACCAGCAGCGAATCTTTATGGGTCTACAGCAACTTGATCCTTGCCTCCTTGGAGGAAAGAATTCAGTCAAGGGCATTAGTAGGTGTAAGGCAGATGGAGAGACCGAGGCAACTTTTAGAGCAGGAGTGACAGTTTATTAAACAGTTTTAGAGCAGGAATGAGAGGAAGCAAACTACACTTGGCAGAGGGCCAAGCAGGCAACTTGAGAGATTAAAGGGTTTGCGTTTACTCTCCCCTGATTTTTCCTTTGGGATGGGCTGTCCACGTGCACAGTGGCCTGCCAGCACTTGGGAGGAGCTGCGTGCGCAGTGTGTTTACTGACGTTGTGTTTGTGCGCAGTGTGTTTACTGACGTTGTGTTTGTGCTCGCTTGAGGTGTTTTTCCCTTACCAGTTGAGCATTCGCAGAGGAAAGTCATATACCGGTTAAACTCTGCCATTTGGCCTCTGAGTGTGCGTGCTTGAGCCTGCTCGCCCAGCTTCCGAGATCTTATCAGGAAGCTGCTGATCACCAGCTGTAGGTGTTTTCTGTCTGTTGGGAGACTGTCTATCTCTGGTGCCAGTTGTGACTAATTATTATTTTAGAAAGACAGTTTAATAACCACCTGTCCATTACCTGATGGTCACCTGACATTCTTGGGAGGAGGGGCACTCTCCTGCCCCACTCATGTCTGCTTGAATGCCAACTCTAACACTACCCCTCTTTGTTCATAAGTTCAAAGGAGTCAAAATAATAATAAGCAAATTAACAGCTAACTATTTGCCAGGGAATCATTCTAAGTGCTCTGCATATCTTAATTCATGTAATCCTCATTATAGCCCTTTCACATGGATTGTACAGATGAGGCACAGAGGCTATAATGATTTCCCCAAGGTTTCACAGTTACACAGGACCACAGCCAGGATTAAACCCAGGCATTGAGGCGTACTCTGAACCACCATGATCTGATGCCTCCCTCCGACTCAAAGCCTGCCCCAAAGTCTGCTGTCACACCCCATCCCTTGGTGATCAGTCCTTTTTCAGAATTTCTCCAACATTATACAGTACCATGAGGCACTTACTTTCCCACTGAATGTGTGGAAATCAGCCTTCATCTCTAAAAAATCATTGTCACCCGCTGGCAGCCCTTTCTATGGGGGCCTTTAAGAGAAGGTAGCCAGAGGTTCAGCCTTCAGGGTGCTGCAGGGGAAGGGGCTGTAGATTGGAGGTAGAAGTAACTGGCCTACAGGCCTGGCTGTGCCCATCTAGACAACTCATTTCGCCTGTTTGTGCCTCTTTTCTCATCTGTAAAATGACAGGATTGGATACCCGTTCACTCATTCATTTAGCACACATAAGACAGACATGAATACAATCCATTTCCTCTCCTCTAGGAACTTAGCATTCAAGGAGTACCCAGAGGAAAAAACTGCCGGTTCTGTGGACTGTGTTGTAACAGAATCAGTGGGAACACTGGGAAAGTCCCTAAGGTGGGCTAGGGTGGAGAAGGGTGCAGGAAGGAAGGGGGCTAGCAAGGCTTCCCAGAGGATGAGTGAGAATTATTAACATATAGGTGCCAAGGACCACACAAGATGGGCTGTGGTGAAAGGGTCTCTCTAGAGCTCACATCTGTGCCTCCATTCCACACTGCTGTGCACAAAACTATCCCATCTTCAGCAGGCTACTGCAGTGGCCCACTGTTTTTTCTTTTTTGGCTTAAAACTACGGAAATGTGTTATCTCATAGTTCTGGAAACTCTTAAGTCTGAAATCAAATCATCTGGGCCATGCCCCTTCTGAAACCTGCAGGAGAGCCCTTCCTCGCTTCTTCCTACATGCTGGTGGTTGCCCGCAATCCTTGGCATTCTTTGGCTTGCTGCTGCATCACCCCCGTCTCTGCCTCCGTCTGCACATAGAGCAAGTCTGCACACCCTGTCTGCCTTCACGTGGCTGCCTTCTTATAAGGATGCTAATCATATTGGATTAGGAGCCCTCCCTTACTTAGCTTAAGTAATTACATTTGCAACAACCCTGTTTTGAAATGAGGTTATGTTCAGAAGTACAGGGGGATTGGGACCTCAGCATACCGTTTTGGCAGGGACACAGTTCTACCACAATGATCACTGTAGCCACCATCTAGGCTAGGCAACCATTGCCTGCTTACTGCTTTTGTTTCTCTCCTATTCGTTCTCCATTCAGCATCCTGAATGAGTTTCATAACCCACAAACCTGAGACAGGACCAGCAAGCAGGTGGTGGCCTGGTTGGTTCTTTCAGCAAATGGAGAGAGTTCACACAGGACTTCTTTCCATTTAGTATATAAGGCTGGAGCAAATGGGGGACGATCAGAACACAATGACTCCTGAAGAGATCCTTGCCTGAGGATGTCAATAGATTCCCGAGGGCAAGGGCAGGGTAGACTGAGAATGTTTCTAAAAGGATCTCGGGCTCATTCTGGTTCCCCAAGGAGTTACCGGGAAGCTGAACAAGTGTTTGAATCCTCCTTGCCTCTGAGACTGGCCAAATGCCACGCTTTTTAAGGAAGTATTGGTGCTTAAAATCTTTTCCAGACTTCTCTGCAGGCACTTGCACATACTTTGCTATTAGCAGGTAAGTAGTGCATACTAAAGAAATAAGCCTAATATACATATGAAATAAATGCATCATTCAACACCGCTTCTCCTGGCTGTCCCCCTCCCCCTAAGCAGCTCAGACCTTCTCGTTCATTATTATTAGCCTCCGAGGAAAAGTCTAGAAAACCTTTAAGTCATGCTTCTGTCATTCAAATGATAATCCTCTCCTCAACTTGCTAGACTTCTGCATCACCTTGAATTCTCCAAAGAAGAGTTGACCTTCCCCACTGCATCTGTGCCCTTTGAGCGCTTACAAAGGCTCTGGAGGGCGCTTCCTGAGGCACTTAGCATAACTGTGGTGAGAAGTTTATGCAGAATTTTCTCCTTTTGCTCTTACTGCACTTTTAGGCCTTTTCCCACAGTGGTCCCCCCATATCACAATTGCATATTAGGGTATGGGGCAATCTGATCAGAGGCCAACAACAGATATGAAATTAGGCTTTATTAGGGAAGCTTTCTTTTTCTGGGTAGAAACACAGAGGGCCAAACTCAGAGACAAAGATATGAATATATGGATTACATAAGGGAGAATGGTGTGACTGTGGCAGTGCCTGCCTTACCCCACTAGCTACAGTGTCTAGATGCTTGCGTGTCCATCGTTTATATATATATATATATATATTTTTTTTTTTTCATTTTCTTCTCATTCAGATACAGGTAGACCTTTCGTAGAGATGTACAGTGAAATCCCTGAAATTATACACATGACTGAAGGAAGGGAGCTCATCATTCCCTGCCGGGTTACGTCACCTGACATCACTGTTACTTTAAAAAAGGTAAATTTGAACACTGCTTTTCTCAGAATACTTTTACTGCAAACAAGCATATAATAAAGTTTTACTCGTTTTATCTTTCCGGAATAATTTCCTTACAGACATCTGGGCTTCTCAGTGGACTTTCCTGTAACATCCTTTTACTATAAGGAATAGTGCTAGAAGTTATGCCCATGGATGTGGTTAAATAGAATAAAATGATAGTGTCTTAAGCGTAAATCGATGTGAATAATGAAAGAACTGAAATCGTGAAAAATGTTATGTATTGCCACAAACCCAATTGTGTGCAAATGTGAGAAAAATCAATTCTGCTGCTTACACAAATTAATAACTTTGCAGACAGTGGATTATCCAGATTACTGCAGAGTAGACAATGTCAGCAGGGTGCCCAGTTCTCCAGGCATTGACTTTCTGGCTTCATGCATAAGGAGACACCACCTTTGGTTTGAATTGGCAAGTTCCTTGATGAAAAAAGGCCTGTCTCCTGCTGAGCACCCAAACTTCATTTCTTAGGGAAAAAAAGGGAGGAAAGGCCATACATGAAACTTTTCTTCATATTATATTGTAAATTGTACATACGGAAAGGAAAAAGATTTAGGGTAGAATCTCAGAAAAACAAAAACTAAACATATGACATTCTAGCTAATTAATCAGCAGTAAGAGTTAGGAGTATACCAGGACTCAGAACTGGATAAAAACTACCCAAATGAAAACCTGTGTTAAGTTCTGAGAGCTTAGATCTTTAAGACAGAAAGTCAGGGCTGCCCCAGAGCAGCAGCTCGCACAGTGCATCACAGAGCAGGCACTCAGGAAGTGTTTGGTGCTGGTAGTGGTGGCAGTTAGGCTGGAAAGGTTTAGAGAATGATTTTCAGTCTCATCCATCAACCCTGAGTCCTGAAATGTGGTGGAGGAGTCTCCTTGTCCTCTTCCTTGCATTCACTGTCCTGGGTTGTTACTCACATAGGCCCTCAACATAGTCCATCGGAGACAGGTTTTGGCCTCCATTACATTTGTATGCCATCGCCAGGAAATAGACAGTCATTACGGCAGAGCTGGAAACGCCAGAGGAGTCAAACTCCTCAGTTGGTCAAGATAAAAACACTCTGGTTTCCAGAGTATCAGGAACTTCCCAGGTCATACTGAGCATTTGAGCCAATATCTTGCCTTCTTATTCAGTGTTCCTGCCATCCTTCTTGAGTGGTCTAGTTTGTATAGGAGGAAGACAAGGATGGTTAAGAGCAGAGGCTGGTGCCACATTGCCTGCACTCTAAACACACTGCCTGCTCATCACTGGGCAAACTAATGAGTCATCAAACCTCTCTCCACCTCACTTCCCCCATCTGAGGAAGGGGGTGATGACAGTGGTACCACCTCACATTGCTGTTAGAAAGGTTAAGTCAGGTGATATATGGAAAGCACTTAGATCAGTATCTCAGTACAAGATAAGCCCTATTCAGGGGTTAGCTTTAGCATTATTTAACAGTTTAATACCCAATACGGTACTTGATATATTACCAAGTCATGTTTTCAACAGCACGGCATTACTCCCCTTAGTCTGAGATAATTATTGCTGTATGATTAATACAGAAAACACCGTGTGGAGAGGGAAACGTTCTCTTTCATGCACACGCCAATGCAGGTGGGTTTTTTGCTCATCAGGAACATTCCAAAATTCCCATATAAAAATCTGGGGCTGGTGGGAGTCTCTTCACTGTTTTTCTGCCTAAGATCTGCAGTGCACAATTTAAAAAGAGAGAAAGAGAAGTGTAAAATTTTAACAGGGATTTTGGTTTAGCACTTGTGTACTGGAACTATTCTAACCTATGACGTATTTCTGCTGACATGAAGTTAGTATCTTTCCCTTTCATTTCTCTTATTGTCCCTTTTCTTCTAATTTTCTGTCCCCTCCCTCTCCTTTTCACATGCCTGCTTTGGCGGAGCTGTGGTCAACTGCAGACAGGCCTTGCTGCCCAGGGTTTCCTTTCGAGGCTGAGATCCACCTGCCCATCAGCCTTCATTCTTACACATGCGGTGGTGGCCACAGCTGATGGGCTACAGTCTTTGACTGCTTTAGATCTTGTCAGCTAAATGTAAAGTTACTTTGTTAATGGAATACTACTAACAGCCATAATGGATAGATGAGAGTAAGATAAACACTTTAAAGGAAATTTTAGTGTATTTTTAAGTTGTACTGAGGAAGCCTGTCAGCAAACCTTTCTTTTAGATTCAGCACATGCTTGTTTTCACTTATTTGTAAAGTAACACAGATTTCAGTCCCTGACTTACATTTTTCTGTGTTTTTCCTTTGTCTGCACTAAATTAGAAGAGTAGGTTTTTTTTCCCCCACCGAATGCATTCCTAAGTTTACAGGTCGCACCTTGATATAGTGAAACATGAAACGAATCCTTTAATTGCTTTCAGTTCTTCATAAACAGGATGTAATTAATTTCAAACCCAAGGAACACCGGTAATACATTCCAGTGTAGGCACAGTCCCTGGAAGAGAGGCACTAGTGGCTTGTGGACTAGAAATTTCTGCCATAGGATCACAAATCCAGATCAGCTCCTTCAGCAAGCAATAGAAATAAATGATAACTGGATAGAGAGAGGGATTTCGGGTGTACTTTTTAAAAGGCGATAGGAAAGGTTTCAAGCTTCTTTATGGCTGTTTGGTATTTCCTTTATAATCTGTTGGGGGAAGGTAATTTGATTTTTGTTTTTCCTTTTTCAACTGGGAATAAGGAATAGTGGTAGTTGGGAGTCGACCACCACTGAAATTTTTGGCAACCTGGCATCAGGGGAATTTGGCTGGGCCACTTGATGGAGCAATGACCCTTTACAAATAAAGTTTAATCCCACGGCAGACTGTTTATCTTGTAGTCTTTAAACGTTACGTTCTTGATGTCAGAAGAAGGCATAAGGAGAAAGTCAAATCATGGATTATTTTCTTCTGTCTGGACTCACCGTGCTTGGGAATACTTCTGAGCATTCGAGAGCACTTCATTCATGGCAGTCTCTGGCCTCCAAGGCTCCAAGCTCCAGCTTCTGGAAGTGTCCCTTTCAGAGGCAGAGCTGATGCCTTCCTTGTGACACAGCAGGATCCTCAGAATGACAATCCCAGCGAGTGCCAAGTTAATGTTATGAATCTTGGAGGACCCGGAATTATCTGCAGTCTTTTGAAGACAGCCACTTCTTCAGTAAACCATGCAAAATGGGAGGAAAAGCTATGGCTTGTTAAAAGCTCTGGACGATGAAAACAAATGAGAATAATCTGGCAGCCCCAGCAGAAAAAAATGCAATTGGCTTCTCTCTCTCTTTTGAGACAGTCTCGTTCTATCGCCCAGGCTGGAGTGCAGTGGTGTGATCTCAGCTCACTGCAACCTCCGCCTCCCGGGTTCAAGCGATTCCCCTGCCTCAGCCTCCAGAGTGGCTGGGATTACAGGCACCTGCCACCATGCCCAGCTAATTTTTGTATTTCTAGTAAAGACAGGGTTTCATCATGCTGCCCAGGCTGGTCTCTGCTGACCTCAGGTGATCCACCCACCTCGGCCTCCCAAAGTACTGCAATTACAGGTGTGAGCCACCACACCCAGCCTGTTAATTGGTTTGTCTGCTGAGTGTCCGACCAGTTTATTATGAAGATTCCTGGAGGCCAAAGAGTTATGGGCTCCCCCTGAAAGTCTGATATGACAACTAGGTCTATCCTGGGTAGGTGCCACTTGTTGCCAAGGCTGATAGTAAATTATCATAATTACTATAATTAATCATAATGCAAGTATCTTTTGCTATATACAAAGAAACTCAAGAACCAATGATAAAAAACTAGAGTTTTTAACCTAGCTTGTTATAAGCAAACTACAGAGTTTTACTATTTTCATTTTAGATGAAAAATCATGTTTTCACCAACTGCTGGTGAAACAGTATTGCCAACCAGTGCTAAAAGGACCTTGTTAACGCATGCCTCTTCCTTTTCAGTTTCCACTTGACACTTTGATCCCTGATGGAAAACGCGTAATCTGGGACAGTAGAAAGGGCTTCATCATATCAAATGCAACGTACAAAGAAATAGGGCTTCTGACCTGTGAAGCAACAGTCAATGGACATTTGTATAAGACAAACTATCTCACACATCGACAAAGTAAGTGATGCTTCAGAGGCATGAACATAAGCTGAAGTGCTCTTTATTTTTATCTGCGTAATGAAAATTTTTAAAAATTTCTCTTTTATGCTTGCAGCCAATACAATCATAGATGTCCAAATAAGCACACCACGCCCAGTCAAATTACTTAGAGGCCATCCTCTTATCCTCAATTGTACTGCTACCACTCCCTTGAACACGAGAGTTCAAATGACCTGGAGTTACCCTGATGAAGTGAGTGACCCATTTTTCTATTTCTTCTGCAGGACAGTATTTTTAGCAAGTGAAATCCCGCAGGGTTTTTGAGATGGGAAAAATCAGAAAATCCTGATTCCTGTGGCAGTGTTAGTCAATAAAGAAGCTTTGGGTTTGGTTTGAGTGCTTTCTTTGCCTGGCATTTCATGAGTGTGATCTGCAGAGATATCGTCTTTTGATGTCTGCGGTTTTGTTTTGAAGAGCATAGACTGGCATTTCTATTGCATGATTCTAGGTGGAAAGAAAGGGATTGTTTCATTCTTGGAAACTATTCTGTAGGATTTAGAGATGAGAGAGAAATGTATCACTAAATGCCAGGCAGAGACTGCCTTTTGTAACAACAACAACAACTTTCCAGGAGGCTGTCTCTGTCAGCGCATTCATTTAGGATGCTGGCAGACAGTCAGGCACCTGATTGGAACATGTTTGGAAAAGATATTACAACCCAGTCATCCAATATTCCATTTGTTAAGTGTCAGGGGAGCAATTCTGTCCTTCAGAAAAATGAGAAGAATGAAGCCTGAGTTGGGTTCCCTTATTCAAATCGAACATTCTTGCAAACAATAATTGTTTTAAAAATGTATACATGAGGAAACTATGATAAACTGTTACGGAAATTTTGACAGTAGTTCTAGCCCCTATTTCTTGTGTGTCAGCATGATTTATGCGGCATATCTCAAGTACAATCATTTGTTATGTCGTTCAGATTGCCCAATTACAAAGTCAATTTATGATTAAATTATGTATGAAAGATTAATGCATCAGCCCCAAGCTAGTGTTGTTTTTCATGGACATTTCTTGACATGGAAATCGAATAACTTAGCAACAAAAACGTGTAACGAGTGCCCTGTAGGGGCACATTAAGGCCTTAACTGTCATCAACTGTTTTCTAGGAGTGGTATTGTTTCATTTAAATAAAAATGCTGTAGCTTGTAGCAATATTTTCTGGGTTTTAATAGAAATCAAATATTCTCAGTAAGTGCCAAGAGGGAAGAAACTTCTATCCTGCTAGCACGTTGCTACTGTAAGTAAGAGTATCTATAATACATCTATTAAATGCTAATAATCTTCTAAAACAGCACTGTCCAACAGAACTTTCTGCGATGGAAATATCCTGTACTTGTGCCACTAGCCACATATGGCAGATGACCACTTGAAATGTGACTAGTGTGACTGAGGAAATGAATTTTTGATTTCATTTAATTTTAATAGCCACACGTGGCTGGTGGCTGCAGTACTGGCCGAAGCAACTCTAAAACACAGGATGAGTTATTTCCCAAGTCAGAAGCAATACCAGTGTTACCTTGGCAAAGGGAGTAGTACCTGTATAAATAGAGCTGCAGAAAGCTCCCTCAGTCTGTTATGTTAAGGGACTAGTTCTCTGACCTTTGATAGTGGCAATTGACTTTTCTCTCTGGTTATTGCTGAGAATGAAGAAAATGGCCTCAAAATGTGTCTGTCTGTTCCAACAGGGAAGTAAATGGACAGGTGGGTAGAAGTGTATTAAACGTGGCACAGAGGAGAACTAAGCTCCCCATCCAAAGATCAGTTCTGGACAGCTCCCAAAGACATTTTTCCATGCTCCTCCCCTCTGCCCCTATGACTATGGGGAAGGGTTGAGAGGTGGAAGTAACTTATTAGTTATAAAATATAGTGCTTAAAAAAAAAAGGAGAAGGCAATGTGATCTTGTCTTCTCAAAACAGTGAGCAGGACTGTCATTGTGGCCAGGTCAGATTGCGGAGCCTAAGACTGATTCTTGTTCTTCTCTGAGACAAACCTGGGACAGCACCTTTCAAGTCTTGGTTAAACCTGCTGATGGCTTTGCATGTCCCCAGATCCGTTTACTATGATTTAGCCAACATGGGCAAGCATTGCTCAGATAGTGAAATAATGAAATTATAGGATTATTCCACCTTAGTAAGTAGAGACAAGACTCATTATCTTTTCCTTCATATCTAGTAGGGACAAAAAAGGAAACTCACATGGTGATTTGGTGAGATAAGCACTGTCATTAAGCCAGACACTAAGGCTTATGATTGTCCATGTTTGTGTGTGATATGTATGCCTACAGAACAGGTTACTGTGTAGAGAGGTGTGTGTGCCAGAGGAAGGACACTAGACTTACACTCAAAAGACCGGAGTTCCTGGCCAACTTGGGCCAGGGGGTCCCTTCCTTCAGTTTTTTCATCAGTAAAAGGGCAGTCAGCCTGCCAATCTCACTAGGTTGTTGAGACAAACAATTGAGATGGTATATGTGAAAATGCATTTGAAGAAAATTAAGTGCTAAATAAATCCTACTATGCTACATATTTGAAGCACCTCTAGACACAGATATAGCTTCCAAACATTGTGCTCTAGGTGGATGTGACATGATTCTTAGCATAAAACAGAAGCTATTGTCGAAGTTATGATCTAAGAAATGTTAAAATCCTATATAACTTTAAGCATGAACACTCACTCCTTCTATATTTGTTATACATTTTCTTTCTAGAAAAATAAGAGAGCTTCTGTAAGGCGACGAATTGACCAAAGCAATTCCCATGCCAACATATTCTACAGTGTTCTTACTATTGACAAAGTACAGAACAAAGACAAAGGACTTTATACTTGTCGTGTAAGGAGTGGACCATCATTCAAATCTGTTAACACCTCAGTGCATATATATGGTAAGCATAGTTCAGCGTTGCCAACTCATGCTATGCTTTCTAATCGTTGTAGATGTCTGTGTTCTCTAAATAAGTCAGTTTTCTGTTGGCCAAGAGTTACGTTATCATGAATGAATACGACTTGGCCATCGTTCCCTCCTCCCCCTATCAAAAAGCAAACCACATTAAGTACTGTTTAAATGTAATACTTTTGAATTGAACAGATAGTCCTTTCTTTAGATGTTTATTATAGCTAATAATTCGGTTAGAACCTAATATATTTATGAAATTTTTAGTGTCCTATATAAACAAAACAGAAAAGGATGATGAATTTCATCTTTATTACCTCAGAAAAATTTCTCAGGTACTACCATGAATTAGAGAAATGAAAATATGGTATGCTAAATCATTTAGAATTAATGCTATTTTATCCCTGCTTTTATTCTCATGGAATCCTAATGTTGTTGCTTAATTTCAGTATGCAAATTCTATAAAGAAAATGCTTAAAATCCTTATTTCCATTGTTGAAAAGGAAACAGTGTGGAGGGCAGAAACTGTGGAACAATTCTATCAGTAGCCTTTTATTTCCTTTTGTCTTTCTCCAGTTGATTTTTGATATCAAATTAGTTGTTTAGGGTGCCCAGAGCAACGTTTTCTCACCGTGCTCACAGCGGCCAGGTAGACTTTTAGAAATCTTTTCCCACTTCCTTGTTATTATGATAGAGATATTTACGGTGTTTTACTTTATGTTGCTCTGCCACTGTTTTATGTTGCTAGGACGTGATACCATTTGATTTGAAAGGCATGCACCGGTTACGGTGCTTTTAAAGTATCCTATTCATTGATCAATATTGAGGCTCATTGATAGGCTTTATCGTAATTCAGCTCTGTTTATTTACTTATTGATTACACCCTCTCTTAATGAGGCCCTAAGGTTTTGTTCATGGAAATATATTCTTTTCTAATGTATTTATCACTTCTCCTTTCAAAGATAAAGCCTTCATCACTGTGAAACATCGAAAACAGCAGGTGCTTGAAACTGTAGCTGGCAAGCGGTCTTACCGGCTCTCGATGAAAGTGAAGGCGTTTCCCTCACCGGAAGTTGTATGGTAGGACCATACTTATTTCCATAACAGTGTAAGATGTGCTTTGTAAGTGGGAAGCTGCAAGAGCCTAGTGACTATAATTCCTGACAAAATACCAAAAGATGTTTCTCAGGCAGCCCCAGAGAGCTCAGAACTCTGTAGATTCTTGGGTGGTGGAGGTGAGAAGGGCTGGGGGAAAGGAAATAATGTAGCAAGGTAAGCAAGAGATGAGGTTTGTTGGAGTTCAGTCTAGTCAGTCTCTTACTGTGGTTAACTTTCTGCATCTCTAAACCTTCCTAGGAAGTCAGCATTCTTTGAATGGGATGTGTTGAACAATGACTAGGAAGCATTTTGAATATGTAACATGCTCTATTAACCCTGAAGAAGTGGACTCTTGTAATGAGAATGCTGAAAATAATTCTTTTATATACAGCTGGGTTGAAAGTTCCACTCTTGTTTTAAAATTAAACAAACATTAATAGAGACAAGACTTACTCATTTGAAGATGGGGACGAATGGGCCTACTTGAACTAATTAAGTTTTTTTTGGCTAGAAGGATATATATTCAAAACCTTCTTCAGCAGTTTTTTAAAACACTAGTACAACACCTGATGTAAAACAATGTAATCTGTTTATGGTCTGCAATCATTTTACAAAATTACTGTTAACGGCCAATACCTTTGGCTCAAGTCATTACCTTTTAAACAAAGGGTATGGTACAAAACTGATTAGCAAAACAGCCCGTACAATAGGGATGTGGTGCCATTTTAGAATCCCCCTAACCAGAGCTGATTTGCCTTTCAACGTCGTATGAGGGTAGTGTGTGTTTGCAGTTCCCTTAAATACTTAATAGGGAATTAAAGAGAAAATTTTAACTGTGTGCTATGTCTTCATGCCATTGCAGTAGAAAAATGATCTGTTTTGCTTCAGAATATCAAAAACATTTAGTAGTAAATTTTTAGGTTTAATAGTAAATTGAATAGTAATGTAATGACTCCAGGAGGTACATTCACTCCTCCGGTGTCTGAGAGCACGCTCATCTGTTAGCGCTGATTTCTTCAGTAACTAAGTCGCAAGGGCATTAGAAAAATTCAGTCCACTGTCAAAAATGCTGACTTGTTGATAGGAAAGAATTTAGAGTAACATCAAGACAATATTTTTAATCACAAAGTGTAGCATCCTCATTTTAATTACTTTGGATCTGAGACACACTAGTAATGGGAATTTGTTTGTAGGACTTTATAATCATGCATGATAATGAACTAAGTTCCCAATATTAAACCTTTATACAGAACATAAGAAACTCCTAATGGATTAAAACTGCCTATTTAAAGAACCATGCATTTTAATGAAATCATAGAATTTTAGAGTTATAAGGAACCTTTGAGAAACTCTAGAAAATTTGAGAAAATTGGAGCCCAAGCTGGTTAGTCATGTGTGCAGCAGCCTGCAGTGAGTAGCAGAGCCAGGTCAAGCATCCAGGCTCAGACTGTCAGTTCTGTGTGCAATAGAATGATATCAATGCATCGATTCAGTATTTAATATGTTTTTAAAATTTTTTTAAGTTTATGCTTTCTGTTGGTTTTGCACCTTAACTGTTCTTCCTCAGAGGAGAAATCTTGATAATCTTGATTTCACTCTAGTTTATGAAAGGGACAACTGGTGTGACCATTTATAAAACTAATAAGAATTCCCCCTGAGACCACAATAGGAAAGTCTATTTGTATTTGTATTTTTATCTGGAGAAGTGATTTAGTTGATCTTACAATGGCCCTTATACTGCTGATGGAGCCTCATGGAAAACTCTGAAAAACATCTCTGAAAAACATCTCGGATGGAATCAGAGCCCCTGCTACTATTTTTAAAAATCTGCATTTCTTGTTAATCCTTAAGTCACACTGGCCACCGGTATCCCTGTGGGCACACTAAGCTACTGTTTTTCTATCTTCCTTCACTCGCTTTATTTCTTCCTCCTTGCCAGTAAATATGAAGTGTTACCCAGTCTAAAAAGCATATCTCCGTTTACTGAAAAGTTAATGGCTACATTTTAAAAATCAACACTGATGATCGAATATTTGAAACTGGTCAACTTGAGGCCGGGTGCGGTGGCTCACGCCTGTAATCCCAGCACTTTGGGAGGCTGAGGCGGGTGGATCACAAGGTCAAGAGTTCAAGACCAGCCTGGCCAACATGGTGAAACCCCATCTCTACTAAAAATACAAAAATTAGCTGGGCGTGGTGGCAGATGCCTGCAATCCCAGCTACTCAGCAGGCTGAGGCAGAGAATCGCTTGAACCCTGGAGGCAGAGGCTGCAGTGAGCCGCAATTGCGCCACTGCACTCCAGCCTGGGTGACAGAGTGAGACGCTATCTCAAAAAAAAAAAAAAAAAAAAAAGAAAGAAAGAAAGAAAGAAACTGGTCAAATTAAGCTCAAAAACTTAAATGACAGTGTTAACAAAGTGATATTGTGAGGTGAGGCTGTGAGGCTGTGTGAAATGACTTACTGATTATGCTTTTAACCACAGGTTAAAAGATGGGTTACCTGCGACCGAGAAATCTGCTCGCTATTTGACTCGGGGCTATTCGTTAATTATCAAGGATGTAACTGAAGAGGATGCCGGAAATTATACAATCTTGCTGAGCATAAAACAGTCAAATGTGTTCAAAAACCTCACTGCCACTCTAATTGTCAATGGTAAGTTTGCTGCTCAGGCTTTCTTCTGGTTCCGGTAGGAAACAAATTAGTGAACATTTATGAATTCAAAAATCAGCGTAACAGCATCAGAGATAACAACATTTCAAATAATCATTTGAAAAAACACTTAACGTTAAGTTCCCATCTTCAACAATCTCGTGTTTGTTTGTTGTATTCCATAGGCGGCATGATCTTTTATCATTGTAATCACAATGTATATACCATGGAATCACATTATTAATATTCCCAAAACACTGCTACTATTTTTAAAAATCTGCATTTTCTTGACAAATAGGAGGGTTTACTTGTTTTTTGTTTCTTGTTTGTTTCCCTGACATCAAAACCAGCGAGAATGTGGTCCTTCATGTGTGGCCCAGGAGAAGGTCATTAGAACAGCTCTTGACTTCTGTCTCGTTCTTCATCTCCTTTCCAGTGAAACCCCAGATTTACGAAAAGGCTGTGTCATCATTTCCAGACCCAGCTCTCTACCCACTGGGCAGCAGACAAATCCTGACTTGTACCGCATACGGTATCCCTCAACCTACAATCAAGTGGTGCTGGCACCCCTGTAACCATAATCATTCTGAAGCAAGGTAGGGACAGTCAGTTTTTTGACTAACTTTCAAATACTTTTTGACACCTGGAATTAAGATTTTTTTTAATGGACACAGATGGGAATCTGCAGATAGGGTGTACTGTATATTTAAGGCAAGGCTCTCCCTGCCTTGGAAAAAGGGGGGCAACAGCTACTTTCTTTCTTACTGAATATACCTTACCATTGGCTAACAATTTCATAATTTTTCTCTCTGGTTTACAGTTTTAGAAGCACAAGCACAAAACTAAGGTCCTCCCATGAGCTGTTATATGAGCTCCGGTTGGAACTCTGGTATCCTGTTTCTCAGTTGAAGATCCCTAGACTTTGGCTATACCACTATGTCAGGTGCATTAGCATTCCCATTGTTCATTTTGTATTCTTTGGATATGATCCAAGTTCTTCCCAACACTGATGATCACTATGTTTCCTACTTTTGGGCTTTGCTCTTCCATCTGTCTGAAATGCACTTCCACCCACTGCCTGCCTCCTAAGAGGGCCTTACTTATCAAACCCCATGGCTCAGCTCGTACGTCACCTTCTCTGTGAACTCTCCTGACTGCCTCATTCAGAATCACGTCTTCCTCCTCAGTATGAACAGCACTTTGTTCACACCATTGTTACATCGCTCGATGCACACAGGTTTGTGTCTCTCTAAGCCAAGAGCTGACTGAGAGTACCCCTGTGTCTTTAGGCTGGGTGAAGGCTGGTACACAGTAGATGCTTAGTGTATATTTGCTAAGTGAATACATCCCCACCCTCTGCTAATTGTGCAACATTTCTTTGCATCCTGTTGATGACTGAGCCTTGTTTGCTTTTTCCTCTTTTTGTTTAGTCTAGAGGAATGATACTAAGGATAGTTCATGGGAGCTAATTTGAAGAACAGGAATAGAATTCATAGGTGCAACAATAAGGTATTATTGAAACTGCCCAAGAATTATCATTATGCCAAACTATTTTCCTTTTTACTTTTAACTCCACTTGCAGAGTGTTCAGGAGGATTGTTATTTAAAAAAAAAAAAAAAAAAAAAAAACTGATAGGAAAAGTAAACAAAGCATAATTCTAATATAAACAGATAGAAGTGGCTATTTGATTTTCTAGATTATTCCCACAATTCCAACTCCTTTTGCTTAGGGTGTGTTACTCTCAGAGTGGAAAGTTACTGGTGAGTTATGGAATTCCTGGAAAGTAGCTATTTCCACACATCTGATTTCTCATTTGACTGTCATTTTCTAATAATAGAAATATAAAGGACTTAAAAATCTTAAATATCTTCTTTACCACTGTGAATGTTTAACGCAAAAGACAGTGAGATCTACTGAAATTCTATACTATTTTGCAAATTTGGGGTATGCATCAATATTAATGGACCCATCCTCTTAGGGTCTTGACATATGTGCCAACCTAACATGCAAATAAATCAAAAAATAACTAAATAATTGAAGCTGTTTGATTTGGATAAAAGTGTAGAGTTGAATTTTTCTGGAATAACAGAGCC
>NC_045455.1:87470567-87518720 GCF_002776525.5 Piliocolobus tephrosceles
TCTGTTCTATCTAGGATTAGAACTAGTAACTATGTTAGAAAATAACAATTACAAGTGATAGAACATAATGTTATAAATTTGGGCTTAAGTGATGCTGATAAAATGTGGTTTGGAGAATGAGGCCAGCTCGAATGGAACTTTGTAAACATTAGCTTTCTTTCCAGTATCTTTGTGGTATATGGGATCTTTCTTCTGTGTTATGGAGTAAGTTTGCCAAGGCCTGAAAAGATGTCTTCTTCCTTTCAGAGTGGTCTCAAGACTCAGAGCATTACCTTAGATGTTTGTTGGCCATTTGAATTATTCTCTGTTAAAGGCTACTTACAAGACTGATCAGAGGCCGGGCGCGGTGGCTCAAGCCTGTAATCCCAGCACTTTGGGAGGCCGAGACGGGCGGATCATGAGGTCAGGAGATCGAGACCATCCTGGCTAACACGGTGAAACCCCGTCTCTACTAAAAATACAAAAAACTAGCCGGGCGAGGTGGCGGGCGCCTGTAGTCCCAGCTACTCCGGAGGCTGAGGCAGGAGAATGGCGTAAAACCCGGGAGGCGGAGCTTGCAGTGAGCTGAGATCCGGCCACTGCACTCCAGCCCAGGAGACGCAGCAAGACTCCGTCTCAAAAAAAAAAAAAAAAAAAAAAAAAAAAAAAAAAAAAAAAAAAAAAAGACTGATCAGAAATGAAAGTTTAAGGTTGCATGTGCTTTATTTCTTTAATATGTTGCTGCTTGAAAGTATCTGCCAAAAATGTACACATCTTTGATGTACAAGAATGAGAACTTGATGTACATTAGTCAGCAGGTACTAATTTGGTGCTTGGTGGTTAAATCAGTACAGTTAACTAGAAATGTTTCAAAAATATACGTAGAAACTTTGTACACTAGAAAATAAACAGAACCACTCTTTCACCCTGTCAGAGAGATGAAGCTAAAATTTACAGATAAATGAAGCCCTCTTCAATTACCAAAAGTTCTCAAATATGTCTTTATATAAATATATTTGTATACACTTAGATTAACTCAGATTCAGTTGTAGACAGGAATTTTAGTAACACATGAGTAAGAAATGCTCTATTACCGGGCGCGGTGGCTCAAGCCTGTAATCCCAGCACTTTGGGAGGCCGAGATGGGCGGATCACAAGGTCAGGAGATCGAGACCATCCTGGCTAATATGGTGAAACCCCGTCTCTACTAAAGAATACAAAAAACTAGCCGGGCGACGAGGCGGGCGCCTGTAGTCCCAGCTACTCGGGAGGCTGAGGCAGGAGAATGGCGTAAACCTGGGCGGCGGAGCTTGCAGTGAGCTGAGATCCGGCCACTGCACTCCAGCCTGGGTGACAGAGCCAGACTCCGTCTCAAAAAAAAAAAAAGAAATGCTCTATTGCACTTAGTTTGAGTGATATGGTAACATATTTGCATACTGGTGTCTATACATAATCATCAAAAGAGATTGGGTGACTAATATATGCACATTACTCTCAAATATGTAGAATAATTCCTGGCATTTAAATTTTAGGCTCTAGTGAAAAGGCGTATCTCTATATACCCCTGGCCAAAGCATTTGTTCAGTTTGAGGGCAGAATGTAATTGTTTAAGGAACTCAAAACTATTAATTGGTTTAATATGGCCAGACAGTTAATGTATCTAATATAGAAAGAGGTTCAGACCTAACTCAAATTGTTTAGTTTCCTAGAGTCTAATAAATATTTAAATATATTAAGCTATTTTATAACTACTGACAGTTCAACTAAAAATGTCACGCTTTAAAAAAAAAGTGGCAAAATGTTTTATGAAAGCGAGCTAAGTTTTAACTGAGTAATATTGTGGTTTTTGTTTTGCCTAGAATTTGTTCTTATAAAACATGAGGAATAAAAGAGAGGAAGGAAAGGATGATTACTTTTAAACTCAAACAGGAAATGAACCAAGAAGAAATAAAGCAGAATCTTTCCCCCTTTCAGTTTTTTTGCATTAAAAAAAGGAAAATGGGGCCAGGTGCAGTGGCTCATGCCTGTAATCCCAACACCTTGGGAGGCCAAGGCAGAAGGATCACCTGAGGTCAGAAGTTTGAGACCAGCCTGGGCAACATAGTGAAACCCCGTCTCTACTTAAAATACAAAAATTAGCCGAGCGTAGGGGCGGGCACCTATAATTCCAGCTACTTGGGAGGCTGAGGCAGGACAATTGCTTGAACCTGGGAGGTGGAGGTTGCAGTGAGCTGAGACCGCAACACTTCTCTCCAGCCTGGGCAACAAGAACAAAACTCTGTCTCAGAAAAAAAAAAA
Source organism: Piliocolobus tephrosceles (assembly GCF_002776525.5). NCBI lineage: Eukaryota > Metazoa > Chordata > Mammalia > Primates > Cercopithecidae > Piliocolobus > Piliocolobus tephrosceles. Next base: position 87,472,845 of record NC_045455.1, read on the forward strand.
GAAAAAGAAAGAAAAGAAAAATGATAAGAAAACTACGATATTTCTTTTGAATATTAATAACACCAAAATAAGTCATCAACACTGAATGAGGTGGAATATTTTATTTTTCTCATCCTCCGTCAACTGGTAGACTTCTAAATAGATACTTCTTTTTTTTTTGAGACGGAGTCTTGCTCTGTTGCCCAGGCTGGAGTGCAGTGGCCGGATCTCAGCTCACTGCAAGCTCCGCCTCCTGGGTTCCCGCCATTCTCCTGTCTCAGCCTCCCGAGTAGCTGGGACTACAGGCGCCCGCCACCTCGCCCGGCTAGTTTTTTGTGTTTTTTATTAGAGACGGGGTTTCACCATGTTAGCCAGGATGGTCTTGATCTCCTGACCTCGTGATCCGCCCATCTCGGCCTCCCAAAGTGCTGGGATTACAGGCTTGAGCCACCGCGCCCGGCCAACCTAAATAGATATTTCTAAACCTGCTCCCATGAGTCTCAGCAAAAAGCCAGAGAGCATCATAAGGATGTTAAGCATATAGTGCCTTCCACGTGTCTGTAGTTTACAGCCTCTGCTCATATAAAATAAAGATAATGATACACACTTCATAGAAAGACTATGAGGATCGAATGAGGTAATGTATTTAGAAAGTTACAGAGTGCCACAGATTTTCAAGGTTGTAATCACTGCTAGCATTGGGGTACATTTCTTTAAATAAGACCCAAGAACCTTTAATGAACTTGAAAGGATATTTCTGCCTACTATAGAGCTAGTTTCACAACAGTTAGCAGTTTTACCAAACATTTCTGGAAATGAATGTAAATTATGGAATGTAAAATACAGTTTTGTTGTGCTTTAAAAATAGTAATTTAGTAGGTCTAGGGTGGAGGGTGGCTGTGGAATTGAGGAAAATATGACTTTTCAGAAGAAGAAAAATTAAGGAACTACAGAAGAGTTAGGCAAAAGTAAAAGGAAGAGTAAATGGAAGGGTGTCATGAGGGAATGAAGTAATTCTCCCAGTTCATGTGGCCTGCCCCATTCATTGTTTTCCCGTCATGAGAGGAAGTGGTTCTGCCCTGTGGGTTCGCTGAAGCTGGGGTGGGCTGAGTGGGCGTGTAGGGGAGCTGATGCCTGCTGGACCAGCCCACTTTTGATCTCCAGAACTTCACGTTCCCCCTGCATTTTGAACAACTAAGTAGTACTAGTAAACCCCCCGTGGACTGAGCTCCGCTTGATCTTACAGTCCTCTGTGAACTCTGCCACAGTACTGATGCAGCCTCACAGGAGATACTATTTAGGTAAGATTGTCCATGGCAAGGAGGTTGGTTGGTTTCTAAAGGAACAATAGTAATACAGGACTGGAGGGAAGGGGACTTTCTCTGGGGAATGGAAAGTGTGGATTTGAGGAACCAAGGAGAGGATGGAGCAAGGACAGTCTTGGCATAATCAGTGTGTACTGCAGATCACTATTTTCTCAGGAAGAATCTAAGATGTTGGAAGGCTACTTTTCTTTATGTGTGCTTGAATACCAAGGAGACCCTCGGGTAGCTGACTGTGTGGCCTGAGTGGGTCTTTGCGCTCATCTGTTCCCCACAAACAGGGGATGGTGGGGGCTTCTGCTGATCTCCTTCCTGGTACTCTCATGAGCTCTGATCACCTCCTCCATGGGTGTCCAGAGTCCACCTGGTTGTTTCTGGATTGTCTTTTCTTCTTTCTAAAACTAAGATCTGTTTCTAAAACGTTGAATGTGTTTGGGTCTTCACTCTAGGGAGGTTCAATGCCTGCAGCCTTTGATTACTGCAGTTTTGTTTTGAGAGCACACATTCTTTAGATCTTAGATCTCTCTCCCCATCTATCACAAATTGTAATTTCAAAGGAAGAAGTAACACTGATTAATTATAATAGACAGAGTTGTACCACATACTGTGTTATTCCCCTCTAATGGAAAAAAAAAAAAAACTTAGGTAACATTGGGTTCTTTGTGAACAATCTCATTTTCTTTATAAGCTATCTGTGATAACTACTCAAAATATGTAGAGAAACATTTCTATCTACATTGCATTAATATTGCTGACATCTTACAAAGCAACTTGGCATGTCACTGATATTCAATCTAAATATACTGTCAACCATCTGCTCATCACACAAATATTTATTAGGCACCAACCGTGTGTAAAACATAAAGATAAATACCACTTGTCTTTAGCATTTATGTTTGCATTATACAAGATTAAGCATAGTTGGTGATTGCTTATTGGATCTATATATGTACCTGTAAAATATCCACTACATCCTCCCAAAGATAGAGAATTGGGAATCAAGGAAGCAGGTCCTATTCTTGGCACAGTCCCTGACTTCTGTGTGATCTTGGCCAGTTCATTAATCTGTGTTTCTATTTCCCCTTCTGTAAATGGCAATGGCTGTGCTTCCCCTTTCCTATCATACACAGCTATGAATGAGTTAACTTAGGAAATCACTGTAAATTATATTTTCTTCCTTCAAAAAGGCTTGAAAGTATTTCCCAGTGGCTGCACACTGATGTTTCCTTCTGTTCCTTATAAACTGTAAGGCAATTTGACCATTAACTCTGAGGATCGGTGACAAATTAATAGAAAATTTCAACTTATGAGAGTAGAATGGCTGTCAGAAAAGTCTTAAATGGAGGTACAAACTCTGTGACACAGAACTGACTCCATGATTATGATGTTAATAAGGGCCTAGTAAGGAAAAAAAAAGATGGTGCTGCAGCTCCTCCACCACTGGGGCCAAGCCGTGTTTTCTGCAGTGCCAACCTGGACCACCTTGCCAGCCTCGGTCCAGCCCATACAAATGAAGGCATTCTCATTCTCTGCCCAGTTAGCGCTAAAGCTTTGCCTGCTTTATTTGGTCTTTTGCCAATGGGTCTCTTCAGGGTGTGAAAAATGCTGGGTTCTCAACTCATGGAAGGTTGAGGGAGAACATTATTCTTTTGACTTTCTTAGATAAAACGGCGGGTTTTCTAAGAAAAATCTATTAGACATACATGGACTCTCAAGGAACTACTTGCAAAACTCTAAAGTAGGTCAGGACTGGAGTCTAAACTAATCACACGCTTTAGAAGTTAACTAGAAAATAATGTTTACCGCCATTCTCAGTGACAATGTGACGTCCCATGTCTGAAACACTCTTCGTGTGCCCCAGCAGTAGAGTACTGTTGGGGGTGGGGTGGATGGTGTCAAGAGAAAGCTGACTACTCTAAGGGTGGTTTACTGCCTTCCATCTGGGGATGGGGGGGTGGGGTGGCCTACAATATCAGAAAAGCAGAGGCATCTAGGAACTCTGAGAAGGGCTTCTGAGAGGGGCTTGCCTAATTGCATTTCTCTATTGTTTACGTCAGCAAATTGGCAAAGAAAGGAGGGCCTGAGTCATTAGGGATGTGTTAGGGATAGATCATTTGGGGGAAACATAGTTTGGCGCATCAGTGGGGTATGTAAAATTAACAGGACAGAAACAAGACAATTGCTAATGGTAGTTAATTAGAAATGTACTCAAAGACCCAAATTTAATTGACTGCCAACATGAATGTCTATTATTTTTATGCTGTAACAGTTTTATGTCCCATATTTTATTTTACATCTACACAATGAAAGTTTTAACAATATTAAGATTGAAAAAGTCAACATTTCCTGGGGGCAAAATGTAGGTCAGATGTCTGAGGGAAGCTGTAATTTAGACCTCTTCTTGTGGAAATACGGTCACATACCTCATGTTTAAATATTGATCACATTCTTCCTAAGTATACATACAATTTGTATCCATCCATGTGTCTCAACATACATTCTATACAGTGTGTGCCTGGGTATGCAGCCTCAATTCAGTCACGCTACAGAGAATTTTAATTTACCACAAACAAAACCTTGAATCAAAATGAGTACTTTAAAGAAGACCACTTGACCAAAGACCACTTTAGCAGGACTTTGAGCTTGAACAAACAGCCAAATAAAACTGGCCATCTTATACAGGAGGCTTTCATCACAAGCCAAAAGTGAATGTTCACTTACTAATGAGAAACTTCTTGCATTCTGTTATATAATTAATTACTGGACGAGGAAGTGCATGCTGCTCAATGTGAATGTTCAAACAACAGCCCTGATTAATATTTCATACAAAGTCCTGAGAACAGAGCATGAGTTCATTTACCAAAGGCCCCTTTGCCACTTTTCTATGCTTTGTGAGATTTTCCTCCTTTTCCCAGTCTTCTTAGTAATACAGTGAATCTGACGAATAATTGTTTCTAATGAGTTAACTGTCTCCTGTAATTGCTATCAAACATTTCATTATGTGTTTTAAATTAAACCAAAAGGCTGAGTCACAGGAAATCTATGCGGGATGGTTTTTTTGTTTTTTTGTTTTTGAAATGGAGTCTTGCTCTGTCGCCCAGGCTGGAGTGCAGTGGTGCGATCTCGGCTCGCTGCAACCTCCGCCTCCTGGGTTCAAGTGATTCTCCTGCCTCAGCCTCCCAAGTAGCTGGGACTATAGGCGCGTGCCACGACACCCGGCTAATTTTTTGTATTTTTAGTAGAGACGGGGTTTCACTGTGTTAGCAAGAATGGTCTCGATCCCCGACCTCGTGATCCGCCCGCCTCGGCCTCCCAAAGTGCTGGGATTACAGGCGTGAGCCACCGCGCCCGGCCGCTGGATGGTTTTTATAGTGATCTTTCCAGCAAGATTCAGTGTAGCTTCTCAGGTTACCAGAAGATAGTGACACACAATTTGGGAAGATTCCTTAAGAAGACTGGCAGAATCTTGCAGATTTTCTTTGGCCAAATTCACAGATTGAATGAGCATTTTTATTATTGAATCTAGAAACTAACATCCTGACACAAGATCTTTAGGTGATGGATAAGTAGAACAAATCACTTCTAAAACATGCACCTCTGCCTGGGGATCTCCATTTTAGTGTATCTTCACTGACTTGGTAGATTTTTTCCTTAAAATATGGTATCTAGGTGACTTTAATGTAAAATCAGTGTCCTTTTAGGTGACAAAGCAGAACCTGTTGGATTGAGAAGATGGAAAGGGCATGATGGATTTAGATTCTGGCCCTGACAGTGCCTTATAATGAACTTCTCATCACTAGCCCTTGTTTCTTCATGCTTTCTCTAGAAGCCTCCTAGGACGTTTTGCCACCTTGAATGCAATGGTCTACCTCATTATAATAGCTGTGATAGACTTAATCAATAAGTCATCTTTGGTGCCAAAAGCCATGTTCATCCCTTTACACACATTATCTCTAATCTGTACAACAGTTCCACGGAATGGTGATTACTTCCCCTCTTTTCCCATAAGTAAAACTGAAGCTCAGGGAGTCATTTCTCAGGTGTTTTCAGATGATGGTAAAAACAGGGAGGGTTGGGTACAGTGGCTCATGACTATAATCCCAGCGCTTGGGAGGCTGAGGTGAGAGGATCAGTTGAGCCCAGGAGTTGGAGACCAGTCTGGGCAACATAGAGAGGCCCCATCTCTACAAAAAAAAATAAAAAATTAGCTGGGCATGGTGACACGTGTGTATGGTTCCAGCTACTCAGGAGGCTGAGACGGGAGGAAGGCTTGAGCCTGGGAGGTCGAGGCTGCAGTGTCATCACTGAACTCCAGCCTGGGAGACAGAGTGAGACCTTGTCTCAAATAAATACATAAATAAAAGTCAAGGGGCTAGATACACTGGCCTTCCAGGAGGTTACTTTTCCCTGGTGTCCCACAGGAGTCCTCAGAGGAGAACCAGTGGATTCCCAGAGGAAAGAGCCAAAGCCTGCAGGGAATAGGTTTGGGAGGGCGCCTGCCTAACCTGGGGGGTGTGCTCTTGTCTGTAGTGAGTTAGAGCTGGCCCATCTGTTGAGTTAGAGTTGAGTGGAGAATGGGAGAGGAAAGGAGAAAAACGCGAGCAGCAAATCGGTGCATTGGGCTCGAATTTCATGATATCTTCGGGCACCGGTGCTGACTTACAGCTGGTTTGGGCCCCAGATCTGCAGGTGGGAGTAGAAACTGGAGGATAGCCGGGCGCGGTGGCTCAAGCCTGTAATCCCAGCACTTTGGGAGGCCGAGACGGGCGGATCACGAGGTCAGGAGTTCGAGACCATCCTGGCTAACACGGTGAAACCCCGTCTCTACTATAAAAATACAAAAAAAAAGCTAGCCGGGCGAGGTGGCTGGCGCCTGTAGTCCCAGCTACTCGGGAGGCTGAGGCAGGAGAATGGCGTAAACCCGGGAGGCGGAGCTTGCAGTGAGCTGAGATCCGGCCACTGCACTCCAGCCCGAGGGACAGAGTGAGACTCCGTCTCAAAAAAAAAAAAAAAAAAAAAAAGAAACTGGAGGATAAACTCCACTGGGATGAGCAGTTCCTCCAGCCTCAGGAGGGAGGCAAGTCTAACTCACAGTTAATGCACTTGCTTATTGTGCGCACTTTCCCCTATTTGTATTGTCCTTTTCTGTGACTTTCGCACCATCCAGTGGTATTTGATCTCTTGCAGGGCAGGGAAGCCCCATTCTCTCATTTATTGTTTGGAATTAATGTTCTGAATTAGGATTCAGCAAGCACTCAGCCCTCAGTGGGCCTCACAAAGCTCATGGCTATTTAGGCAGGAGAGCAATTAAAAGCGATGAAAAGGAGGGGCCAAAAGAAAACGAAGGAGAAAACATGAGGGTTTACAGTTGATGAGGGAGTGAAATGGGGATATGGAGGCTGCTAATTTCAGCCTCGGCATGCCTTGACCTAGTCACTGCAAATAATTAATTCACTCAGAATTGAAGAATTTGAGCCAGGCACAGTGGCGTGCTCTTGTAATCCCAGCTATGCGGGAGGACTGCTGGAACCCAAGAGTCCTGGGCAACATAGCAAGACCCCCATCTCAAAAAAAAAAAAGGAATTAAGGAATGTTAAAGATTTAATTTTTAAAAAGAGATTGTTTTATAGGTGAGAAATTGTGGCTCAAAGATAAATAGTTATCTCATTTCACAGCTAGTTAATGGCAAGCTCGGGACTAGATGCATGTCTCTGATTCCTGTTTACTATTATTTCCACCATAACACTGTATTGAGTCTCCATGGGAGGTGCTTATAATCTGGCCAAACAAGTCAACTATGAGTGGTAGATGGTGAGTGCTGCAGTTTAGAGGCAGCACCAAGGAGGAGGTGGGATCTGGGCCCTAAAGAGGATGAGTAGGTCTTGGAAAGTTAAATGGAAGGGGAGAGGGACAAAGTCGTGATGCAGTGACACAGGCATACAAACAGGTTGGAAAGTTGAAAAGAACTTGCCAGAGATTAATGTGATTGGTTCATCAGATTTGGGTTGAGAAAAAATAAAAACCAAAATTGGAAAGGTAATTTTGGACCTGATGTGAAATTTTTTCAATGGAGGCTGAATGGTTGAGCCAGGCAGTGCCTGGCTAGTGCCTGGATGTTCTGCTATCTACTGGCCAGAAACCTACTTTGTCCCTCCTTCCAGGCTGATGGGCTTCCACAGACTCATTATTGGTGGTCTTCTACCTGTGGCATTCCTTCAACCTGTGGTATGCGCACTGTATCTCAGGAACTCTACCCTCCATGCCTGAAAATCAAAGGCTTGGGTTTTCACTCACCCTTTTAAAAAACATTACATGGGTGCATATTACTCAATTTCTAAGGTCTTTAATGTTCCATTTGCCTTGTCATCATCATTGAAAATTACATATGATGATCACTGATTGTTACCTTATTGACAAATCAGCCCTTGTGAGTATGAAAAAAGTCCTTGAACAAGTAGCGTGAGGAAAACAAAAATTGGTGTTTAAAGACCATCTAGATATAATAGAAGGTGGTGGCTGATAGAGGCTGTATAGCCTGGGGTTTCTACTTTTATTTTCTTTATAGCTAAGTTAAGCATTTACTTATGGGATGTTAAGTGCTGGATACGTGTTTTATATGCATCATCTCATTGAATTATCACAGAACTTCTCTAAGACAAATACTAGAATTATTACCATTTTCCAGATCAGGTAGAGAGTTTGAGTATCTTATTAGGACACTAGTCCTGGTCAACATGTCAAAGAGCCTGTAAGTGAGCAGCCTTCCAGCATGACATCAACCAGGCAATTGAAAGCATATCATTTGTCACTACCAGGATTGGTTGTGTCACAACTACTTAGACATTAAAATGAGTCATTTTTAGTCAAAAGCTCACGATCCTGAAAACCGGTATGGTGACATCAACAGCTCACAATCCTGAAAACTGGTATGGTGACATCAAGAGATGCAACATAGTTTAGAGTTTAAGGACGTGGGCTCTGTTGCCTGAGTCCCGGCTCTGCCACCTACTGGCATCCACTGGCTGTATGATTCTGGGCAAAATAAACCACCTCTCTGAGTCTGGGTTTCCTCATCTACAAATGGAGTTGACAGTACTGACATCATAAGGTTGTTTGACGAGTTAAATGTGATCATAGATGTGAAGTACTTAGCACAGTGGCTGGCACATTGCAATTGCTAAGTTTGTTTGCTGAAAGGTACCTGGTAATTCTAGTACTTTTAGGCAGCTCTAGGGCTGCCCACTGCAAAGCCACTTCCCTCTAAAGTGGCATCATATACACACTAATGTCCTGACAAGATGATCCGTGCTATTAGGTTAATGTTCTCCCAGGAAATATATTTGCATCTTGGGACAGGTCCTCTGACTGTTTATTCCAAAGAAATCAGAATGGGACCAGAAATGGTGGCTGTTTCAGATTATTTAGGAAATCAAAGGAGTTACAGTATCCAAGGAGCTACTCTCGTTGGTGAATTCTACCTCAGCTATTCAGATGGTCACTCAAGTCTTGTTCAGCCTATAGTAGTATATGGGCTGTTATCATTTTACTTGCCTGTGCTCAATTGTATTCTGATATTTTTCCATGAATTTGACTTATCTCTTCAATAAACATATATGTTTCTAAATAACAGGAGGAATTAAATCATCTGCTTCTTGCAGGGGGTGTGATTTTACATCTTACATGAAATAAGAGTGAGCAAATCTGTTTCAGTTGAATAAAATGGTGCTATTATCATTATTATTATTATTATTATTATTGAGACGGAGTTTCGCTCTTGTTGCCCAGGCTGCAGTGCAATGGCGCAATCTTGGCTCACTGCAACCTCCGCCTCCTGGGTTCAAGCAATTCTCCTGCCTCAGCCTCCAGGGTAGCCGGGATTACAGGCATGCGCCGCCACGCCCGGTTAATTTTTTAATTTTTTTTTAGTAGAGACAGGGTTTCTCCATGTTGGTTAGGCTGGTCTCAAACTCCCGACCTCAGGTGGTCCGCCCGCCTTGGCCTCCCAAAGTGCTGGGATTACAGGCGTGAGCCACCGCGCCTGGCAAAAATGGTGGTATTATTGAGAAGCCAATATTTTTGCCTATCTTTGAAGATAGGCAAGAAGAGGAGGCCATTGCCAGTCAGTTTCCTATTTGCCATTAGACTTGATGACACTGCTTTGCATGTCAGCATCCTTGCCTGAGTTGAAACTGCCCATGGCTATCGGTTTGTCAGGTGCTGACACTGCTATGCTGAGGTTCGTCAGGGCCCTGGCAGATCCCATGTATCCATTAATATTCATCATTGTGAATGGAGAGGTGCTGATGGTGGTGACATCGTGCTTAGGTCAGGTGTGCATGTGAGGTCATTTGACAGTCACGAGAGCGCCTTTTTCAGCACACTTGAGATAAGTGTAGATGGCAGGGTTGACATCTGATGTGAGGTAGGGTTGACATCTGATGTGAGGTTGGGTCCACATCTCATCTGGCCATTCTTTGGCAGGACTCACTCTTCTCATCGGGGAGTTAACTGAGCAAAAGACAAGTGTTGCTCTCCCACTATTTCCCAGGTGATTGGGCCAGGCACCAAAGCTATAATGCTGAATAAAACATAGTCCTGGTGTGTACATAAGTAGCTCTCGATGAAATCAGATAATAAACTGACAACTAACATTAATGGTTTGTTTCCTGTGTGCCAGGCAGTGTGCTAAGCGTGTTACACATTTAGTATCACCCTAATATTTGCTGATGTCAAACCAATCTTCTTTCAATTCTTTATTTAAATTATTTCCCTTATGTGTGCGTTTTTAGTGCCTATAATAAAACTAGTAAGACATGGTAGCTTGGGGTTGCTTGTTTGAGTTGGTTATGCTAAGAACACATCCATTCCCAAAGAATTTGAGGTAGTTCACAAAAAGGACAATACATAACTAAGCAGCCTTGGTGAAGTGAAAAAATGGGTAAGACTAGTATGGAGGTACGGCCCACAGGCTTTACTTTCCATTGTTAAGAGCAAGAAAGAGAAGTGAAACAAACATTTGCAAGATTAACGGGCTCATAAGATACCTTTCAGAGAACTGAGATCCAAGAGAAATGATTTCTTCTCTCATGTGCTGTGGGACACTAATAGTAGGCAAACTCCCTGACCACACTTCTTCCACAGTGAGTGTCAGGTCTGGTAACTAACATCCCTCAATGTTGGCCAATGCCATAGCGCCAAAGCAGAATTTATTACAAGTGATTTTGTGGGCTGATGTGATCTAAGGACAAAATTTTAGAATGATACAAGAAATCAACAAGACTGCTAAGTTCTCCGAGCAATCTTCTGTGACTACGATTCTCGTAGTCAGGTTTTTGACATCCAGAGTTACATAACTGGAATGTTATAAAACCATGATTTCAACTCAGGTCTGACTAGCTCTAAAATCTATGTTCCTTATGCTAACCTGTGATTCCCTACCTCCACTCCCAAAAGCTTTCTGGATGTTTCGGTATTGACCACTAAATAAGAAGTAAGTTGTTCACTTCCTTTTCGTGAGAACAAAATATAATGATAGCTTAAAATATTCTCCACTGAGTAACTGCAGCTACTATTTTAAGCCTCCTTCTTGAATGTGTTAAAGGATATTTTTTGTAGGCGCTCCTAATTTTTTCTTAAGGATTTCTTATTTCTCAAATCACCCTTCCTCACCGACTATTCTTTCAGTAAGAAGAAAAGTGAATGAACAAAACAGGTGTCCTCTGTGAGGCCCCTATCTGGGTGTAGCCAAGTAAGGACCCACTCTTTTAGCCTCTCAGTTACCCAGGTGCGGGCCCCGTGAGGATCCCGTGGCCCTGGACTGTGTGAAGGAGAGCAGGGAGCTGTGAGGGAGAGAGTGTCTGGCTTGGGAGGGTGCAGGGATTGCTGGCATTCACTCTAGAAGCCAGCAGAAGGAGCAAGGAGGAAGGAAAAGCAGAGGCTGGGAAGAAGGGCCATGTTCTGAGTGTGAATGGACCACAGGGCCCTCGAGAGCAGGAAGCAGCGTGAGCCAAGACGCTCACGGAAAAGCTCTTATCTAAACAGAGGTGGCCCAGGACGCTGGATCCCCTCCACCATTGTCCAGGGAGCCGATCCGAAGTCCACAACCCCCGAAACTCTTCTCCACTCCCCCTTCTCCATTGAGGCAAGAAGTAATTTTCAGTATGGGCTCCAAGGCGTCACAAGGTCTCTCACTGCACAAGAAAGTCACTCCTCCAGGATCCCCTCAGCCTGACCCTGTGACCACCCTGAAGGCCCAGGCCCTTTTCCTGGAGCAAGAGGAGCAGGAACCATTCTGTCTAAACACTCCTTCCAATGCTACGCCTTTTTCTGCCAGCATCCGCTCTCCTATATTGTTTCATCTGTTTTAAGAGAACATGGCCGGCCACGGTGGCTCTCGCCTGTAATCCCAGCACTTTGGAAGGCCGAGGCGGGTGGATCACTTGAGGTCAGGAGTTCGAGGCCAGCCTCAAGACGGCAAAACCCTGTCTCTACTAAAAATACCAAGACGTGGTGGCACACACCTGTAATCCCAGCTACTCTGGAGGCTGAGGCAGAAGAATCTCTTGAACCTGGGAGGTGGAGGTTGCAGTGAGCCAGGATGGTACCACTGCACTCCAGCCTGGGGGACACACTGAGACATTGTCTCAAAAAAGAAAGAAAGAGAGAGAGGGAGAGAGGGAGAGAGAGAGAGAGAAAGAGAGAGAGGAGAGGAAAAGATAGTGTTTGCAGATTCTGTTAATCTGATGGCTCAGACACACAATCACTAATGTTTTGACACACACCCACAGTAGCAGAAGAATGTTTACATCAGGCCCCGCTACAGGATGGCCGCCATAATGGAGGCCAGCCCTGGTCGTGCCCTCTGGCAGGGTTCCAGATGAGCTTTTTTTTTCCTTCCTATTTTTTTAAAAGACATTTTACAGCTTCAATTTGCTTTTCATTACTCCTCTATCCTTTTGTTTCCTAGCTTGAAATGATTCAGTATTCTTTACAAACAGATTCTAATCACAGTTAGCACGTGCAGTAAAATCTCATTAAACAGATAAGCAGAGTTCACACAAGTCCTCAGATTTCATCATCCAAGAAAAAAAAAAAAAGGAGAGGGAGATTACTGTCTTGAGACTTCGTAGAACTTTCTAGACCCTCTTTGTTGCCAAATTAAATGTGCTTTCATTATATATTTATATAAACATTCATTCCCAGACAATGGTTCTGTCTCAAATAGGCAGCCACTGGGTGTTGGGTACTCAAATCACCATTCACCCACACCCCTGTCTCCGGGACACTCATTCTAGTATTGGAGTTTGTAATAAAACAGGCCAGCTTCATCCCAGAACATGCTCCTTGATCATGCAGACAAAAATAAGTTACCAAGGAGAGAAAAAAATTGTGATAAATATTGGATGGTTTTATTTTGTTGTAAGATTTTTTTATTTTTTTATTTTATTTTTTTGAGACAGAGTTTCGCTCTTGTTGACCAGGCTGGAATGCAATGGTGCAATCTCGGCTCACCACAAACTCCGCCTCCCAGGTTCAAGCAATTCTCCTGCCTCCGCCTCCCCAGTAGCTGGATTACAGGCCACCATGCCTGGCTAATTTTTGTATTTTTAGTAGAGACAGGGTTTCTCCATGTTGGTCAGGCTGGTCTCGAACTCCCAATCTCAGGTGATCCACCCACCTCGGCCTCCGAAAGTGCTTTACAGGTGTGAGTCACCACGCCTGGCCAGATTTTTTTAATGATAAAATGTATCAGCCAGTAGAAGGCAAAGAGTTCCTATAATTTCACCATCAAAGCATGTTTATGACCAAAACAAACTAGAATTTATGCCAAAAACGTAACTATAAAGTAGTCTTCTGCCCCTTTCCCCTGTCTTTGTCCACCAATAGACAGGTACATCTTCTTTCTCCCTCTTAAAAACAAACATTTAATTTTGCTAGTGTCTGACTTTGTGCTGGTTTGAATTTAGAGGCCCCCCCTGAGTTTTCCTCTGTAACAGGTGACTCTGAGCCGGACTTCCCCCATGGTGGGAAAGGTTTGGGGAGGTTTCTTGGGATCAGAAGTCACCCTACATGATGGACAGAGCTCTGGGATGGTGGAAAGAGGAGAGTCTGGGTTCTGATCCTAATTCTGCTCCTTTCCCTGTGAACTTGAGCAAAGCATTTGATTTTTCAGAGTCTCAGTTTCCTTATGGATAAAAGGATTTATGAAATAAGGATCATAATACCTGCTTCATAGGGTGACTGTGAGAACTAATTGAGGCAAAATGTGTATTGCTTCTAGCCCAGGCTTTAGTAGCACATAGTAGCAGCTCACAAAACTTGTTTCCCTTCAAGCAGCCAAGAATCAGATATGAGCACAACAGAGATTTGAAACGCCAGCTTAATATCATTTATTGAAAGAGGATCCTTTTTAAAAACAAATCTGTGTGTCTTAAGAGTAAGGCTGTAGAGCAGACCTTCTAGAATCAATGTGGTTATTAAACTGGCAGGAAATCATTTATGAAATGAGAATTTTATACTGGATTGCTACAGGAGTCTTGGGTACCATAACAGGCACTAAACAGATGGACAGTTTCTAGAAAGGCTAAATGAAGTGTTGAACCATCCCACCCAATTCTCCAAGAGAATTGATCATTTTCTCACAAGAGAACCACTTCAAAGAAAACCCAAGTACTTACTATCACAGCTAACGCTCACCCAGCTGGGCTTTCCCTTCTGATTCCACCAGATATGACAGTCTATCCTCCTAAGGAAAGAAAGTACTGGCTCTGAGCTTTAAGTAGGGGGAGGGGAGAGGAGGGCAGGAGGAATGAAGAAAATCTAAAAATAAAAATTGTTAAAAACCAGCAATTAAGAAAAAGCACAGGTGAACAAAGGGGTACCTTTGGGTGTGCATTGTGCATTACGTTTCGTGAGTGTTGGATTTGAAAAGGTGAATGGAACCTGTCTTGAATTTAGGAACTGCAGGGTGACAAAGTGAGCTGTCATAGAAACTGTAATATAAACTGTAATTGCAGACTGTGCATGCACTGGTCATTCAACATATTTTGATTGTGTAAGATGAGAGATGTTTAGCACATTTTGGAAAGAGACTGACCATGTTATGCAAAAGGAGCTAAAAAAAAAATAAAGACATTTCCTCAACGTAGTAATGGTGTTTGTATAGTGAATATTTGAGATGTCTTTTCTTACTATATCCAAGAAGTACTGAAGCATAATAATGTCTTGTCATATGATGGTAGTACATGGATATCATGTTACATATGGTGTTGGGGTCAAGTGCACAGGTTCTGAAATGAGCCAGAACTGAGTACAAATTCTGCCAGCAGTCATACTGTCAAGACTGTAGGTTTGACCAGGCACATTGGCTCACACCTGTAATCCCAGTACCTCGGGAGGCTGAGGCAGGCAGATTGCTTGAGCCCAGGAGTTCAAGATCAGCCTGGGCAACATGGTGAAACCCCATCTCCACTAAAAATACAAAAATTATCCTGGCATGATGGCACACACATGTAGTCCCAGCTACTCAGAAGGCTGAGGTTGGAGGACCAGTTGAGTCCAGGAGGTCAAGGCTGCAATGAACCAAGATTGTTCTACCACGCTCCAGCCTGGGTGACAGAAAGGAAAAAAAAAAGGAAGAAAGAAAGATTGTAGGTTTGACCTCTCTGTTGGTTTTGCCTTTTTCTGTGGCCCCAGACTGCCTTCATCTGTCTTTGGTCACAGAGAAGCCAAATGTTTTTGAGTGTGGTGGGAATAAGGCAAATTCATCACCGTTACAAGAAAATCAGCCCAAAGCATGTAGGTCAGTAGTGTCATCTGCATATGTAGAGGGTGGCGGTTTCCCGTAATGTGTCAAGAGAAGAAGACTAGTAACTTAGACCAGATGGGGAGTTCCACAGATGGCTCCTACTTGGAATGTAGAAGGCTGACATATCACACATGAGGTCCTAGCTCCATGTGTTGGAAACATAATTGGCTGCTTTCTTTTAATTTATTTATATCAGTCTCTAGTCCGAAACTAAGTTGTTTCAGGTCCAGAGCAATCAGCAGAGATGACATGGAGTACACTCTTAGCCCAGAATTTTTTTTGTTTTTCTTTCAGGGGTTATAAATACCTCCCTGCCATTGTACTTGGCATGCTGTATGCAAATGGAGGTAGGAGTCCTATAGCTCATTAGGAAAGGGACCGAGGCTTGGAGCAAAGAGAGGACAGCGCCGAGCTGAGGCTGATAACAGTGGCCTTGTCCAGAATAGTGCATGGGAGCTTTCTTATCTCGCTTTGGCAGGAGGTGCTGTGGACTTCCTGTGCGAAATCAGGAGCGAACGCTGCTTTCCTCTTGTTGTTCGGCTTCCTCCCCCCTCAAGACAGTTCCCAGCACAGTGATTATCTTTGCATCTTCAAACATGGCACAATCTACTTCCTTAAGAGCTTGATGTATTCTTAAGGCTTAGGCACATTCCCCTCCCCTAAATCTCTTTTCAAGTGCTGTTATATAGTAAGGCTTCTAAATGACATTCTATTTTTATAGCCCCAATTACAAAGAGGGAAAAATAACAGCCCCTAAATTAGAAGATAGCCACAGAATCTGTCCTTTTTATGTGGAAGAGCTGGCAATAAGTCTGGCCTATAGATTCCATACTAAGGCTTGTGCCCTTAGTAACTGCCCTCAGAGTCATGGATGTGGGATGGGGGAGGTGTGGGGTGTCAGAGGTCAACAGCCCCAAGTGAACTCAGATAGCAGACTGTATTTCCCTTGAGAAACACCCAGGCTTGATTTACTCTAATATATTTCTTTGCATTTCCTAAAGCCCAGGAGTATGAAATTAAGATCTTTGACTCAGGCCTCCCTGATCTTTTTCCTTGCTTTGGGGGAAAAGGAATAAAATCTGAAAACTTGTCTTCCAGATGCAAGAGAACTTTAGCTGTTTGATGTCACAATCCCAAGTACATATGCGCATGTCTAATCTAGGTATACACACGTGTATATGTGCACATTGTATATACTCATGTATGTAAGTACTGTACTATGAGTGTTTGAAAGACAGCAAGTCTAACACGAAATTAAGGTGGGGATGTTATAGTCTAGAAAATGGAGAATATGGATAAAGAAAAAATAGGGCAAAGTGACTCTAATATAATGACTTTTAAACTTTGTCATTAAAATGTTTCTAATAAAGGAGAAAGTATATAATTTCTCTTTGGCTCAGCTTACTTATCAATAAGTATTAAAATGTTCATTTATTTTACCTGATGATTATTATAAGGATGATACTGGGTAAAAACTGCAGAAATTCCTTGAGGAACGGTCACCTTTTATTCATTCTTTTCAAATTTTAAATCTTGTTATCTAACTTTACATCTTGTTTAAAGATGTAAAGACATCTTTAAAAACATTTGGGGAAATCTGATACATGGTTTAGGTGCAAACACCACCATGGAATTATTGCTAATTCTCTTAGGTGTAAAAGTAGCGTTGTGGTTATATTGGAAAATTTTGCTCATTTTTTAGAGAGATCCACTGAAGTACATAGGGTTAAAATGACAAGATGTCTGAGATTTGTTTTAAATACAGAACTCCTTCATTTGGCCAGGCTAGAAAGTTTAAAAATAAATAAATAAATAAAACACAGAAGAAAAAAAAGAAGGGATAGATGAAGCCAATATGACAAAATCTTGACAACTGTGAAATCTGGGTGATGGGCGTATGGGGATATATCACCCTATTCTCTCTATTTCTCGGTATGTTTGATAATGACAAACAATTAAAACAAGTAGAAACTCTTAGCAAAAACAACATGCCGGTACCTTGTGCCTGTCTGCATGTGTGCAAATGTTTATGGGGTGCTGACGGCATGCTCGGGCCCTGCCCTGCTATGGGGACAGAGTGAATATGTTGATTTGTCCCCTGTCCTGTAGCTGTCGGCCCAGCGGGGACTCAGAACCATTAAGTCAGCACTTAAAAGGTGGTGAGTACTCTGCAGGAGGACGTTACAGGGCAAGTACCCCTGCAGATGCGGTAGTTTAACACTCTGGAGTTCCTTCTCAGCCCAAGGACCAGAGAGGAGTTGTAACAGAACGTTTTTCTGATTACATTCCCTTCTGTCTTCCCCCGTTTCTCACTGACTTTCGCCTCCCATTTTCCTCTCACATAAGTCATTCCTGCTCTTGGCTACTTAAGATGAACCACTCATTTTTTTCTGGAAATGAAGCTTGAAAATTTCATTTAGCCTATAATCCCAGGTTCAGGCCGACGCGGCAGGATTGCTTGAACCCAGAGGTTCGAAGCTGCAGTGACCTATGATTGCACCACTACACACTCGACTAGGTGACAGAGTGAGACCCTCTCTCTAATAATAATAATAACAATAATAATAAAATTCCTCTTAGTTTACAAAATCTGCCCAAGACATGTACAAATTAGAGACCAGCAAGTTTTCTGCTCAAAAAAATTCTAGTCCAGAAAATCAGAATGCAAAATGGTGAAATGTTTAAAACAGAGAGAGAGAATTTATGGACCTCAAAGATAAATAACATCAACGCCTTCATTTTATAATTAAACACTTGAGGCCTGAGAGCTTGAACAGTTCCCCAAAACTCGAGCAGAGATAGACTGAATTTAATAACTGTTTCATGATGTTTATGTCCATATGCACTTAATTAGCCTTGGAAAAAGTTAGCCATCCAACTGCATATTCCGATTAAAAGCCAGCTTTTTATAGATATAAAATGGCATGATTTCCTTGACGTTTTTATTCATTAACATAACTTCATTTTTCCCGTGTTTGAATGTTACTTCCACTAAAAACTAAAATCTAGCTATTAAATTTTAAAATTTATGCATTTCTACTTAATATTAACATTTAGAACAAGGATATATGGTGACACACTAGTGTGGGGTTTTTTTCAAGTATCAGCCAAAGATATTTGCTATTTTTAAGTTTTGAGGATGAATATAGGGAAAAACCTAAGGAAAAGAAGACTCACACATAAAATTTGTGACTTTGTTATCTGAGGACTTACACCAAGTTTTCATTTCACCTCTCCGCATTGACTGAACCATGCTGTAAAGCCACATTGTGATAACTTTTTTTTTTAATAGGTATGACTTTTGTTCCAATAATGAAGAGTCCTTTATCCTGGATCCTGACAGCAACATAGGAAACAGAATTGAGAGCATCACTCAGCGCATGGCAATAATAGAAGGAAAGAATAAGGTATTGTTTGTAAAAATGAGCACTGGGATGTTTATTCTACAAATACACTCTCAGCTCCCAATTCTAGGTTCATTGGAACCAGGAGTAATTCAAATGTTCAAACAAAAATTCAGAGAGAAGAAAGACAATGTCTGAGCTATGTCTTTATGGAGATACATACAGAGACTACTCAAGCTGCCAGTTCCAACATAATGAGTACTCATTCCTAATGGCAGAGATGGCACTGTCCACTTGAACATCAAACTGGCCCACACTGGTGGTTCGCAATCCTGGCTGCCTATTAGAATACTCTACCAATTATTACTACATCCAAGTCTCCGGAGTGCAGCCTAGGGCTTGTAAAACCTTCCCAGATGATTACAGCATGTGATGAGGATTGGAATCACTGATGTACATAAAGTAGGATCCCAGTAAGCAAAAGCTAGTACAAGACTTAGAGCTAAAACTGAATGTTTCTATTTTGTGAAATATGTATTTCCCTCTGTCTTTGCAAGAGCAAAGCTTAAGTTGGGGGGGATACGCAAACACACAACCTATCAAGATTCTTTGACCTCATCAGCGCACTGTTCATTTTATACTCCCCTCACCCCCACTGAACCTTGGCAATAGCTAACAAGCCTGTGAGCTAGGCAAGTCTCAGTGGTTCTCAGACCTAGTGGCTTTTTCCTGTTGAATTAGAAAAGAATACCCTTAAAAATCTGCTATTGTCTGGCACAGGGATAGTGATTCTTTTTTTTTTTTTTTTTTTTTGAGATGGAGTCTCACTCTGTCACCGAGGCTGGAGTCCAATGGCATGATCTTGGCTCACTGCAACCTCTGCCTCCTGGGTTCAAGTGATTCTCCTGTTTCAGCCTCCCAAGTAGCTAGGATTACAGGCACCTGTCATCACGCCTGGCTAATTTTTGTATTTTTAGTAGAGACAGGGTTTCACCATGTTGGCCAGGTTGGTCTTGAACTCCTGACCTCAGGTGATCCACCTGCCTCGACCTCCCAAAGTGCTGGGATTACAGGTGTGAGTCTGTGTGCCCAGCTGTGATTCTTTAAAAAAAGAAAAAACATATCAAGTATCCCCTTGCTGACATGTCTGTTTACACATACATATCTTGATTTGGAGTAGAGACTGTTAATACAGTTTCCACTGCCTGCTTGAGTGTGGATATGCTTATGTTATCTATTCAGCCGTACCCTTTGCACTTGAAAATGACAAAGTAGATGGCATTGTTCCTCATGTATGATTTAACAATAACAACAAATAACATCTAATTTTCATTATTATTATTCATTATTATTTCATTAATAACACTAATTTTCATTAAGTGAAACTTTTTGACATATGCTAATGTCAACATCATTCTTTGGCAGATGAGCATGGTTATCTCCATTTTAAAGATAAAAAAAACAGAGATGATAAGATGATTAACCCAAAGCCAGCTTAAAAGTGTAAATGAGAGACTCAAACCAAAGTCTTTCCTTTCCAAAACCTAATGCTCTTATAGTCAAGTAAGCCAATGTAGAAATTAGTCAGAGTGGCAGTAGCTTATACGATAACACCAATAGTCTCATTAAACATTTAGGAAGTTTGTATAACTACAGCAGTAGCTGTAGGTCGTTTACAACTCTTTTTCTCTAACAGAAATAAGCAGTACTTTAAAACATTCCGTGATGTGTGGCTATTAATAAGACAGCAGTTTAATGAAATATTTAGAAGAAGTTATATAAACTTGAAAGTTTTTTTTTTTTTTTTTTTTTTTTGAGACAGAGTCTCACTCCATTGCCCAGCCTGGAGTGCAGTGGCCCAATCTCAGTTCACGGCAACCTCCGCCTCCCAGGGTTCAAGCGATTATTGTGCCTCAGCCTCCCAAGTAGCTGGGATTACAGGCACACGCCATCACGCCTGGCTAAGTTTTGTATTTCTAGTGGAGACAGGGTTTCACCATGTTGGCCAGGCTAATCTAGAACTCCTGACCTTGTGATCTGCCCGCCTTGGCCTCCCAAAGTTCTGGGATTACAGGCATGAGCCACCACACCCGGCCTTCAGATATTTTTAATAAGGAAGCTACCTCAGTTTATTAGCAGTGGACAGCAAATTAGTTGTCACAAAGTACTAGAAAAATGTCAAGATGCCATTCATTGGTTATGTCAATTCATTTTGCTCTTTCCTGAGCATATCAGGAGGACGTACTGTTAACTGCTGGATATTAACACAAGAATTTATAAGCTTAATTTCAGTGGTAACTTCTAGTGCTATTTTGATATCCTATCCACAAAAATATACAATAGGAAATAAAATGAAAAATGAGAAAGCTAGGTGAAGTTTCTGGCTAACCCAAACCATGAAGTAGCAACTTGACTCCATATATAATGTAAAACCTATAAAAATCAGTGGAAGTGGAGTATCAAAACATGCCCATGATGAAAGAACTTCCCTGATTTTCTCCATGAAGGTTTAAAACAAATTTATTGTCTTGTAATTTTATAGTTATGCAGAATATTTTAAATATAGACCTCTGCACTTGTGCTACCCAACCTGCCATCAGGAGCCCTGGAGTCAAACTATGACACTTCCTCTCTGTATAAACACATGCAAACCAGCTCACCTCTCTCAGCCTGAGTTCTTTCCTCCAAAAAAACAGAACTAATGATACTTGCCGTAGCTAGTTTCCTGTTACGAGGGTGAAATGAAATAACATAATGAAGTCCAGGTGCAGTGGCTCATGCCTGTAATCCCAACAATTTGGTAGGCCGAGGCGGGCGGATCACCTGAGGTCAGGAGTTAAAGACCAGCCTGGCCAATATGGCAAAACCCCGTCTCTACTAGAAATACAAAAATTAGCCGGGCATAGTGGTGGGTGCCTGTAATCCCAGCTACTCGGAAGGCTGAGGCACAGGAATCGCTTGAACCCAGGAGGTGGAGGTTGCAGTGAGCTGAGATTGTGCCACTGCACTCCAGCCTGTGTGACAGAGTGAGACTGTGTCTCAAAAAGTAAATAAATAACATAACATAACATAACATGAGAAAGTCCTATACAAGTACTACTTTATTCAAGTGAATGTCATATGTATCCTTATGCAATTCCCCCAACTGATTGTGATCATATACAATGAAGACTTTGTTAAACAATTGTTTGTACTGAAAAAACTTTTAATACTCATACTAAACAAAGTCTCTCTCTCTATATATAAAATATATATATAATATATAAATATATATTATATATATAAAATATATATAATATATATATAATATATATAATATATAATATATATAAATATATATAAAATATAATATATATAATATATATAAAATATATATATAAATATATAAAAAATATTATATAAATATATATAAAATATATATAAATATATAAAATATATAAATTTATATATATATAAATTTATTTATATATATAAAATATATATAAATATAATATATAAATATATATAATATATATGGTACAGATCCCATTAGCAGTTGTAATTGTAATATATTAGACTTTAAATAAAGTATTGAGTTCATATCTTGAATTTAGGAGAATTTAGTAATTTTACTTTTAGCATCTACTAATGTATCTTTTTGTGGGTTTGAAAAAAAATGTATCTGTCATATGATGGTGACAAAATGGAAGTTTTGCTATTTCTGAATTATATGCGGTGCTTTTTCCCTTACAGTTAAAACTGTTTTTGTTTTGTATACATTTTTAGAAAGTAAATTAAGGTCCCAGCTTAGACTGCAGTGATCCCTTTATCCACCGTCACATGATAGCCTGCCCAGCAATGCTACTCCACAGGTCAGTGGGGCAGCGCTCACACTCACGCTGGAGCACCTGTTGGATTTTTTTCTTTGTTTTGCTGTATTTTTTTGTTTAACTCAAGGAAGGGTATAGAGGACAATAAAATTTAGTTTCCTTATTGGCGAGTTTTGGCCCAGATTTGTGAAAAGTGAGTCATCAACTGGAGTTGCTAACAGCAAATGTGCACTTTCGTATTGTCTAAATGGGGTTGCCAAACTGTTAGGTTTGTAGATATGGAGTAGAAAGTAGAAAGAACCCCGTGTTAGAAAAAACACACAGGAAATACGCTATCACAGCATTAATTCTGTAAGGTTGGAGAATCATTACCATTTTAATGTGTTAGCAATGTTTCCATTGAAATCCTTCTGACTGTACCTTGAGAAGTGTGTCCTGTATGAGACAAATCCATGACAGGAGCAAGAATCCCAACCACAGAATTACAGCTTGTGTTTCAGTTCCCACACACACCCCAATGTTTTCTAAATCTCACGTTCTATTTTCCCATCAGTTGGCTCAAATGTGCCACCCTGTGTTAATTTTAGATTCTTCCATGACCTTTATACATCTACTTTTATTTCTCCGTGAAACACTTGAAAGGAAGCTATATTAGAAACATCCCGAGATTAAAATCAGTGTTCTATATATAGATTTTTAAAAAACGAGCGCTGGAATTAGGTTGAATGACACATCAACCCATCCATTCTATTGAGGTTCAAACAACATTGTAGTAACAAATTACTAATGCTTAGTGAAGGGGAAGGAAGGAAGGAGCATGAAAAACTCCAAACTTACAGTACTTGCTGATAGTTTTATGAGCATTCCTGGGTCATACCAAAGAGCCCAGAGAATGGGCTTGAAGGATGTATCTCTAACATGTAAATCCTTGAGGGCCAGGCCAGGCAACTGGAAGCACCCTGAAAAGCAAATGTAGTAAAAATGAAGAGTAGAAAGCATGAGTCCTTTAAGACTAATATAAACTTTGATATTCTAATTTTATTTATTTATTTATTTATTTATTTATTTATTTATTTATTTATTTATTTTGGCACAATCTCGGCTCACTGCAACCCCCACTTCCCATGTTCAAGTGATTCTCCTGCCTCAGCCTCCCAAGTAGCTGGGACTACAGGCACCTGGGACTACACCAGGCCCAGCTAATTTTTGTATTTATAGTAGAGACAGGGTTTCACCATGTTGACCAGGCTGATCTTGAACTCCCGACCTCAGGTGATCTGCTAGCCTCAGCCTTCCAAAGTGCTGGGATTACAGGCCTGAGCAGCCGTATCCAGCCTGATAGCCTAATTTCATTTCAGCACTTCTGCTTTTTTCTCTTCCTCAGTCTTCTTTCAATTATTTTCAATTGTGGAAAATGAAAACTAATTATAGAACTAATACAAGTAGATATCCTTAAGAATTTATTTTAGCATACCTTATAGAATAAATGATTACAATTTCAAACATGCAACTCAAATTCTTGGTTACTTTCTCTTTGAAAGTATTTAGTTAATATTGCATGCCCCAGTTGTGATGCTATTTTCATTTTTTTCCCTTGACACCATAGTATTTGGATATAAGCACTGAGGAATAGATTTTTTCCTTTATTCAGAAGACTCAGACATTGAAACTCACTGTCCCATGCAAAGCTGCCTTCTAGTCCATCCAGACTACACTGAGCTACAATTCATACTTGAGCTCCTTTCTCTGACCCTATAAAGTTTAAACTTTAATTGTCAAATAATTTTATTTTTAATGAGAAAATGTTTGAATTTATAATTTAAAAATATATCCTCTTAAAGAGAAGTACTCTAGAAATGAGATAAATTTTAGTAAAACTGATCATAGAATATGTTTCACCTTATTTTTAACTTTTCTTCTTTAGTGATAACCATTGTACTTATCAAATATATTTTCAAACCACATAACAACACAACAGTTGAAGAGCAGCTTGCCGCTTATGTAAAATGTCATCAAAGAAGCAAACTAGTATTTCTGTAAATAGTAGTAGTATTTAATTTGTGTTACCCATCTCTGCTGATTAAAGGAAGTATTCTCAAGGAAAAATTCGATCCAAGGTGTAGACAGAACTTTGCCAGTCGATCTGTGTTATTCAATTTAAAGACTCTCAAGACGAGAAGAAATTTGGTATAGAGATTAAGAGCATAGGCACTGGAGGCAGACACACCTGAGCATAAATTCTGCCCAGGCCTGTCTGTGGTCCTTTGTATCTTTGGGTGAATCATTTAATCTCTCGGAACCTCAGTTGTCTTACCTATGGAATAGGGTAATATACCCATCTCACAGGGTTGGGTAATACACCCATCTCACAGGGTTTTAGGGAGGATTAAATGAGACAATTCCTGTAAAGTGCCTTGCATGCTGCCTGGTGCATTGTAAGGGATACATAAAGGTATGCAGAAACAAAGAAATAATGTAAACTCCCATCAACATTATTTTCTGCTTCTATTTTAATAGAAGCTTTGTAGACATGATTTCTGGGGCAGGCTTGACTACGAGTAATGTGTCTTGTTTTGGAAGGTGTCATTCACACAAAATGAGAAAAATTCAAATACATTTCTGTCTCCATCTTGTGACCTGGATTCATTTCACTTTGGGGCACCTCAATTTTATTCTCTGATTATACATAAATTTAGACCTATTTGACTGTTTGTTGGAGACTTGTAAAATGGCCACGGCCATTTCCAGGTTACCTGCACAGGTCTTAAATGTGGCAAATGTATACATCTGAATTGATTTTCCCTTGCCACAAAACCCAGTTCTTGTTCTCAGTTGCTCTAAGTTCAATGAAATCAAAATCTTTTAAATAAAAACCCAAACACAACTCATAGAGGCAGGTAAATGTTGTCCATAATTTCAAACACTCTCAAGCCAACAGAAATGGGTTTTTCACTTATTTACTGAGAACAATTAATCTGAGAATCTAAGTAAGTTTCTCCTGAGGCTCATTAGGATAAACACTTGAGAACTAACTTCATAAGAAAAACAGTGCTGGAGCTGTCACCCCAGCTTAAGAAGGCTTCATCTGAGCTCCTTGTTTCTGAAGTTTGTGCAAACTGCTTTGAAGCATCTAAGCTTCCTGAGACAACATAAGGGAGTCAGAGTCGTATTTGATGATCTCTCCTGTCTTCCAGCTTCCACCAGCTAACAGTTTTCTCATGTTGCCACCTACAAGCTTCTCTTCTAACTACTTCCATTTCCTTCTATGACTCTAAACTGGTGGGAACAACAATTACAAGGAAATGGCTATTCAGAATTTTTTATGTCCCACCTCTTACAAAGATTCATCGTCAAAATAAGAAAAGGGACACCTGAGCTCTCTTTCATACTCTTTCTCATGGGTTATTCACCTTCATATGAGCTTTCCTTGCAAAAGAGAGAATAATTTTTGTATGATCTTCAAGGAGGGAAATTCTTCTCTATCACCTTAAAGAATGATAGTGTTAAGGGGAGGGATTGTGTCATATTCATCTCTGTCTCCCTTACAACATCTGGGCAATGCCTTGATAATCACTCAATAAATGTCTGCTAAATTGTCTGCCACATATTGCAGACACTTTCATTATCAATAATTTCAGTAATACACAGAGAATATACGGGTAGGTGTAATTAAGCAGATCCTTCCATCAAACAGAAGAGAAAGCACTGTGTACTACTCACCATACCACAGTGAAAATTGTAGAGAATTTGGACCAATTAATTTGCTGGCTAAAAACATTAGGAACATGTTTTTAAGTCTTCCTGATGTGTAGATTAAAGACAGAAATACCTTAATTTATTAGATGGAGTAAGAGAACACAACTAAAGTGCCTAGCACATTACTTAGAAACTCAGAAAATGTTAGGACTGTCTCCTACAGCGAAACCACTTGTAGAGTATGTCCACCACCTTGGAAAATCAGCTGTCACATTTCAGCCTTACATTGCTTTAGCCTGTAAGTCACTTGGTCATTATACTTCAGCTAGGACACTCCATTAGCCTGGAAGCATTAGCACAGCCTCTGCAATTTCAAAGCCCATAACCAGTTATTTTTGTCCTAGGAGACAGGCTGCAAAGATTTATAAGTAACTGAACCAACTTTTCCTTTCTATAATTTTAAGTATGAGAAACTAACTAGCTTTCTCATTTTTTTTTCATGTAGATTATACACTACTTTTTAATGCAAGCTTGGGTTAAATTTAAGAATGTTTAACGATTTGTTTCATATTGCCATTTTTTTTTTCTTTGGAAGACTGCAAGTCTTTAAGTTGTCTAAAATTTTGTCTCATTATTTTGTTTCATTGCTTTTTAGACATCACAGTTTGAAAAGTGCTTTCAAGTTCATGGAATTTTGACTGCTAATGTTTCTTTAGGGACTAAGTTGTCAAATAACAGCACTAAAGTCTAGTGGAACAATATTATTGTATTAATTCATAATTTTTTTTTTTTTTTTTTGAGACGGAGTCTCGCTCTGTCGCCCAGGCTGGAGTGCAGTGGCGCAATCTTGGCTCACTGCAAGCTCCGCCTCCCGGGTTCACGCCATTCTCCTGCCTCAGCCTCCTGAGTAACTGGGACTATAGGCGCCCGCCACCACGCCTGGCTAATTTTTTTTATGTTTCCAGTAGAGACGGGGTTTCACCATGTTAGCCAGGATGGTCTCGATCTCCTGACCTCATGATCCGCCTGCCTTGGCCTCCCAAAGTGCTGGGATTACAGGCTTGAGCTACCGTGCCCGGCCGATTAATTCATAGTTTAATTTTTCATCTTCTAGATTAGGAATAGAGACAACTGAGAAATTAGGTAATTTACACACACACACACACACACACACACACACACACACACACGGCCTCCTTCAGGACCATCCATTGCTGCATGCCACATTATTTGAGCATATAAAAAAACGTTTCAAGCCAGGTGCAGTGGCATGTGCCTGTTGTCCCAGCTACTTGGGAGACAAAGGCGGGAAAACTGCTTGAGCCCAGAAGTCCAAGGTCAGCCTGGGCAACATAGCAAGACTCCATTTCTTAAAGAAAAAATAAAGTTTCAACCAAACATTCTCTTCTGTACTTGCTCACTTAACGTTCCTGTTATAGAACCAAATAGCAGAGAAAGCTCCTGTCACAACTGGCATCCATGCTCTCAGGTCACCCAAACAAAAGGGAAGGCCTCAGCCTCACCTGTTCCTCTCATTGATGTGGAACTGACCACCTCGTAGGGTAGGACGTGCAGTCCCACATCTCAGCTTCAGGTCTGTAATTGTTAGGCCAGCAGCACGAGATAAATAAGCCTGAAACCCTCATATGAGTCGGATGTCATAGGCCCCGGTCTCCTGAGGACCTGCTTTCCTGTTATTTTTCCATTCTTGTTGGGGCTCGGCAAGAGGCGAGCCTTCTGGTAACCACTACCTATGCAATACTCTCTTTGCAGAATGAATGGAATAGCTGAATCATTTCAACCTCAGAAGTAGCTTGGGGTGTTCAATTAGTTATTTGTCCTATTGCTAGCTAAAGTTTCCTTTTCTTTTGCAGACGGCTAGCACCTTGGTTGTGGCTGACTCTAGAATTTCTGGAATCTACAGTTGCATAGCTTCCAATAAAGTTGGGACTGTGGGAAGAAACATAAGCTTTTATATCACAGGTAAGCCACGCACCCTATTCCCAGAGACAGCCTGGTGACTTCATTCTCTCTTCAGTCTTGTTTGCTTTTAGTGCATTTATAGCTTGAGTGATTTTTTTTTTTAATTCCACAGAATTGTCAAACTTTGAGTGCCTTCATCCTTGCTCTCAGGAATAGCATTCTACCTCATCGGATCTCCTGAAGAGTTATTTCCCCGAATTCTCTTTTAGAATTATTTGTGTTTGTCTCCCTCCCAGACTGGATTGTGAATTGGGAATCTGTATGCTCATTTTTTCATTCCCTTCAGTACCTAGCACAGGGTCTGGTACATAGCAGTTAAACACCAATCAAGGAAACCAATTACAATGCATATAATATGATGACATCGTTTTTGGTTTTATTTTTATTTTAACCAAAAAGTTAATTGTTTCACAACTTAGGTAATTTAGACTTTGGGGGGAATGAGGCTGTATAGCAATCTGAAACTGAGATTTATTAACAATAGTTAATGTGCTATTTTTTGATAGCATTTAAGAATTTTTAGCCTTAAATATGATGGTCTCTGCAAATCTTAAAAACCTCCAAGGTACACAAATGGCACTCCCTATGTCCCTCAATGGGTACAGGAAGGAAGTAAGTAGCTCAAAGTATAAAAACAATTGCCTGGCTCCACACTCCCCCAATTTCTGAGGAAACATGGGCAGTAGGCCAACTTTCTGGAAACTTCTTACTAAACGGGGCAGGCTGCAGAAATTGCCAAAAGGTCTGCAGAAAGAAACAGACAGGTCCAATTCCATGATACATATGCATTGTCAGATCACAGGAGCCTCTGGCAAGCTAACCAAGCCCCAGAGAAGCTGTGCCATGGGAGACATCCCTGAGTAGATTCTCATAGAACATCAGGGCTGGCAGGGATTCCAGAGGCTGTTCTGCATCATAGCTCTTGTGTTTTCCAGATGAGCAAATGGGATTTGGAGAGGTGCATAGCAGAGCTGCTATAGGCCAACTCCGTCCCTGTCTCTTATGTTAGAGAAGTAGAAGAGAAGTCATCTTTGCATCCATTCCAAATAGGACATGGCCTTTAGTTAGAGAAGGATTCAGATGGAGATTTCACACAGATTGGTGCTCTAATAAAACTCAGAAGATTTGGACTAATTAAATACAAAGGTTTGCACTGTCCTTTATATTTGGTTGGAAACAAGTGACTGTCTCATCCCATAGTCAGAGTATGTCTGATTTAGAATACAAAAGACTGAACGATTCCTGTTTTGTTCTCAACATTCAATAACTTTGTAACAGTTTAATGAGCACTGTTAAACGGTACAGTTCAACTCTACTGAGCACTGGGAGGAGCATCAATGAAGTCCTGTCTTTCTAGGAACGCAGTTCTAACACCAAGGAAACAAAGAAGAAATGTTAAGTTACATACATCCTAGTATCAAAATTTATGTGTGGAGGCCATGTGACAGATGAGCTTGCTTTCTAAAGCCACCACTGTCCAATAGAGATACAAGTCACAAATACCATTTAAAACTTTCTGGTAACCATGTTTTTTTTAAAGTAAAATTAATTTTATTGAACCCAATATATCCGAACTATTGTGATTTCAATATGTAATCAGTATTTTAAAAAATATTACACTGCTTCAGTTTTTACACGTAAATCAATTTAAATAAAATCAAATAAACTGAATATGCTTCGGTTCCTCTGACACAGTAGCCGCATTTCAAGTGCTCAAAAGCCACATGAGGCTCACAGGTACCATATTGGACAGTGCAGCTGTAAGCCTCTGAGAAGGAAGCAGGACCTGAATAGGTAGAGAGAAGGTGGGATTTGAATAGGTGGAGAGAAGAGAACAGGCTTGCCCTGACATTTTCAGAGCCAAGACAGGAGTACCAGTGGAGGCCCACAAACCATATGTCTAACTACTGACAAGTTCTACATCAAGCAAACAAGCCATTAAATATGTTTTAGCCCCCTATGGACAAACATACTTTCATGATGACCTGAGAGGTCAGGATCAATTTAGAGCTCTGAGACTACTCAGATTCCAGAGTAGATTGTGGCACCACCTGGCGGTGCAGAAAAACTAAATCACCCACCTCCCCTCTGCACCCCTTACCCTGTCCACACTGCAAGGGGCCATGCACCATGTGTGGTGTCTCCCAGCCCACACATCTGAGCTCTGCCCATGCCCTTCACAGACAGTCTCCCTTGGCCACTGCTTGGACAGACCCAAAGGTGTGAAAACTGACAAGCAGTCTGAGCTCAGGAGGCCCGACCTAGGGGAGAGCCAAGCTAGAAGCAGATTTCAATCAGCCTTCTAGGGAATTCTGAGATCCCAGGGACTTGAAGCATGATACAGGAATGAAGTGACACAGGCTGCGGGTAGGCATGCTCACTTGGCCCCATAAACTCTTCACATTGTGGGAAGAGCTATGACCAGAACAGAGCTGCGACAGGGACCCTTCTTGCCTGGGTCTGAGGGCAGTACTGGAAGAGGATGTACCAAGAGAAGAGGGAACATCATGCTCACTTCCTTATTAATCAGTGTTCCCAAGGAAAGCTAACCGATGCCTAGCATTAGTGACAGCACCAACATCTGGCTAGCCCAGAGTCTCATCGCTGCATCATATTTCTACCCATGGTATTGTTGCTGAAAGAGTCCAAGTTGATAAAGGTGATCACCTGCTGAATTCAGGCGGAAATTCCCTCCTACCTCTCACCATATTGTACAATGTATAACCATGGCGGGGTAGAAACCTCTTCTAGATCCCAAGGCTTATCCATATTGGACAGGGTCCAAAAGAACAATGAGAATTCAATTCAGACATACCTACTTGAAACTCACAGTTCTTTTCCTCTAGAAATCCAAGAGCTTTAATCTTAAAACTGACACAAGTTCAGCCAACCAAGCCCTCATTGCCTGGAATATACTTTCCCTTAATCCTTTTCTACCAGTCCTGAAAAGTTCTAGTTTTGATTTTGATATTAGGTTAACTTGCTTACATTCATTATTAGTTTTAAAATAATTATTATATTTTTCTTACTCAAATCTTTGTCACTAGAGATGAGCGTAAAGACTCAGGAATGTTGTACCTCATATGCCTATTTTTTGAAAAAAATGAACATATATTTGTTCAGTGTTTATACTTGACTCAGTGAGGGTAATGCTTTAAAAGTGCCTGTCTGAAATTTTAATGCTCTACTTACCTAGATTTGGATCTTTACTGGTCCTCATTTCAATCATGTTGTCCCTTCTTTAAAATACAATTACTTGGGGCCAGGCACAATGGCTTACGCCTGTAAATCCCAGCACTTTGGGAGGCTGAGATGGGAAGATCGCTTGAACACAAGAGTTTGAGACCAGTCTGGGAAACATGGCAAAATTCTGTCTCTACAAAAAGTACAAAAACTAGCTAGGCCTAGTGGCATGTGCCCGTATTCCCACCTACTTGGGAGGCTGAGGTGGGAAGATCACTTGAGCCCAGGAGGTCGAGGCTGCAGTGAGCCATGATGGCACCACCACGCTCCAGCCTGAGTGTCAGAGTCAGACCCTGCCTCAAAACAACAACAGCAACAACAACAAAAACAAAAAACAAAAAGACTTTGAGTTGCCTTCCAAACTGATGAAAATGGTAAACTGTGGCCATTAGAATCCTTGACTGCTTCGACTCCAAGCTTTGGCACACACTTATACATAGCATCCACTTGAAACAAGCAGAGCTTCCTGGTAACCGTTCACTCTCTTTTTAAATAATGTTATTTCCACTCTTCAGTGGCAGTAGAGCCTTCTTTATTTTTTTACCCAACAAATGAGATCCCTGGCATCCTTTTAAATTCCTATGCTTGTCCCTTTCATGAACTTAATGCACATGCCTGATCCAATTGAGTTGAAATATCTACCCCCAAGTATGCACCTTTATAAATAGATTACACTGTCATCTAACCCTGGGTCGAATGCCTCTTCTGAGCAAGGGTTGATTCTTCTCCATGACACCTCATAAGATGCCATGGATGTGATAATATGTTAGATGGATGAGTATTATTTGGTAATGATGATGACTGTGCTGAATTCGCCACAGATACTTAAGTGTGGGAAGATTTCTTGTTTTCACTTTGAGGGTTAGAAGGCAATTCTTTCTTGGGTCTGTTTTTGTACTCAGACTAAAAAAAAATCAACATGAATTAAGGAGAAAAATCCCTCCGGGTTCATTAAATAGTTGAGGACATTTTATTTATCGTCTTCCATGGATCAAAAGAGAATACCAAAGGGGTGAGACTGAGGAATAGTCATTTCTAAGAGGCTGTCTGATAACGTAACAAATTAGCTTCAGTGACCATGTCCCCTATATAAGAAACGGGCCTCAAAACGAATTTGGTTCTTTGCTTTTCCTATGTGTGTGTTTTTGCTGTTTGGCTGGCACTCAGCATGACTATGGGTGTGTTAGCAATTACTGCGGGTGAAACAGGAACAGCACTGCTTTATCTCCCTGGCTTCCCAATGTCACTGAATGCGTTTTATTTTGAGATTCCTGGTGGTGCTTGGCAAAGATAAACAAAATCTTCCATCAGGAAACCTGTGAGCTATTTCCACAGGAAGTTTCAAATCACTAAAGTAAATAGAAACTCTCTACACGATCTCAATGGTGTTACTTGGGCTCACTTGGGTTCTGCCTACCAGGATGAGAGCTCATAAATGGAAAGTCTGTGGTCTTGTAAGAGCTGATGGCAACCAGTGCACAATACCTCTGCTCTAGTATCTGTGTAAAAGTTGATGGCTGATGTTTTACTCCTCATGCTTGGAAAATGTCCCAAATATAAAAAGATGCTGAATTAGAGCAACTATTTCTGACACCTTATTGTTATCTTAAAAGTGACTGTCAGCTGCCCCTCCTGCATCTTCTGGCACATTCTTAGATTTTCGTTTTAAAAGCAGGAAAACCTCCACTGGTATCCTCTCTCCTCAGCCACTGACGGCTCAGTAAGCCACTGTTACGCCCCGCTCCCAGGTTCCAAATGAATACTTTGGCATTTCTTCAGACGTGACACTTTATAATAAAGCCAAAGCTCAGAAAAATCAGAAAAACAAGCAAAGTGAGATTTAGGAAAGAGTTGATATGATATCTAATTTTGGACTATTGTCCCCTTAACGTTTAAAGGTTTCTTTATAGCTTTGTGTGCAAAGTATAATAATAATAATAGCATAACATAATGCTTTTCATCTTCAAAGCACTTTGTAAGATGTTGGCCCAAATTCTTTGCTCAAATGCAGATACACCACTAGTAATAAGCAATGGGAAGGTTTTGAGAGCGGCTCAGTTCAGGGCCGGCAGACTTTTTAAAATCCTCCCGTGAGACTGGCCAAATGATACTAAGGAACTCTCAGCCCCAAAGTGGACTGATGGCCCAGGTTAGACATGCACAGGGGAAGAGCTCATGGGGTGTTGACAGAGACACCTGGGAGATGGGGATGAAGGTGCCCAAAATATCTGAGACAGGTCTCAGTCAATTTAGGAAGTTTATTTTCCCAAAGTTAAGGATACATCTCTGTGACACAGCCTCACGAGATCCTGACAACGTGTGCCCAAGGTGGTGACTGAGGTACAGCTCGGTTTTATACATTTCAAGGAGACATGAGACGTCAATCAATATGTGTAAGATGTACACTGGTTCTGCCTGGAAAGGCGGGACGACTCAAAGTGGGGAGGGGGTTTCCAGGTCATAGATAGGGGAGTTCTGTTCTTTTGAATTTCTGATTAGCCTTTCCAAAGGAGGCAGACAGGTATGCATTTATCTCAGAAAGCAGAGGGATGACTTTGAAGAGAGTGGGAGGCAGGTTTGTGCTAAGCAGTTCTCAACTTGACTTTTCCCTTTAGCTTCATGATTTTGGGGTCCCAAGACTTACTTTCCTTTCACAAAGATTAGCTGGAAATCGACATTGGAGAAAATGGCTTTTAATAATATAGCCACCTTCAGAACGTGTTTAAAATATTTTTGAGAGTAAATTTGGTTTTTAAAATTATTCTCTTTACCCCTCTATCCACCCCCATTTTAGAATCTGGCAACTCGTCCAGATTAGTTGTCCACATTTTCAGAAGAAATCTTTGCTCTCTCAGGTCTGAGTAGAACCATCCCCATGAAAGAAATCCTGAGTAAATCAGCAGGCTCCTCTCTGGCCCACTGTGCCACTGGCCCACTGTGGTCTTTGCTGGACCAGGGCAAGTAATCTGGGACAGGAGCACGAGGAGGGTAGTGAATAACAGTTACTTCTCACTGCAAAAGTCTAGGACTAAAGTGGAATTGATTGGCACTTTACCTAGGACTTCCTATTTTCACTTGTTTGCAAACTGTTTTAGATAAGTTTGACCATAAGTGTGCCTTCGGTTTTTAGGACGAATTGCTCTTATGTTACTTCACTATTTTGCCCACTTGCCAGTGTCACTTGCCAGTACTAGTACTGTGCATGATTTTAAAAATAGGAAATGAGGCCGGGCACAGTGGCTCATTCCTGTAATCCCAGCACTTTGGGAGGCCGAGGAGAATGGATCACCTGAGGCCAGGAATTCGAGATTAGCCTGGTCAACATGGTGAAACCTCGCCCCCACCAAAAAGTACAAAAATTAGCCCAGTATGGTGGTGCATGCCTGTAATCCCAGCTACCCTGGAAGCTGAGGCGGGAGAATAGTTTGAACCCTGAAAGTAGAGGTTGTAGTGAGCTGAGATCATGCCACAGCACTCCAGCCTGGGCAACAAAGCGAGACTCTGACTCAAAAAAAAAGAAATAAAGTTAACACCCAAGTTGGAAAAAAATGCCACTTTGAAGAGTAACTTCAGGTAAACCAAGAGAAAATGCATCCTAATAACTCTCCTGTTTTGCATGTCCTACCTCACTTCTGATGGAATGAACTTAGTTGATTCCCACCTGCTATGCTTGCTCATTTACCCTAAGTATTCTTTCTTTTTAATGCTGATGCTGAGAGAATTTGTGCACAAATGATTCTTAAGATCTTTGAATATCTCATTAAAAGACACTGATTTTTCTGTGAACTGAAATTCTTTATTCTTATTTTATAGATGTGCCAAATGGGTTTCACGTTAACTTGGAAAAAATGCCGACGGAAGGAGAGGACCTGAAACTGTCCTGCACAGTTAACAAGTTCTTATACAGAGATGTTACTTGGATTTTACTGCGGACAGTTAATAACAGAACAATGCACTACAGTATTAGCAAGCAAAAAATGGCCATCGCTAAGGAGCACTCCATCACTCTTAATCTTACCATCATGAATGTTTCCCTGGAAGATTCAGGCACCTATGCCTGCAGAGCCAGGAATGTATACACAGGGGAAGAAATCCTCCAGAAGAAAGAAGTTACAATCAGAGGTGAGCACTGCAACAAAAAGGCTGTTTTCTCTCGGATCTCCAAATTTAAAAGCACAAGGAATGATTGTACCACACAAAGTAATGTAAAACATTAAAGGACTCATTAAAAAGTAACAGTTGTCTCATACCATCTTGATTTATTGTCACTGTTGCTAACTTTCAGGCTCAGAGGAGATGCTCCTCCCAAAATGAGTTCGGAGATGATAGCAGTAATAATGAGACCCCCAGGCCCCAGCTCTGGGCCCCCCATTCAGGCCGAGGGGGCTGCTCCGGGGGGCCGACTTGGTGCACGTTTGGATTTGGAGGATCCCTGCACTGCCTTCTCTGTGTTTGTTGCTCTTGCTGTTTTCTCCTGCCTGATAAACAACAACTTTGGATGATCCTTTCCTTCCATTTTGATGCCAACCTCTTTTTATTTTTAAGTGTTGAAGCTGCACAAACTGAATAATTTAAACAAATGCTGGTTTCTGCCAAAGATGGACACGAATAAGTTAATTTTCCAGCTCAGAATGAGTACAGTTGAATTTGAGACTCTGTTGGACTTCTGCCTGGTTTTATTTTGGACTATTTCATCCGCTCTTGACTTGTAAATAGCACCTGGATAGCAAGTTATAATGCTTATTTATTTGAAAATGCTTTTTTTTTTTTTTTTTTTTTTTTTACATTCAGCACATTAATCTTGAACTGGAGCTTCTAAAATGGGCCCCAGGGGTGCAAGATGTTGGTGTAATTCAGAGATAGTAAAGGTTTATCGCAGTGTGAATTATAAGAGTCCATCCAAATCAACTCCCCCTCCCTCCTTTCATGCAATCCAGGTAATTATGCAGTTAGTCCCACAGTAGACTAGCCTAGCAAAGAGTCTGCTTCTTGCTGTCTCTGACTGCACTGCACAGCTATTGATGGCACCTGAAAGAAAGTGGATCAGGCCTTAATTTTAAATATTCCTGTCCTCTGGTTATTATTTTAAGGAACTCTATCATGTTAAAATGACAGTAATTCAAAGGTGTACCACAATCAATTTATCAAGGAAATAAAGGCTATTGTAACCAGAGATTTAATGCATTCTTCTAAATGTAAATTCAAAATTTGCCCATTAAAAAGGTCCACTTTCCCCATATGCAAATGTTAATAGGATTTTTATGGGGAAACGACAAAACCGTAGAAGCAGAATTCAAAGTAATTTTTAAAATACACACCAGTTTCAAATCAAGAGAAGTTGTGATTTCTTGTTTTAAGCTTGCATTTGAGGGAAAATGACTTTTTCACCAATTTAATATGCATTGTTCTGTTGTTTTTATTTATGATGATCATTATATGTGACTTGCATAAACTATTTAAAAAAAAAAAAAAAACTATAATGACCAAAATAGCCATGGCTGAGAAACACAGTGGCTGGACAGTTCAATAGGAGGTGACAATATGACAACTTCTCAAGCTTGGGAACTCACCAGACTGTTTCCTCCTTTAGGTAACAGACTCTGTCCCACGGCTAAACTTGTCTTTCACGTGGGAATTGCTTTTGTCAAAGGTGAAAGAGTAAACAATAGCATTTCCCCAGAATGCCAGTTTTATGGAGCCCCAAATGCTCTGAAAACAATTAGTAACCTGGAAGTTGTCAGCCCAAAGGAAAGAAAAATCAATTGAATCTTGAAATTTTACCTATGGCTCTTTGGCCTGGCGTCTTTGTTCATTATAAGTTAGTGTGTTCCTTCAGGAAACAATGCCTTAATACCATGGAACGTGGGGGCCTTAATAATTGCTAACATTAAAAAAGCAAATAGGATGATTGAGGGATCCTTATGAAAACAAAACGGTGAATTGGACATGCAAAACCTACCATTTCCTTCCCTCTGTTGCAATTTTTGTGGGGAGGGGAGGATGTTAGTATTTACAAAAGATGATTTTAAGAACTTCCAAGAGATGAGTATAAGAATTCCATAGAGTATTGGTTGTTCACTGTGTAATTAATCCTTCCGGAGAGTCTTTTTTTGTTTTAAAGAAACTTTTGGGTGGGTTTTGTTTTTTATTAGTTACCCTAGGGGTATGTTACCCTGGGATGTGAAGGGAGGTGAAGATAACAGAGGGGGTGGGGGGAGGAAGAAAAAAGGAGCCTAAAATGGGGAATAATTGAAATGGAATAGGGGGTGTGAGGCTGGTTCCTCAGTCCCCATTCCAAACGGAGGATAGAAGCTGTGTATGCATGTGACCTGGCAGATCTCTGGGGCCATAACACTGAAAAGTAAAATAACCTGGTGGGCAGCTATCTTTGGCTACTGATAACCAGCAGAAATGTCTGTTAATTCTGATTTTCTCAGTTTGAAGGGATCAGCTACACTGTTAAATTTTGGAAAGCCACTACCTACTTCCATTAAGTAACTTAGGTTTTGAAATACGAGTTCAACACACCATCCTTATTCAAAATGTCAAAATAGATCATATATAATGTATAAAGTAAGAATTGACAAAATATGATTCCTGGGTTGATTGATCATTTAGAAACTAGCCAAAAATGAGACTTTTAACATAGAACATTTTTCAGAAATGGGTACAAAGAAAAATGCATATTACTGTACATTTCAGAATGTTTATGTGAACCTTGTATTTAATTGAGAGTCCCATGTACATTCTGCAGCCTTTTTGCTGCTTCTGTCATCTGAAGTTTGTGTAGTACAAATAAGGCCTTTGAAATTCTTAATGACATTTATGTTAAAATGTTCTCCTCTCTTTAAACATCGTTTTCTAATCCACCTGTCAGGGAGTCCAAATCGTGTCTGTGTTGATGATGTTATACTTTGTAGCTAGAAAAACTATTTTAGTGTTGTGGGCCCTATATTCAGACTTCCTTTTTATAAGACCTGTGGGCAGTGACGGATTATTTTATCATATTAATGCATGGGAAATAGTGTGCTGAGGAAGCTATTAAAAGTATAACTCAGTGAATTGGGTCTGAGTTTTAAATAAGATATTTCAAAATTGGCTTGCCACCGTAAAAGAGACTAAAAAATAATATGATACGGTTCTTTATGATCTTGTCATGTTTCGCTGATATGTTTGGGGTCTTTACTATGTAAAAAAAAAATGTCAAAATTGTAATGAGCAAGCATGTACAAGTAGTCATAAATCAAAGGTTTTAAACAGGACTGCAGTTTCAATTAGGAAAAGCTGTTTGACAGCACCCAATGCAAAAACAGAAATATTGTAATGGCTCTGCGTAGGGGGCAAGACAAGATAGGAAAGACATGCTCAAAGAGGCAAAAGGATCATTGCTATCGTTCATTCCACACCAGTTTGAAGAAGTTTTTATACATCAGAGCACTTCCTTCAACACACTTTTTTTGCCTTCAGATTTCATTTTTTACAAAATGAGAAGACTAATGATAAGCTCTAGAAATCAAAATTTATTGAGAAATCTGTTTCTCCTAACAGGTAGTAACCCTGCCATGATATACTTCTTCAACAATGTTATAAAAGTTATATGATAATACACATTTTAACCTGGGATTTCTAAATTGCTTTAACAAATGCTAATCCTGAGAGTTGCCCTGCAGGACTCAAAAGAGAAAGGTTTGGGGACTTGGCAGAACCCTGCAGGGACATGGAATCAAGGCCATTGCAATGTATCATCATTGTAGCATCGTCATCACTCCTAAGCTGCCTTCACAGTTTTAGTACACTAAGATGAGGAAATCAAAAACGGGCAGAGAAAGCTCATACTGTATAATTGAAGACAGTAACAGAGAACATGTCAGTTATGCCAAAACTCTTTTGATTTCTGTTCCAGGATTTCCAACAAGAGGGGAAAGGAATGACTTGGGAGGGTGGGAAAGATATTAGGAGTTGTTTTTATTTTTTACCTTGGAAGCTTTAGCTACCAATCCAATACCCTCCTAGTAGAACGTATACACATCAGCAGGACTGACTGACTACTTCATTAGAGATATACTGTACTCATTGGGGCCTGGGGGGTACTGCTGTTCTTATGTGGGATTTTAATGTTGTAATGTATTGCATCTTAATGTATTGAATTCATTTTGTTGTACTATATTGGTTGGCATTTTATTAAAATAAATTGTATTGTATCATATTTGTATGTTTTAAGAGAAAATAATATAAAATACAATATTTGTACTATTATATAGTGCAAAAACTACAAATCTGTGCCTCTGCCTCTTGAATTAATTCTTTGGTTGCTTGCATTTGGGAAGGGAATGGAGGAAGGAAAGAACCAATAAAGCTTTCAAAGTTCAAGAAATTCTCCTGTTTGGTCTACTGCCTTACAACTTAGGTTACTGACAGCTGAGTAACACAAACACGCCCCCACAAATACATCAATAAAAACACACAAAATTGTATTAGCCTATCACTACAACACTATATATATAAATTCATTACAAGACTATACAAAAGGCCGGGCGCGGTGGCTCAAGCCTGTAATCCTGGCACTTTGGGAGGCCAAGACGGGCAGATCACGAGGTCGGGAGATTGAGACCATCCTGGCTAACATGGTGAAACCCCGTCTCTACTAAAAAATACAAAAAACTAGCCGGCCGCGGTGGTGGGCGCCTGTAGTCCCAGCTACTCAGGAGGCTGAGGCAGGAGAATGGCATAAACCCGGGAGGCAGAGTTTGCAGTGAGCTCAGATCCGGCCACTGCACTCCAGCCTGGGCGACAGAGCGAGACTCCGTCTCAAAAAAAAAAAAAAAAAAAAAAAAAGACTATACACAAAATCATGTTTTTTATTTATATCTCCTGAACTATTATGCAAAATCCTTGAGTTTTAGAAAAGCTTCTCTCAAAAAAAGGAAGGAAACTAGTTAGCTAGGCAAAAACCTTTGTATTGAAATCTAAAAATACAAAATCTAGTCCTTGATTTCACTGTGTTGTAATAAATTTCAATTTATTGTAGCATCTTATTAAAGTGGAAGCAGCAGGTTAATGATTGAAAAGAAAGTGAACAAAATGCAAATGAAACCTAATAGTTGAGTTTTGCTGTTTCTCTGTATATTTTAAATGTTGATATGCATAGAAAATATGAGAATAAAATTGACGAGTAATCACAGCTCCCTTTCTTTCTTCACTAGATCAGGAAGCACCATACCTCCTGCGAAACCTCAGCGATCACACAGTGGCCATCAGCAGTTCCACCACTTTAGACTGTCATGCTAATGGTGCCCCCGAGCCTCAGATCACTTGGTTTAAAAACAACCACAAAATACAACAAGAGCCTGGTAAGAGACTTTTTCTTGAATTTATTATTTCTCATCTTTCATCAGTCCCTTTTTCCTTTAACATTCCCGTCACCTGCTTCCAGTATGGGTAGACCTACTTGCTGATAGAGCCCCAGACACCCTGATCTGGTTCATGCTGATACCAACTTCCAGTGAGGAATATTTGGGCCAGTTCCTATGCAGACCATATTCCTAACCCATAGAAAGATCCTGCAGAATCTATTCAGCTGGAATGCTTTAAATAGTGCATTCAGAAAGAAATGAGAAGAGCCATGTAGAAAATGATTCAGTTCACCATGACAGCTGGGAAAGTGAGAAGTTAGTTTCTTGGCTTTGAGGTATTGCAGAACTTGGAACAACTGGTATATATGAAGTTCAGAAAAGCAGATTTACAATCTCTTTTTCTTTTTCTTTTTTTTTTTGAGATGGAGTCTCACTCTGTCGCCCAGGCTGGAGTACAGTGGCACCATCTTGGCACACTGCAACCTCCACCTCCTGGGTTCAAGCGATTCTCCTGCCTCAACCATCCGAGTACTTCGACAAGTAGCTGGGACTACAGGCATGTGCTGTCACCACGCCAGGCTAATTTTTGTATTTTTAGTAGAGTCAAGGTTTCACCATGTTGGCCAGGCTGGTCTCAAACTCCTGACCTCAGGTGATCCTCCTACCTTGGCCTCCCAAAGTGCTGGGATTATAGGCGCATGCCACCGCGTCCAGCCGATTTATAATCTTTTAAATTCATCTACGCAGATGTTAAGGATTTGGTAAAAAGAAGACTTTTTATATTATGTTTGATCGTACTAGTAAAAAAAATAAATCTACACGAGTGGGTATAGGTTTATTTTCTTTCAACAATACATATAGTGCTATGGGGTCCATGGGGAATTGGTTCCAGGACCTTCTGCAGATTCCAAAATG
The DNA here is from genome assembly GCF_002776525.5 of Piliocolobus tephrosceles. NCBI lineage: Eukaryota > Metazoa > Chordata > Mammalia > Primates > Cercopithecidae > Piliocolobus > Piliocolobus tephrosceles. Next base: position 87,514,296 of record NC_045455.1, read on the forward strand.
CAATGATGCTCAAGTTCCTTATATAAAATGGCATAGTATTTGCATCTAACCTACACATATCTTCCTGTATACTTTAATCATCTCTAGGTTACTTTTATTTTTATTTATTTATTTATTTATTTATTTATTTATTTATTTTTTGGGACGGAGTCTCACTCTGTCTCCCAGGCTGGAGGGCAGTGCCGCGATCTCGGCTTACTGCAAGCTCCACCTCCCGGGTTCAAGCGACTGTCGTGCCTCAGCCTCTCGAGTAGCTGGGACTACAGGCGCCCGCCACCACACCCGGCTAATTTTTTTTTCTTTTCTTTTCTTTTTTTTTTTTAAGACGGAGTCTCACTCTGTCTCCCAGGCTGGAGGACAGTGGCGCCATCTCGGCTCACTGCAAACTCCGCCTCCCAATTTCACGCCATTCTCCTGCCTCAGCCTCCCAAGTAGCTGGGACTACAGGCGCCCGCCACCATGCTCGGCTAATTTTTTTGTGTTTTTAATAGAGATGGGGTTTCACTGTGTTAGCCAGGATGGTCTCGATCTCCTGACCTCGTGATCCGCCCGCCTCAGCCTCCCAAAGTGCTGGGATTACAGGCGTGAGCCACCGCGCCCAGCTCTAAGTTACTTTTAATACCTAATACAATACCTACACATCAATTCATGTGAACTCAATGCAGTACTTGGTGTGTGACAAGTTCTTTGGTTTTTGGAACTCTGTGGAATTTTTTGTTGAATTCACAGATGCAGAATCCACAGATACGGAAGACTGACTGTACCCTTTTTTTTTTTTTTGAGACAGAGTCTTGCTCTGGGCTGACTGTACTCTTAAAAACAACGAGACTTAAACCATTAGGTATAAACACTATTGCCTGCCTCATAATTCTGTGGTTAAATAAGAGTACATTAAAATTATTTATGATTTTAATTGATATTCATGTTTTATTAAAAATAAAATTGCCATTTATTTGCAATATTCCAACAACCTAAATCAAATAAATAGCAATATGGAGTAGTCCTTAAATGTGAGTCCTCTACACAAAATGAAACCTCCATTTGAGTTTGATGCACAGAATGGGGTTGTGGTATAACAACTCCAAATTTTAAGATATTTGCAAATGTCTTAGAGAGACCTTACACTGAGCAGGTTCAGAACCAATCACATCACTTCATTTTTCTCCATAAAGTAGCACCTCCTCTTATACTGACATCAAATATTTAATCATCCAAACTAGAAGGTGGTGGCCTCTCCTTTGCCCTCTTCATCTAATCAATCACCAGACTGAGCAGATTACACCTACTAAATACTAAATACTTCTCAAATCCATTCCTTTCTCTGCTTTCCCATTATTCTGTTGGTCCAGGCACTCATTACCTCGCCTCTGAACACCTTCAGTGGTCTCCAGACTTATCTCCCTGTCTCTCTGTGTCTACTTTCCACACAACAGTATAAAATGCAGCTGTGAACATGTCATTTCCCTGCTTCAAATCTTCCACCGGCTCCAACTCTTCATCTCTAACACACTTCGATGAAGTTCAAGAATCTGACAGAGAATGCCCTCAACATTTGGCCCCTGCCTACACCTCCAATGTTATGCTCAGTGTCACCTGCCTTGAACTTTCTAACTTTATATTCCAGCAATGCCAAACTCTCATAGATCGCTGCAGACATTATGCTGCTTAAACTCCCTATGCTTTCTTTGGTTCTTGTATACTGTCTGCCTGGAATAGCTTCCCTTTCTTTGTCTCATCCCTTAAAACCTAGATTGGGTGTTCTCTCTCCAACTAGGCCTTACACAACTCCCACAAATAGGAGGCAGTTGCTCCATGAGTCTTTATTACTTATAACTGTTTCTACTTCTCTCTTACTGAGATTTTTAAAAATCATCAGTTCACATGTGTCTGTATTACCTATGCATATTTCTACTCCTCTCTTATGTATTTTTTTAATCATCAGTTCATATATGTCACCCCTCCAGAGGGCAGATAGTTTGTTATTTGTCTTATTTATGTCTTGTCTTTTTATCTTCAGAACCTAACACAGTGCTTGACAATTAATAAATAAATATTCCGGCTGGGCACGGTGGCTCAAGCCTGTAATCCCAGCACTTTGGGAGGCCGAGAAGGGTGGATCACGAGGTCAGGAGATCGAGACCATCCTGGCTAACACGGTGAAACCCCGTCTCTACTAAAAAAAAAATACAAAAAACTAGCCGGGTGAGGTGGCGGGCACTTGTAGTCCCAGATACTCAGGAGGCTGAGGCAGGAGAATGGTGGGAACCCGGGAGGCGGAGCTTGCAGTGAGCTGAGATCTGGCCACTGCACTCCAGCCTGGGCGACAGAGCGAGACTCCGTCTCAAAAAAATAAAATAATAATAATAAATAAATAAATATTCCATGAATGAATGAATAAATGGTTTTCAGAAAATCTTAGGCTATCCTTAGCAATCTCATAGTGGTAGCACAAATGCCTGGATTTGGCATGGAGGTGGGGCCCATATCAAGGAAGTTTTAAAGCTGAAGGGACCTTTAGAATATCTTTAGTCTGACATGTAGAATGGAAAACTTAGGCTCAAAGAGGTAAAGTGATTTGCCCATGATGACACACTACCAAGATGGGTAGTTTTGTGGAAAACTAGTCCCTCGAGATGTTCTCCCAGAATAAAAGGATGAATAAATACATGAGTAAATAGCTTGTGAAAGAAACTGGTAAACTGTACTAAGTTTTTTTTGTTTGTGTTTGTGTTATTTGTTTGTTTGTTTTTGAGATATAGTCTTGCTCTGTCGCCCAGGCTGGAGTGCAGTGGCACAATCTTGGCTCACTGCAACTTCCACCTCCCTTGTTCAAGTGATTCTCCTGCCTCAGCCTTCCGAGTAGCTGGGATTACAGACACCATGCCTGGCTAATTTTTTGTATTTTTAGTAGAGATAGGGGTTTCACCATGTTAGCCAGGCTGGTCTCGAACTCCTGATATCAAGTGATCCACCCACCTTGACCTCCCAAATTGCTGGGATTACAGGCGTGACCCACTGCACAGGGCCAACTGTGCTAAGTTCTGTATTCCTCAGACTTACTTGATCACAAAATCTATTTTATGAAAGATTAGTGTAGGATGTTGAGTGATTCTTTGAAAGAAGTAAATGTGAAATAAGTTCAGTTTTTATAATTTGGAAGTGGGTTAAAGAATCAGATTTAAAATGATTTGGGAAGCTTAGGACCATTATGAGACTAGAGGAGAGACAAGGCAAGAGGATGTGCCCTGGCAGCTATCACATGCAAAACAAACGAGTCCAGTGTGCTGGGGAGATCAGGGCTTGAGTCCTAGCATGGCCCTCATGAGTCATACAAGAATTTGGGCAACTCAGCTGGGCGCGGTGGCTCATGCTTGTAATCCCAGCACTTTGGGAGGCCGAGGTGGGCGGATCATGAGGTCAGGAGTTTGAGATCAGCCTGGCCAACACAGTGAAACCCCATCTCTACTAAAAAAATACAAAAATTAGCTGGGCGTGGTGGTGGGCACCTGTAATCTTAAGTATTCGGGAGGCTGAGGCAGGAGAATCACTTGAACCCAGGAGGCAGAGGTTGCAGTGAGCCAAGATTGTGCCACTGCACTCCAGCCTAGGCAACAGAGCTAGACTCTGTCTCAAAAAAAAAAAAAAAAAAAAAAAAGAATTTGGGCAACTAATTATTCTTTACTCTCAGAGCCTTTTTTCCCTTATTTATAAAATTGGGATAATTCTGACCACACAGGGATGTGGTGAGGTTTAAATGAGTTAACATAAGCTGGGCCATGGTCATGGTTTGTTCAATGCTGCCTTCTGACCCACTTCATTTATACAGAAATTGTCCAGTGAATTGGCAGAATTCACTGGAAGGCATCAGAGTTAATTAATAAGCTCAAATGTCAAACAACCCTAAAACAAAATAATACAGATTCTCCCCCCACCACACCCTACCACCCAGCTTTCTCTGATCTTCTGAGGGCCAAAAGAAGAATATCTAAAAATAGGTCCACTTTGGGAGGCCAAGGCGGGTGGGTCACAAGGTCAGGAGATCGAGACCATCCTGGCTAACATAGCGAAACCCCGTCTCTACTAAAAATACAAAAAAAAATAGCTGGACATGGTGGCAGGCACCTGTAGTCCCAGCTGCCTGGGAGGCTGAGGCAGAAGAATGGCGTGAACCCAGGAGATGGAGCTTACAGTGAGCTGAGATTGTGCCACTGGCGATTGAGCCAGTGGGCGATTGAGCCTGGGCGATTGAGCAAGACTCAATCGATCCAGCCTGGGCGATTGAGCAAGACTCCGTCTCAAAAAAAAAAAAAAAAAAAGTCATATAAATTCTTACACAAAATATTCTATAAATATCCTTCTAGGATGCTACTATTTAGCACTTATTATTATTATTTTTTTTTTTTTTTTTTTTTTTTTTTTTTTTTT
>NC_045455.1:87518820-87755328 GCF_002776525.5 Piliocolobus tephrosceles
TTTTTTTTTTTGAGACGGAGTCTTGCTCTGTCGCCCGGGCTGGAGTGCAGTGGCCGGATCTCAGCTCACTGCAAGCTCCGCCTCCCGGGTTCACGCCATTCTCCTGCCTCAGCCTCCCGAGTAGCTGGGACTACAGGCGTCTGCCACCTCGCCCGGCTAGTTTTTTTTTTTGTATTTTTAGTAGAGACGGGGTTTCACCGTGTTAGCCAGGATGGTTTTGATCTCCTGACCTTGTGATCCGCCTGTCTCAGCCTCCCAAAGTGCTGGGATTACAGGCTTGAGCCACCGCGCCCGGCCCTATTTAGCACTTATTAAGTTCAGCTATACCAGTCATCAGTTTTCTTTCTCTTGCTTCCTTTTATTCACCTTTAGGAAAGGGCTTTCTTAATTTTCTGGAGATAATCTTCCACATGTCTATAGTTTCTGTAAAGTTTCATATGTAATATCCCCATTTGAGGAGCAACTGCAATAGTCACTGCAATATGCTCCATGAAGATGACCCTTATGTTTGTGTATATGAGTATCTTCAAAACTGCCAACTCTGTGATGATTATTTCTTTTTATAAGCCTACGAATAAAGGTAACCAAAGTGTTAATCCCTGATTCGCCAATTGTTGCAAAACTGAAATCGAAGAATATTAAGATCATGGCCTGCAAAGACTGAAAAGTAGTTCATTATATACTCAGCCTTTAGCCAGCTTGACTGAGTTGTAAAACCCTGAAAATAAACCGTATATCCTTTAGAGACTTGAGGTGCACCTTTTAGATGAAGCCTGGCAGCTCAAAAAGGATTGATATAGCGAGAGAATTTTAGTGACCTTGGATCACTGATAGGATCCAGTCCATTATCATTGTTATTTTTTAAATGATAACTTGCTCCCATTCCAAAGAAAATATGAGAAAGGAAGCGAGGCATACACAAGGGCTCACGCTTTGTACAAGCGCCTATAAAATGCCTACTTGGGGTAGTTGGAGCTTTTTCCTCCCTTATCATTTCCTTTCAGGAAAACACTTTCAGTGGGGCATAGTCATTCACCAGAAGAAAGACAATTTTAAGAAAGAGTTATAAAAGCTGAGTAGTAAATTCTTGGGCCAAAGGGCATCAAGCAGGAATAAAAGGGATCTTAAGCATGCAGGTCCTGGAACGCATGTGAATGGATTGCAAGAGACAGCCTTGGCCAGGGCAACCCAAACAAGAAGAGACAAGACCCTCCACACCACACTGCCTGAACACCTCTGGGGTGGCATGCTGTCTGCCACCTGTGCCCAACTCCCAGCATCGCTGTCAGGCTTTCCGGGGCTTCGACTGCTTGGCCCCATCCAGCTCCTTACCACTTACTTCCTGCCGCGCCCTCACCCGATTCTTCCTCACTTTTTCCTGTCTCCTCTTCTCCCCTCAGTCCTCTGGGCCATGGGCTGCCTTCAGTTCTCACCTGAAAAATTCTCCTTCCTCTCACTACGCTATTCTGCTCCCACTAATTCTTTTTTGTTTTGTTTTGCTTTGTTTTTTTGAGACGGAGTCTTGCGCTGTCGCTCAAGCTGGAGTGTAGTGGCACAATCTTGGCTCACTGCAAACTCTGCCTCCCAGGTTCTGGTGCTTCAGCCTCCTGAGTAGCTGGGACTACAGGTGCGTGCCACTATGCCAGGCTAATTTTTTGTATTTTTAGTAGAAACAGGGTTTCACCATGTTGGCCAGGCTGGTCTTGAACTCCTGACCTCAAGTGATCCGCCCGCCTTAGCCTCCCAAAGTGCTGGGATTACAGGTGAGAGCCACCGCACCCGGCCCCACTAATTCTTGATACTGTGAAAGATCTTCTCTCACCTTCCAGGGAACCGATTCTTCCTTTTTTCTGATGTCTAGGTTTATGTATAACTCATGTCATTGAGCACATCACTTCATCGTTCTCTGGTGTTACATGTGTTTATTTTATAATATCTTAATATGTCTTCTCTATTAAACATAACAATATAAGATTTATCGAGTGTTTACCAGGTACCAAGGCACCATGTTAAGTGTTTTAGAGATATCTCATTTAATTTTCACAACTCTCCTATGATGTAGGGACATTATTAGATGCATTCCACAGATCTGTTTTACTTAACAAGCACCTGTGAGGTGCCTGCTGCTGCTTTTGAACTTTCCTAACGCTAATTTCCTAATGCAAATAACTGGTCCCAGGTCATAGTTAGTGAGTAGCCCTCCAAGATTCAGACCAGAAGAGTTTGACTCTGATACCTGCACTCTGCCCACTGAACATATGGGCATTTAGCATTGAGCATAACTAAACATTAGCTCACCTCACTCACAATAGAATAAATGAGCACCAGTTTTAAATGATATCGTGAGCACCAATAAACATGCATTTAAAATAATGAATATCTGCTCATTCCTAACCCTTAAAGGTTAAGTCTCGGTGAGGTGCGCTGGCTCACGCCTGTAATCCCAACACTTTGGGAGGCTGAGGCGGGCGGATCATGAGGTCAAGAGATCGAGACCATCCTGGCCAACATGGTGAAATGCCGTCTCTACTAAAAATACAAAAATTAGCTGGGCATGGTAGCACATGCCTATAGTCCCAGCTACTTGGGGGGCTGAGGCAGGAGAATTGCTTGAACCCGGGAGGCAAAGGTTGCAGTGAGCCGAGATCGCGCCACTGCACTCCAGCCTGGGCAACAGAGCAAGACTCCTTCTCAAACAAACAAACAAAAAGATTAAGTCTTTTGAAGACTTTGGTTTAGTTAAAGCATGTTTTGAAACATTTTAAAAGCATATTAAAAACACATAAAGCATTTTTTTAAAAACTAGACATGCCATGTATAAAGGTAAAAATTATTCTGAACCCAAATTGGGGGTTAGTTTTAAGATTTAAGGTAAACTAAAGATTAAGTCTCTTGACAACTTTGGTTTATTTAAAGCATGTTCTGAAACATTTTTAAAGCATATTGAAAACACATAAAGCAAAACTAGACATGCCATGTATAAAGTTAAAAATTATTTTGAACTCAGATTGGGGGTTACTTTTAAGTTGTAAGGGTCCAGAATGTATGCCCCATCAGCCTAATATCATATATTTACTCATTTAACAAGTCTTTATAAGGCACTGCTTTGTGTCTGGCACTGTGCTAGGCTCTGCAAATACAGCAGTGAACAAGAAAACCGAAATCTGAAGGACCAAAAATCTAGAGTAATTAAGTGATGCATGTATTTACCTGAAATACAGCTTCTTCCCGCAACAACCCTGTGTGTCCTGACTTATTCACTAGTATTGTGTCAATTAGTCTAAAAATGGAATAAGGCAAATTAATAAATGGGCAAGCAGAAAAATTAAATGGTTCAATCATAGTATTAAAATATATTTAATACATTGAGAGCTGAAAAGATACACCCTTTGTGCTTTAATTTTCCTATGCGAAAAAGACATACTCTTTGTGCTTTAATTTTCCTATGTTAATGCATACAGTAAGTTCTCAGTTGTTGTTAGCTGAATATACAGAATGCAAGAAGAGATAAGGGAAAATTAGTAGGGCCTCCAAATTAGAACTGAGTAAAGAAGCAACTGGGAACTCTTAGGAGGGACTGATATGGTGCACAGTGTTGAAAGATGAAGGTAATTTTAAGACCTATTTACTTTGAAGAGGCAGGTGAAAAGAGAGTAGGCAAGCTAAAGTGAATATAATACAGAGAGCCAGAGATAAGAGAGGAAAATGCAGTGTGAAGGGACTGATACCAAGAAGCACCACACAAGAGTTCAAAGTTGGAGATGAATCCTGTTTGACAGTAGTCGCTTTGAGTATGGTCTGATTCCTAGGGGTACATGGACAGCAAATGTCTTTTTAGAAACATTTCTTTCTGTTGGGCTACAAATATTTAAGGTTTGCAACTCAGACATGGAACAAGGGTACAGTGTCACCTTGGAGAACCCTTGACCCTGAGTGTCTTTCCTACCTCTCCAGGCCACCCGCCTAAAGGACTGACAGCTCTCCAAAATAATCAAAAAGTCTCCTTTCTGCCTTACACTCTTCCCAGGTTCTCCAATGAGGTTGTAAAATATTTCAAGTTGTGACATTGCTGAGCAGGTGCTGCAAGTAGGGGGCTACTGGCAACGCTCTTCACAGTGGCACTGCAAGGAAGTAACATAAGTTGGCAAAGAGTATATGGCAGAAGGCCTATCTAGTTTAGCTTTGCACTGATACAGGCACAAACCATCTCACAAGTGATTGTGCTCTGAAAGAGTCATTAAAAGGCTGAAAAAAGTAACAAACTCTCCCTCTCTGGAAATATTTGAGGAAACAGAAGGCAATCTTGATCTTAGATGTTTTTAGTAAAGCCTGCCTGAACCAATAAACCATCATCAAACTATTATTTAAACTAAATTTTTATGAAGGCAAAACATTTCTAGAATATTTTAAGGTTGAAGCAGTAGTATTAGAACAACGAAGAGTTCCGAAAGAGCAAATTCTGTCTTAAACAGACTGAGGCTGGAGCAGGAGAGAATCACGTTAACCCAATGATTAATACTCCTTCTTAAATGAAATCTTCTTGATCACTAGGACTAAGTGTTTATTTAACACTTAGAGGACATCTTTCCTGTCACACTATATCACTGACACCAAGTGTCTGCATCTGTAGGTACCATATTCAGATCCTAGTACCTAAGGGGACAGAACCACCTCTGAATTATTATAAAGTGATTTGACTAGATCCAGGAAAGATCTTAAAGAACCTTAGAAGAGAGAGAGGAATGAGGATGTTAATATCCAGGGATGAAAAACTGACCATCTGTCACCCTCAGGCTACTGGAATCAGCAGTTTTGCTTGATTCCTTAATCAAATTCCTTAATGAAATTCAGAAATGTCAAATATCTTTTGCAAAACTTGAGTTGTAGTTGCCTTTTCCTTCTCATGAAATCTATCCTTACGGTACACAATGAATGAAGAACTATTATTGCAGAAAAGAAATGTGAACAAGATACCCAGGGTGTGCGCAGAGCAGTGCCTGTGAGGGTGAGCTGGCTGCTCTACTTAGCACCCCCACCGAGACTGGAGCTGATCTGCTGGTGTGATTCACTAAGCAGCTGTTCTCGCTACCCCTGTCTCTTCAATATGTGTCATTAAGGTCAGGGGCTGTCTACATCCAGATCAAGGAAAATCAAGCTTCACTGCTGGTATGCGAGTAGCTCTTCTTCCCTGCCAGCGCTATGTTGCAGAATCAAGGCTCAGTTCTTTTCCAAGGATAAAGTTCCTTCAGGAGGTAGAAGAAAGGAGAGTAATGAAGTAAGAGAGGGAGTGGGGTAACAGCACACAAAAACTAACCTGTTGACATTGCCAAAGTTCAGCCCTACAACCCTCATCTCAGCCAACAGAGGGAACCTGACTTTAACACAGCCCTATCATGGCGAAAAAATTGAAAACGTTACTTCATGCACTTTCTGCAATTCTGCAATTACTTGTTAATGTTTGGCTAGTTCAGTGAGACTGAAAAGTTACAGTGGTAGAGTTCTGTAATTTATATTTAGAAAAGTAAAGTGATCCATGAGTAAAGTTCCGTATTGAATTGGAAAGCAATAGAAGCTGTTTGTGAAGAATCAGTCAGCCCCAAAGTATCTCTTTTTATTGGCAAGATTCAGGTGATTTAGGTCTTGCACCTACATGCATAGGTATATACACACATACACAGCAATATATCCTACCCTAATGCTTTGCCTAAAGAAGATTTCCTGGATGCATTTTACAGCATAACATCCTAATCTCTATTCAGCCCAGGAAAGCCTCCTGAAAGCTGCTGGCCACAGTAAGGTCCAACTGAGGGATCATACATTGGTCAACACAAACATATATTCATATGAATAGCAGGGTCTCCTGCTAGTTGTTTAAGTTTGGTGGTGGTGGTGGTGATGTGTGTTTGTGTTTGTGTGTGTGTTAGGTCCTCTTAAATGTTTAAATGAAAACTTTAGGAGATAAGAAATAGAAGAGAACTTGTAAATGTAGGCATCACTTTAGAAAAAGTGTTTTTTGGGTTTTTTTCTTTATGTTTTGTTTTGTTTTTGTTTTTTGTTTGTTTGTTGACACAGGGTCTTGCTCTGTTTCTCAGGCTAGAGTGCAGCGACATGATTGTGGCTCACTGCAGCCTCAACTTCCCAGGCTCAGGCGATCCTCTCACCTCAGCCTCCCGCATAACTGGGATTATAGTCACATGCCACCATACCCAGCTATTTTTTTTTCTTTTGTAAAGATAGGGGTCTTTCTATGTTGCCCAGGCCTCATTTTTTTTAATTGTGGCAAAATGCACATAACATAAATTTTACCATTTTAACCATTTTAAAGTGTACAATTAAGTGGCACTAAGTACATTTACCATGTCGCAAAACCATCACCCTTATCTAGTTACAGAACATTTTCATAACCCCAATCGGAAATCCCATGCCCATTAAAGCTTCTCCTTTTTTGTCTATGAATTAACCTCCTCTTTTGATTCCCTCTGTGACCTCTCGCAACACACGGAAATGTACTTTGAGCATGGCCAAGATCAGCAGTGAATTTTGTCTGAAGAGCAGTCAATGCTTGAGGGACCAATGGCCGAGAAAAAGAAATGGGGAATGAAGAAAAACAAAGAGAAGTGATACAAAGAGATCTGGGGACATCGTGGGGGTAGTGGGGGCGGTAAACTCTCCCAGCAGTCATCCCAGAGATCTCTCAGAGGCTGTACTCTGTCCAAAGACACTAACCCCAAAACTAAGAGCCAGCGTCTGGCCCTTAGAGTGAGAGGGATCTCACTCCCTCATCAACAAAGTCCTCCCTACGCTGAAGATTGGATGACTATAGATGGAAAACTCATACACTCCCTTAAACATGCTTTCATGTTTTAGCAAAATAATTAGATGAACTTTTTCCATTTTACAAGTCCAGAATCTGCATGGTAATCTCTCCTCCCCTCAAGCATAAACTTCAGACAGTTTAATCAGGATCTAAACTGGCACATACACAGCAATGCAACTGGGATCACCACTATGCCCAGTTCAATTAAGGAAAATATGCAAACAAATATACTCTCAGATAACTAGTCAGTGAACCCAGCCCACCCTTTCCATGACTCTAAATTGCTGCTGAAAAAAATCGAAATCAAGAAAATTCACCTCCCCATTCAAACGATAAACCTGATTCTTATATAGTCTCCTGCTACCAAGGAGCCTTAAACAATCAAGACTGTATATTAGTTTAAGTAGCCATCTCATTCAACTCAGTCGTAATTAAACTGAGTGTCCCTGAGAAACAAACTGAAATGCAGAAAACATACTCTATGTCACGTTCCCTCCCCCACCGCCACACGCTGGGGCAGTCTTCTGACTGAATGGGTTTTGATTTGTCCTTTTATTGCCTTAATCTACAATTGTAAATTGTCATAAAGTATAAATCTACTTTTCTTGCCTCAAAAATATTCATTCACTCATTCTAACATAGTCAATATTACAAAGTTTTGCAAATGTTTAAGTGTCTGAATCTATATAGCTTTTAAACTTTCATTTAATGACTCTTTGCCATTGAGAAAGAGGTAAAAAGGGCTACAGTTTCATATCTTAATGTTTCATTTTTATTTTATTTATTTGTTTATTTATTTTTGAGATGGAGTCTTGCTCTGTTGCCAGGTTGGAGTGCAGTGGCACGATCTCCGCTCACTGCAACCTCCGCCTCCTGGGGTCAAGCGATTCTCCTGCCTCAGCCTCTCAAGTAGCTGGGACTGCAGGCCTGTGCCACCATGCCCAGCTAACTTTTGTATTTTTAATAGAGATGGGGTTTCACCATTTTGGCCAGGATGGTCTCAATCTCTTGACCTCGTGATCCGCCCACCTCAGCCTCTCAAAGTGCTGGGATTACAGGCATGAGCCACTGCACCCGGCCATTATATATATATATATATATAGTATTTAAATAAGGAATAGATGAATACATTCCCACTGTACAGAAATAGAGTAAGCTATAAAAATTTCCCTTATGGACAGGTAATACATATTTACTGTTTGATATGTATCTTGTCAATGATTTTTCCATTTTTTAACCTGTACGTGTGCATATATACAAATGTGGGCTTTAAAAATATATGACCGGGCGCAGTGGCTCACGCCTGTAATCCCCCAGCACTTTGGGAGGCTGAGGCAAGCGGATCGCCTGAGGTCAGGAGTTTAAGACCAGCTTGGCCAACATGGTGAAACCCTGTCTCTACTAAAAATACAAAAATTAGCCAGGTGTGGTATCAGGCGCCTGTAGTCCCAGCTACTCAGGAGACTGAGCCAGGAGGATCACTTGAACCCAGGAGGCAGAGGTTGCAGTAAGCCAAGATGGTGCCACTGCACTCCAGCCTGGGAAACAGAGAGAGACTCAATTTCAAATACACACACACACACACACACACACACCAATGATTCATTCATTCAATAGATATTCACTGAGAGTCAACTCTGTGACAGGCATATTAGATGCTGGGAACAAAACAGGGACCTTGAATTTACATGCTAATGGAAAAATACAGGCAACAAATTTACCAAACAAAACTACTGTCATGTCCCCTTATCCACAGGGGATCTGTTCTAAGACCCCAAGGGGATGCCTGACACCTCAGATTATACCAATTGCTGTCCATCAGAACATGCTCTGTTCATGTCTTCTACCCGCAAACTTAAATGCCTTTTCAGGTTTCTTTTTCCTTCTTTCCAGTTTCATGGATAGAAGGTTCGTTCTTACCATAGATCTTAGCCAACTTCAGCATATGATTTTTTTCTTTTCTTATTAAGTCGAGAACTTTCACCTTTTAACTTAAAGGAAGTACTTCACAGCTTCATCACTATTCGTGTGCTTTGGAGCCATTATTGAGGAAGATACGTGTTCTCTGAACACAAGCGCTGTGATACTGGGACCGTCTATCTGGTAGGGCCAGCCACCTCCTAAGGGATTCATAGAAGGGTAACAGCTACAGCGTGGAGATGCGTGCGGGACAAAGGGAAGATTCACATCCTGGGTGGGACAGAGTGAGACAGTGAGAGACTTCATCATGCTACTCAGGATGGTGTACAATATAAAACTTATGAATTGTTTATTTGTGGAATTTTCCATTTAATATTTTTGCACAGTGGTAAACTGAAACCACAGATACAGGGGGACTACTATACAAGCATATGGTATAAATCTGATAATCATCACTGTTATGATGAAAATAAAATAATGGATTACAGTGAGTGAGTGGTAGTGGGCTTATATGGGAAACCCAGCATTTCTGAGATAAAATTTGAGTTGAGGTCACACCCTATGTTGTTTTAAGACTTGCTTTTATTACTTAATATATCTTGGAGGTCTTTCTATGTCAATACATATTGTTCTACCCCATTCTTTTTAGCAGGCATACACTGTAATATGATATGTATTCCCATAATTTATGTAACTACTCCTCTATTGAGAGAGAAACACTCTCTTGACTAACTTCTTATGGAGTGCAATAGTACTGATTTTCCTGTCTTAAAATGGTCATTAGAATTGCTACTTCATCACACAAAAAAAAAGCCACTGTAGGTGAATGGCCGTCTTCTGCCGGACTAATGGATCCAATCTTGTGGACAGGCTATGGCCAATCTGAGCATAGCACAAGGATTTATTGGGGCAGGAGTGTGTGGGTGTGTGCACACACTCACTTACATGTATGTGTTCACAGTTTACAAATAAACATAGCTGATAGCTAAGGTTATATAGATAATAACCATAGAGTTAGTACCATTTGACACATTTGTAAGTGCCTGAATCATCCTGAAATGCTTTATTAGAACAAGAGCAAAGTTCACAGTGAAAGCGCACAAAGCTGCTTTCATTTTAAATATTTAGAAATACGTGTGTTTTTGGCACAGTTTCAAAGAATTCATTTTAACTACTGCCTCTTCAAGGCTTTTAGAAACTATTCTGCTATCATAACTCTATTTTGTAAGTTAAAGTAGTGAAGGAATAGACATTATCCCAAATGAAAGGACCTTTGTTTCTGGTATTTCCCTTATTCGGAGGTTACAGTGAGAGGAGAAGAATATTATACAGCTTTTTTTTTTTTTTTTTTTTTTTGAGACAGGGTCTTGCTCTGTCACCCAGGCTGGAAGGCAGTGGCGTCATCACAGCTCACTGCAGCCTCCTCCCAACTCTCCCACCCCTCCAAGTAGCTAGAACTACAGACACATGCCACCATGCCAGGCTAATTTTTTTTATTTTTTTATAGAGACAGTAATCTCACTGTGTTGCCCAGGATGGTCCTGAACTCCTGGGCTCAAGCTATCCTCCTGCCTCTACCTCCCAAAGTGTTGGAATTACAGGCATGAGCCACTGTACCCGGCCTATATAGCTTTTTTCATCACTGTCCCCAGTCTTATTCTTTTCTAAGTCTTCCTCTTCTTTCTCTGTCTTTTTCATGGCTAAAGAGTAAATCGTCTCATCAGGGCTCACACTGCCATCAAGTCTCCTTTAGACACTACGGTTTGCAACATTCTCATATTCTCTTCCAGCTTAACGCATTATTGCAAGGCTGCTTTTCACTGTGTCTCAGATTATCCCATACGTCAACTTTTTTTTTTTTTTTTTTACATTCACAAAGGCTTTGCCACGAGGCTTGATCTTAGGGTGAAATTCTCAATAAAGAAGAAACCACATCATAACCATTCAGAAGCACTGAAATCACTCATCTTTTTAGTGTCATTTAATGGATTAATCGTTCTTCATTTTCCTTTTCTTTTTTTCTTTTTTGGAGATGGAGTCTCGTTCTGTCATCCATGCTGGAGTGCAATGGCATGATCTTGGCTCACTGCAACTTCCATCTCCTGGGTTCAAGGAATTCTCCTGCCTCAGCCTCGCAAGTAGCTGGGATTACAGGTACCCGCCACCACGACTGGCTGATTTTTGTATTTTTAGTAGAGACAGGGTTTCACCATGTTGGCCAGGCTGGTCTTGAACTCCTGATCTCAGGTGATCCACCCTCCTTGGCCTCCCAAAGTGTTGGAATTACAGGCATGAGCCACCACGCCTGGCCTTCATTTCTAATTTTGTCAGCCTTTGCCATTTTACTAAACTCAAATTTCTGTTCCTCAGACATAGTTTTCCAAACATCCAAAGTTTGACTGGATATATAAAATCTCCTTTGTGGAAAGTCAATCTGACATCTTGCCTCTAGCTTTCCCGGGTCACCTTTAGCCATCTCTATATTTTGGCTCTTCTGGTTCTTACTTCCAACACAGCTCTTAGCTATTCAATTAAAAGCTGCCAATCTAGCCAGGCGCGGTGGCTCACACCTGTAATCCCAGCACTTTGGGAGGCTGAGGTGGACAGATCACCTGAGGCCAGGAGTTGGAGACCAGCCTGGCCAATGTGGTGAAACCCCATCTCAACTAAAAACACAAAAATTAGCCGGGTGTGGTGGTAGGAACCTGAAATCCCAGCTACTCAGGAGGCTGAGGCAGAAGAATCGCTTGAACCCAGAGGCGGAGACTGCAGTGAGCAGAGATTGCACCATTGCGCCCCAGCCTGGGCACCAAGAGCAAAACTGTCTTAAAAAAAAAAAAAAAAAAAAGGCTGCCAATCTAAAGATATGATTATTTACTGTGTACCTAGAATTGTATACATCAACATCACCATCGTCATCATCATCATCGTCGTCGTCATCATTGTCGTCATCATCATCATCATAGCTATCATCGTCATCATCATCATCATCATAGCTACCATTTAATGAAAACTATTATCTGCCATCTTCAAAGAACTTATCCTTTAGTTGGAGAGCCAAGACAATCATAACAATAACAAACATGGCTGGGCACGGTGGCTCACGCCTGTAATCCCAGCACTTTGGGAGGCTGAAGTGGGTGGATCATTTGAGGTCAGGAGTTCAAGACCAGCCTGACCAACATGGTGAAATGCTATCTCTATTAAAAATACAAAATTAGCCGGGCGTGGTGGCGCATGCCTGTAATGCCAGCTACTCAGGAGGCTGAGACAGGAGAATGGCTTGAACCCAGGAGGCAGAGGTTGCAGGGAAATGAGATCGCGCACTGCACTCCAGCCTGGGCAACAAGAGTGAAACTCCGTCTCAAAAATAAATAAATAAATAAATAAACAAAATTCACTTTTTATTCTATTAAACTCAACATACATATATTAATTGCCTACTCTGAGCCTGACCCTTTATTATATTCTGGAGAAAATGAAAATAAGCAACACATAATCCTCACCTTTGAAAAACTTAAACATAATAGGTACAAAGTCAGTTCATAAATGTGCAATGTGAGTGGTATAAAATAACATCAGATAAAAATGAGCACTTCTGATGACTAATCAGGGGAGATTTCATGAAGGAGATGTCATCTGAATTGGACTTTGATGAATAAAGAAGACAGTTTTAATAACGAATATTAGTTTGGCCAAAGTGGATGAACATAATGTTCTCTAAGTCAACAATACAGATGGTCAACTGAGCAACAAAACAGAAGTTGCTGGTCAGACTAGTAGGCCCATTTAGGAGAGCAACAAGCCACTTTTGTGTGTGTCAGGGGGAACAGGAGGCAAACATATGGCCTGCATTTATGTAATCAAATGGGTGAATTCAAAAGCTCTACAGATTTATTTACTCAATGGTGAATCGGATTAAAATTATATTCCATGCTCTTCCTTGGGCATTATGGTGCTTACACATAAAATGCCAAGATTGTCCTTCACCTTAAGGTGTAATGGGAAGAAATAAAACTATCTACAAAGTCCCTTGAAAATTACACCTTTAAAATTGACAGTTGGATATCTTGAAAATTTAGACCACATCCCATGAATAAATTAGGCCATGATGGCCAAGAATGTATCCACATCCTCCATCAGCAACTGACATAATAGGAAATTCAAATCCTCACACTGAGTTTCACCATCAGATACCTTAGAGGACGCCACAGGTTTCTAAAAAACAGCCCAGTGTAAAATTTTCCTTAGCAAACGCATGGAACCACCAGAGTTTGCATTCTAAGCTCCAGGAACTGAGGCTTTCTGAACCTTAAGATGACAAAATTAACTGACACAATTTTATAAATTCTGAGGTGGGCTTGGCATGCTGCAGGTCATCAGTCCATATTACCACCCAGGGAGCTAGCACTAATAACCAGCTTAGCTTCATCATATTCTGCAAAGATTGCAAAGCTCAGTCCCCTCCTCCACCCTCTACATGACATTTTTCATTGTCTTCATTTACATGGTCATTTTCCTCAGTTACTGAAGGTCAGCTGTCTGTCGGCCCTGCACTAGACACTGGGGACTCACTAATGAATAAGGTAGAGTTACCATTCTCCAGGAGCCCACAGTGGAGTGGGCAGATAAGAAAGTCAGCAATTTTATGACAAAATGATAAGTGCCAGAGTAGGGGCATGCACAGGTTGATGCAGGAGTAACACAAATGGGGTCCAAGAGCATCAGAAGATGCTTTCCGCCGGGCACGGTGGCTCACGCCTATAACCCTAGCAGTTTGGGAGGCCAAGGCAGGTGGATCACCTGAGGTCAGGAGTCCGAGACCAGCCTGGCCAACATGGTGAAACCCCATCTCTACTAAAAACACAAAAAATTAGCTAGGCGTGGTGGCAGGCACCTGTAATCCCAGCTATTTGGGAGGCTGAGGCTGGAGAATCTTGAACCCAGGACGCGGAGGTTGCAGTGAGCCGAGATGGTGCCGTTTCACTCTTGTCTGGCCAACAAGAGTAAAACTCCATCTCAAAAAAAAAAAAAAATGCTTTCCAGAGCAGCCAATCCTGAGCTGAATATTAAAGAACAAGCAAATGCTAACCAGGCATCAAGGGAACCACGTGTGCAGAGTCACTGAGGCTTAGAACAAACTGCAAATAGATTAGTATGGCTTGTACCAAAGACACATGTAGTGATGCAGCAGGCAGCGAAGCTAGGAAGATAGGAAGGGGCCAGATCATGAAGGTCCTTGCTTAGTAACAACATAAAAACTTACCCCATGTATATACTCTAAGTCAAGTTATGTCAAATGTATCTTGCATCCATGTTTTTATTGGCCCTCACAGTAAGTCTATATAAGTTGATCTGGTTGCCAACATTTAAGAATCATGAGCTTTAACACTAAAAACAAAAAAATTCAAATTTCTGCCTTCTTTCTAAAACTCAGAAGACAACACCAGACTCAAATCCCCAAATTCCCAATAGGTTGGAGCTAAGCAAAGGCTTCTGCTTTTAGATGGGAGATAGGCTTTCTATTCTCCAGAGACATAGTCCGCCTTCCATTATTTCATCCTCAACTCGTTTATATTACGTGCCTGGCTCCTGAAGGCATCTATGTTTGCAAGTGCTGCTCTATGCCTGTTGGTCCATCTGATACAGCTTCTTAGAGTAAAGAGAGAAATAAATAATGGGTTTCCATGTGAATTGTTATGTCTTCAGTGGTTAAAGAATCTGTATTCAGTGTCAGAAGTCAAGGAAATACACAAACAAGCACATGGAAACGACTTAGGCTATACTTTAGAAGCAAGGAAGCAGGCCTATGATTAAATTATCTCAGAAACACAAAGCAGAGCATCATGTTTATAAGTGAGTGCTGCCTGGGCATGGTGGCTCACGTCTGTAATCCCAGCACTTTGGGAGGCCAAGGTGGGCAGATCACTTGAGATCAGGAGTTCGAGACCAGCCTGGCCAACATGGTACAACCCTGTCTCTACTAAAAAATACACAACTTAGCCAGGCGTCGTGGTGGCAGACGCCTGTAATCCCAGCTACTAGGGAGGCTGAGGCAGGAGAATCCCTTGAGCCTGGGAGCAGAGGTTGCAGTGAGCCGAGATTGCACCACTTCACTCTAGCCTGGGCGACAGAGCGAGACTCCACCTCAAAAAATAAAAAAAAAGTGAGTTCTACATGTTAGTTCTAATGACTAATACCCAAAAAGGAAAGAGAAAATTCAAATAGAGTGACCTTTCAAAGACTTCAATACTATTTTACTATTTTGCATAACAAAAAAATTATATCTAGGAATAAATATAACTAAAGAAAAGCAGGATTTAAAGAGAAAATCATAAAACTATTAAATGACATAAAAGAAAATCTAAATAACTCAAAGATACTCAATATTCTTCTATAAAAACACTTATTATTAGGTAGAACCATATTGCTATTTTTGTAGGTCAAAGTATTGGCAATTCCATATGATTCTACCTAAAAATAAATATGACCATTTCCCCCAAATTATAATATAATATAAACTCAGTGGAATTCCAATAAACATTCCAATTGTGCTTTTTACGGAATTTGACAAGCAAAATCTGAAGTATAAAGTATCGAAGTATAAAGGGCCAAGAACAGTCAAGACCATTTCGAAAATGATCTGGTCAGGCTATACCATATATCAAGATGTGTTATTAAGCAATCATAATTTAACTTATGTGGTACAGTGATAGACAAATAGGTCACTGTGAATAAATAAAGAGCCTAGAAACAGAACCACAAATACACAAATACATGGGAGCTTCAACATAAAAAAATTCAGATAGTATCTGAGTAGAGCTGGCACAATAACTTAGTGGGAAAAGAAGATCTTATTCAATAAATGAGGCTGGGATCACTGGCTATTCACATGGTAAAAATTAGGTCCTTACTTCACACCACACACATACCCCTCCCCAAAAGAAAATCTAGATAGATTAAAAACCTAAATAAGAAAACACAAAATATTAAATGAATCTTTTAAACTGATTTTATGAGGAAAGTATACAAGGTGAATGCTTTATGGTATCAGGGTAGGAAAAGTTTCTTAAGTAACAAAAAGCACAAAGTATAATAAAAAAAATACTGATAAATTTGATTATGTTAAAAAATTTAAAGCTTTGTACTAAAAATTCACCATGGCCAGGGACTGTGATGTACACCTGTAACCCCAACTACTCGGGAGGTTGAGGCTGGAGGATCACTTGAGCCTAAGAGTTCAAGGCTGCAGTGAGCTATGATCTTGCCACTGCAGTTCAGCGTGGGCATTAGAAACAGACCTCATCTCAATAAATAAGTAAATAAATAAAATAAAAATTTACCATAAGTGAAGTTTAAAAGACTGTTCATACAATGAAGGAAGACTTGAAATGTATTAAGCCAACAAAGAATTAGCATCCCAAACATAAAGAACCCTAAAATCATTGACAAAAAAACAAATAGGACAATAGAAAAATGAGCAAAGGATAGAAACAGGCAATTCACAAAAAGAGAAACCTGAATGGCCAATAAAAATATTTTGCCTGACTAGTAATCAGGGAAATGTAGATTAAAACCACAACAAGATACATTTTCACATCAATCATTTTGCCATCAATTAAAAAGCATGGGCTGGGCGCGGTGATTCACACCTGTAATCCCAGCACTTTGGGAGGCCAAGGCTGGTGGATCACCTGAGGTCAGGAGTTCAAGACCAGCCACCATGATGAAACCCTGTCTCTACAAAATTACAAAAATTAGCCAGGTGCAGTGGTGGGCACCTGTAATCCCAGCTACTCGGGAGGCCAAGACAGGAGTCACTTGAACCCAGGAGGCAAAGTTTGCAGTGAACCGAGATTGCACCACTGCACTCCAGCCTGGGCAACAGCAACATTCCATCTCCAAAAAAAAAAGGATAAATATAAAAGCATTGCTGAATTGGAAAACAATCAAGTTGAAAAGGATACATAATCTATAATACCTGTTATTTTGAATTTTTAAGCACACAAAATAATAGTCTGTGTTCTGTAGAGATACGTATGTATGTAGAAAAAGTACAAAAGCATGCATGAGAATTTACACACCAATTTCAGGTACCTCTGGAGAGAGAGGGTAAAGGAAAGGATAAAGTATCTATAAATCTTATTTCATATAAAAGACAGAGAGAAATGGGTCTGTCTTAAGCAAACATGGCAAAATGTTGACCCCTGATCATCTTAATGGTTGACACATGGGTTATGCTTTTCCTGCACTTCAAAATTTTTGAAAGTGCTCACAGTCAAAAAAATTAAAATTAAACTAAAAATAGAACCCCTTTAAAAAAGTATTTTCCTCAGCAGAACAGAGCCTGTATCCTAGGATTTGAGTAATATAAAGTGAATATCAACAGATTAAGGTATTAGAGAAAACAGGGGGAGACAACAATGAATTAAGTATGAACAAAAGATCTGAGGACTGAGACAAGCTAAAAAGGTAATCACTGCTTATTTTTGAAAGAAGGGAAATAAACAGCAAGAGTGGAGGATGAGCAAGGGCCTGATGACAGTTCTGAGCATTTGAGTGGCCTATCTGATGGGGACGCATCAGTGTCTCTGTGTCGTTTGTTATAGTGCAATAGAGGGCATGTCAGAAAGAAGAGCTTTGCCCATTGAATTTGGACACCTTCTCACCCCATTTCCTCTCCTTCATGGACTAGAAAGAGGAATCTGTGCCAGACGATGTTAGCTCATGAGCATCCTGGCTACTATCTCTCACCTTTCATAATTACATGCTCTCCTTGAATCCAAGTCCTTTAACTTTATTTGCTCATGGTGCCAGCCCCCTTGTATTTTGTTTTTTGTTTTTTTTTTGTCAATTTTTAGTAGAGATGGAGTATCACTATGTTGCCCAGGCTGGTCTCAAACTCCTGGACTCAAGCGATCTGCCCGCCTCAGCCTCCCAAAGTGCTGGGATTGCAGGCATGAGTTGGGGATTTGAGTGACAGAAAATTGGCTGAGTTTCAGATCTGCTGCAATGGAGATGATTGTCATGATTGTAGGTAGCAAGACAGCTGCTATTATAAATGTTCATTGACCTCGAGCAACTGTACAGCCACACTTTTATTTTCTGTGATTGCCACTTATACTATATCTTATACTTCTCAAAGCTTCAATGCTTCCATTTAAGTTATCTCAATTGATCATGAAATAGGTGGAGCAGGTATTATTCTCATTTTACAGATAAGGAAATAACCCCAAAGAGATTAAGTGACTTAGCCAAGGTTATGGGGAAGAACTGTCATTTTTTTCCTGTTATCTAGGTTTAAAATATTGGAATCAGCTTGGACTCATCTCTCTCTTTTTCTATTGCTGTATCCAGTAAAGCACCAAGTCCTACAGGTTGTTTCTACAAAGTGTCTGTTTCCATTTCTTCCTCTACACTTCCTGTCAAGCAGGAAGTTCCCACCATCCGGGTTTGAGACTTCATCATTCCTTGCCTGAATTACAACTGATGAGCAGAACTTGCAGATGCTATGCTTTCCTCATTCCAGTCCAGCCTGTATTCTCCTTCTAGACTAAACGTCCTTAAACGTCGCTTTCACTATGCTCAAAAATCTTCATGGCCGGGCGCGGTGGCTCAAGCCTGTAATCCCAGCACTTTGGGAGGCCGAGACGGGCGGATCACGAGGTCAGGAGATCGAGACCATCCTGGCTAACACTGTGAAACCCCGTCTCTACTAAAAAATACAAAAAACTAGCCGGGCGAGGTGGCGGGCGCCTGTAGTCCCAGCTACTCGGGAGGCTGAGGCAGGAGAATGGCGTAAACCCGGGAGGCAGAGCTTGCAGTGAGCTGAGATCCGGCCACTGCACTCCAGCCCGGGCGACAGAGCGAGACTCCGTCTCAAAAAAAAAAAAAAAAAAAAAAAAAAAATCTTCATGATTCCCTTTCCTTTTACATTTAATTGAAACTCCTCAACCAGGATTTCAAAGCTTTCCTTAATCTGAATTCACCTTTTCCAGTCACCTACTCAAAACAGGTCTTTGGAAATAAAAATGGCTAATACACACATGAAAAAATGTTCAAAGAAATACAAATTAAAACAATCATTTTCATCTATCAAATCAGCAAGGTTTTGTGTTTTTTACTTTTTAGACGATACTGCTCATTCTCCACTCTTGCTATTTATTTCCCTTCTTATGAAAATATACATTATTACCCTTATAATTTGTCTCCATCCCTCGGATCTTTTGTTCATACTTAATTCTTTGTTGTATCCCCTGGTTTGTCTACTACCTTAATCTGTTGATACTTACTTTGTAATTTCCCAAAACTAGAATTTGTAGGCAAGGATTTCTTTTGTTTGACAGTGTATCACCAGTATCTAGAATAGTGTCTAGGACGTAGTAGGAGCTAAAAAAATATTTGTTATATAAATGAACAAACTGTATTTTCAGAAAGTACACTTTAGAAAGACTAAAGAAACAACATTTGGGAGGTGAGATTGTAGGTGTTTGGAGTTTGTGCGTTTTTTACAATTCTTTCTTTCTTTTTTTTTTTTTTTTGAGATGGAGACTCGCTCTGTCACCCAGGCTGGAGTACAGTGGCACCATCTTGGCTCACTGTAAGCTCCAACTCCCGGGTTCAAGCGATTCTTCTGCCTCAGCCGTCTGAGTAGCTGGGACTACAGGTGCGAGCCACCGTGCCCAGCTAATTTTTGTATTTTTAGTAGAGATGGGGTGTCACCATATTGGCCAGGCTGGTCTCAAACTCCTAGACCTCATGATCCACCCACCTCAGCCTCCCAAAGTGCTAGGATTACAGACATGAGCCACTGCGCTCAACCATTTACATTTCTTTAATTGGCAAATAATAATAATTACATATATGGATGGGGTACCGTGTGATGTTTTAATATTAATACATGTATACAATGGTAAAGATCAAATAAGCCTGATTAGCATACTCATCACCTCAAATATCATTTCTCTGTGGTGGGAACACTTCAAATCCTCCCTTCGAGCTATTTTGAAGTGCGCATTATTTTTAACTGTTGTCACTTGGCTGTGTAATAGAATGCCAGAACATATTCCTCTTATCTAACTGTAACTTTGTACCCAGTGACCAATATCTTCTCTTCCTGTATCCAAGTCTCCCCACCCCAGCCTCTGGTAGCCATCACTCTACTCTTAACATCTATGAGTTCAACTTTTTTAGATGCCACATATAAGTGAAATCATGCCGCATTTGTCTCTCAGTGCCTGGCTTATTTCGCTCAACATAATGACCTCTAGGTTCATCCGTATTGTCATAAATGACAGAATTTCCTGTTATTTTTTATGGCTGTGGTATTCCATTGTGTATATACATCAAATTTTAAAAATCTATTCATCCATTGATGGACACATAGGTTGCCTCCATATCTTGGTTCTCGTGAATAATGCTGCGATAGACATGGGAATGCAGACATCTCTTCAGCATACTGATTTCAATTTCTTTGGAGAGATAACCAGTAGTGGGATTGCTAGATCATATAGCAGTCTTCTTTTTAGTTGTTTGAGAGGCTCCATATGGTTTTCCAAAATGGCCGTACTAATTTATAATGCCACCAACTATGTATAAGGGTTCCCTTCTCTCTACATCCTCGTCAACACTTGTGATCTTTAATCTTTTTGATAATAGCTAATCTCATAGGTGTGAGGTGCTATCTCATTTGGTTTTTTCTTTCTTTTTTTTTTTTTTTTTGAGACAAAGTCTCACTCTGTCACCTAGGCCAGAGTGCAGTGGCATGATCTTGGCTCACTGCAACCTCTGCCTCCCAAGTTCAAGTGATTCTCCTGCTGCAGCCTCCTGAGTAGTTGGGATTACAGGTATGCGCCACCACACCCCGCTAATTTTTGTATTTTTGGTAGAGATTGGGTTTCATCATGTTGGCCAGGCTGGTCTTGAACTCCTGACCTCAGCTGATCCACCAACCTCGGCCTCCCAAAGTGCTGGGATTACACGCGTGAGCCACTGCACCTGGCCTCATTTGGTTTTGATTTACATTTCTGTGATTAGAGATGGTATTTTTTTTCATATATCTACTGGCCATCTGTCTTTTGAAAAATGTCTATTCAATTTCTTTGTCCATTTTTAAATAGGATTATTGGTTTTCCTGTTATTGAATAATTTGAGTTCCTTGTACATTTTGGATATTGGCTCTTTATCTGATGTATGATTTGCAAATATTTTTCCCAATCTGTTGGTTTCTTCACTCTATTAATTGTGTCTTTTGCTGTGCAAAAGCTTTTTAGTTTGATGCAATCCCATTTGCCTATTTTTGCTTTCGTTGCCTGTGGTTTTGGGGTCATATCCAAGAAATCTCTTCCCAGACCAATATCGTGGAGTTTTTCCCCAAAATTTTCTTCTAGTAGTTTTATAGTTTCAGGTCTTATATTTAAGTTTTTAATCCATATTGAGTTCATTTTTATATAAGGGATAAGAGAAGGGTCCATTTTCATTTTTCTGTATATAGATATCCAGCTTTCCCAACACCATTTATTAAGGACACTGTCCCTTCCCCATTGCATGTTCTTGGCACCTTGTCAAAAATCAATTGGCCATAGATGTTTGGGTTGACTTCTGGGCCCTTGCTTATTCCATTGGTTGATGAATCTGTTTTTATAACAGTACCATGCTGTTTTGATCATCATAGCTTTGTAATATTACATTGTCTTTTTTTATGCTTTCAAATGTTTCTCAAGTTTTCTATATTAAGTACATCTTTCATAATCAGGAGAAATACACAAACTATTTAAACTAACGAAATACAGCCTATAGTCTGGCCAGGCCTGTTTTATCACTATCCTGGAACAAGTACTCAGTCCTGTTTATTTCTACATCATTCCATTTCTCATGCTTTCCTTTCTCACTTCACCTCTGACAATCTTTCAAACCTCAACTCGAGGCCCACCTCTTCTGTGCAGCCTTCCCCAAGTGCACCCTTCCTTACTGATCTCCTTCCCTGTGCCAGACTTTCCACTTAATTAGTTATACTGTGCTACATTCACTCATTCTCATTCATTAAACATTTTCTATTTGCTGGCTTGTGTGTGAGAGCATGTGAGGGAGAGAGAGAATGTATATGT
This sequence comes from Piliocolobus tephrosceles, assembly GCF_002776525.5. Classification (NCBI taxonomy): domain Eukaryota; kingdom Metazoa; phylum Chordata; class Mammalia; order Primates; family Cercopithecidae; genus Piliocolobus; species Piliocolobus tephrosceles. Next base: position 87,540,664 of record NC_045455.1, read on the forward strand.
GTGTGTTTGGTATGAATTAATTTTTCCCTCTCAACAGATACCATGTCTTAGCCTGACCACATCTTAGCCTGCTGTTTGTTTTGTAACACGAACTGATGGCAGAGTAAATGCTCAACAAACACTTGGTGATAGTACAAGGTATTGAAGCTTCAAGGTCTTGAAGCCTTTCAGGGGTCTGAAAATTCTTGGGGCTCCTTCCACTACACAATGCTCTGTAGTAACCCTTAAGCTTACATTTACTGAGCATTTACTAGGTGCCATGGGCTTGCCATCTATTTTTTCATTTATAGAGTAAGAATTACTTTCATTTTTATCTTAAGATTAAGGAAACTGAAACTTAGAAAGATCAAGTAACTTGCTTAAGTGACAAAGCTTGAAGTGCTAAGGCATGGATTAAAACACAGCCCAGGCAAGCTCGTTATCACTAGGCTATATTGACTCACCAGGCTTTATGACAAATGAAATATTATTTCCTTTGACCCATATGCCACAAATGTGCTTTCAGTCAAAACTGCATGCTCTTGGTGAAGTTACTTAACCTCACAGTATCTCAGGTTTCCTCGTTTGTAAGAGAAAGACATTATTAGCTGACAGACTGGTTGTAAATGTCAAGGTATGAAAGCGTGTCACATAGTGCTGAGCACATAGAGGGCGTTGAGTCAATGATAGTTGTTATTATTAGATATGCTGCCTTCTTGATATCTGCAACTTTCAAGCTGGGCATGGCAGCTGCCTCGCGTTTCTTTCTACAGGGTGGGTGGATCTGCATCTCCGAAGCTGAGGATGACAGCTCTGCTGGGTGATGAAGGTGCTTTTAGAAAGCTTGTAAAAAAAAAAAAAAAAAAAAAAAAGGAAGGAAAGAAAAGCAAAAGAAAGCCTGGACCCAGAGAAAACAAATAATCAACCCTGCCCCAGGTTCACTAGAGCTCGGATTTCCTTGTCTGAATGCATAATGATAGGAAGAAGGCTGTGTTACAGAAGTAGCTGTTTTTTGTTTGTCATCCAGGCCCACTAATCTAAACATCTCACACTCCTCAGGAATTATTTTAGGACCAGGAAGCAGCACGCTGTTTATTGAAAGAGTCACAGAAGAGGATGAAGGTGTCTATCACTGCAAAGCCACCAACCAGAAGGGCTCCGTGGAAAGTTCAGCATACCTCACTGTTCAAGGTAAACAGCTGCTTAAGAAAGCAACAAGAAATTGGTCAGACATCTATTTCCCTGTTTGTTTAACTTTCCACCTCCCAGTCTGCTGCTGCCCGCTCCAGTCTGTTCCTTTCCCTGACCTCCTTCTCCCCTCTCCCTGCCACTCCGGGAAGGGACTGTCTGGTTCTGTCTGGTAAAGCAGAAGGTGAAAACACTGGCTGGCCATCCTTGAGAGCCCAAAATCTGAACACAGTGTCTGTGGGAAAAGTCGTTCCCAGAAGAAAGGAAACCCAGTTCTGACCGTGTGATGATGCCCTGCCACAGAGAGTGGCCACAGTAGTCCACACCTGTGAGAGAGATGTCCAAGAAGGAAGAAAAGGAAGGGGGGTAGGTGAGGAGAGGGAACTCGCACACTTAAAATTGTTCATTTGTTTTCCTTTTCTAATTCCCAGGAGTTAGACATATGCTGCTATTCCAAATGCTTTAATAAGCTGGCTTTTAAAATGAAGTGCGCTGTAATATTTTATCAGAGAGAAGCAACACGTAATCAATAGACCACATTTAAGAAAAATATTCCAAGTGCTTCCTCTTTATAGGTGTCAGACAGTTTGCTCAGCAGCAAAATACAGAGAAGCCTAATCCTACCCTGGCTATGGCCATGTGGCTTACATTTGGAAAATAGTTTCGACCTCAATTTCAATTCCCTAATGCTAAGAATCATCCAAAACATAAAATTTACAACATCATAAAATATCAGATTGGCACCTCTTAGATGTAAATTATCTATGGCATATTGAGGTTTGATGTGAAAAGATGGAATTTGTTCAGTAGCCTATTTCCAAATGCTAACCAGTCAACTTCAGAATATGCAAGTATTTTGCCGGGAGGAACTAGGAAGAAGGCAATGTAATTCAGTTCTTTTCCCCCCGAAACTTACATTGCTTAAATATTTTAACTCTGAGAATTCAAACCCCTTTAAAACAGAACATCATCTCTATTCTTTTACCAGGAGATGATTTAAAGAGCCCCCTGAAAGTCTGAAACTGCTCTGGTAAACTTCCAGAAAAACTGAGAGGGTAGCATTCCCCAAATACCTTTAGTAAAGGTTTTGTCTCCCAAATAATCCTTGTTCTAAAATATTATGTTCACTTTTCTGTTCGCTCATACAGAAACAGTTTATTAGCATCTGTTTAACACCTTCTTCCCCAGATGGCTGCTAATCTGTCTTTTAACAGGCACCCCAGACATACAGCCCTCAGGAATGGCCGTGTCGGGCCAGGGAACACAGAGAGCAAGCAGACCTCACTCATCCTCGGAGCAAATGTCATTTCCCCCATATCCTCCCAACAACCCCGTGAGATACACAGAGCAGTGATAAACCTCCAGAGAGGTCTGAACTGACTCACCTAACTCATACAGTCTAGTCGTGGCAGACTGGAGGAGAAAATTGAACTTTTCTCAGACTCCCCTCCCCTCACCCCATGACTGCCTTCCCCTGTGCCCACCCCTCCATCAGGGAATATGGGGCAGCAACGGCTGGACTCTGATGGCCTGGGAGGAGCCTGGGTGTGAAGCAGTGACGTTTTTGTATGTTTGTAGTTCTCCCCAAAGTCTTGACTTCCTTCCCTTTTCTGCCAGGTTAATCTGGGTTTCTCAGAAGCCAGTGTGCCTAAAATTGTGCATTTACGACATCTGTGAGTTTCTTCTGCCTCCCTTCAGAACCACCACCCTCTGTTCGCCAGCAGTCTGCTCTGCAGGAGGCCTGCTGTTATTCTTTCACTGCTCCAGGCCAGATCAGCAGCACCGGGGGGCCTTCCAGATTGGATTAGTCAGTCTTTTGGCCATTGGTGAGCCCAACTTGCCACATAACGCCAAGCATGGCCTCTGTTTGTGATGTTAGTGCATCCTGGAATGTCTTTTGTACAGGTTCCATTCCCTATTCCAGCCAAATCCTTCTTGTGCTCTCAGGCCAGCTGAAATGCTTTCTGCCCTGGAATATCCTCCAGGATGAAGAGCTGAGGCAGATACTCATTCTCTGCTCTCTCATTCCCCGCTTCTGGAATCATTAGTCAGTACTTATTTTACTCTGCCTTTTATTATTATTTTGGCGTTGATATGCTTCTCTTCCCTACCGAATTATAAACTTTGAGACAGTACTGTCTGACATATCTTTGTATCCCATACACATGCCCAGCACTTAGCACGAAACATCTATTTAGTACCTTTATGTGCAGGCACTGTGCTGGACACGTGACATACTGAATCCTATTAACCTTGTAAGAATCTAAAGCAGTCAATAGTAGTATCTTCAGTCTACCCATGGGAAGATGGAAGCTCAAAGAAGTTAAATAACTTGCCCAAAGTTGCACAAAGACTACGTGGTGAGGCTGAAACGTGAGTCCACGTAAACCTCAGAATATTTTCACCGTTGCTCCGCTCTTCTCATTCCTGAGGTGCCTGAGGAAGTTGTCTGCAAGGACTTAGGATAAAATTGAGCAAAAGCACTGTTCTAGTGATCATGTTATTTTTATTTTCTCCATTTCTCTTACGTTTACATGCCTCTAGACTTCCTACGCTGATTCCTTTTCCCATTAATGTTATGCTTCTCTGAAAAGTCAGATGTTAAGAGTACTGCATTACTGATAATTTCGTTTTTTTTTTTTTTGTATTTTTTTTTAGTAGAGACGGGGTTTCACCATGTTAGCCAGGATGGTCTCGATCTCCTGACCTCGTGATCCGCCCATCTCGGCCTCCCAAAGTGCTGGGATTACAGGCTTGAGCCACCGTGCCCGGCCCTACTGATAGTTTCTAAACCTTTGTTAGCCATATCATTTACTCTTGTGAAAAGTGGAGGTAATTTTCACTTGAATTGCCTATATTGGTTGCCACATATATATAATATATGGCATATATAATGCAATATGTAAACATATATTCCATTCTTTTGTTCATTATTGCCCCCAACTGCCATGATTTTGAACTCTGTGTCTGCTTTTTATAGTTTTTTGGCCTTCTCCTTTGCTCTCTTATGTAAGAGTGATGACTATATCCAATATTTTTTGCTTAAAAATTGTAGTTAGCTGAAAACATAGACTATGTGATTGGCACTCACCCAGCCACACCTGAAATATTGTGCCCATATTTAAAAGAAACAAATAAGTCGAGCTATATCCTGGATAGGAATAGGATAGCGCCAGAGAAGAGGATACTTAGTCCAAAAAAGAGACCACATGAGGGTAACAGGATTGTTGTCTTCAAATACTTAAGGAGCTTTCGGACAGAAGAGGCATGGAACCCATTCTTTGACACACCAGAAAAGATAACTAGAACCAAGCGAAGGGAGATGGTAGTGAAATCTCCAAGAGGCAGATTTCAAGTCTATATAAGAATATAATTTTGCACAGGAAGAAATTTTGAATGTTAATAGTAGGTGGACCTTAGAAAAGCTTGCAAGTATGAGTCCAGTGCAGTATCTTGAATGGAAATAGTTTGGGTTCACTGGATTAAAATTTGATCCTGGGGGCCGGGCGTGGTGGCTCAAGCCTGTAATCCCAGCACTTTGGGAGGCCGAGACGGGCGGATCACGAGGTCAGGAGATCGAGACCATCCTGGCTAACACGGTGAAACCCTGTCTCTACTAAAAAATACAAAAAACTAGCCGGCCGAGGTGGCGGGCGCCTGTAGTCCCAGTTACTTGGGAGGCTGAGGCAGGAGAATGGCATAAACCTGGGAGGCAGAGCTTGCAGTGAGCTGAGATCCCGCCACTGCACTCCAGCCTGGGCGACAGAGCGAGACTTGGAGTCTCAAAAAAAAAAAAATAAAAAAAAAATAAATAAATAAATAAAATTTGATCCTGGGATGCTGTTCACAACAGCTGAATACGGTACCTGCTCAGTAATTTTATAATTGAAATGGGACTCTTCTTCTAGAGTCATTGTTCTTACCACCCTGGTAGCTATGAAACATTCCCTAGATTCAGACTTTATTTCCTGTTAGATGCATATGGACCCTCACACTGACCTATCTTGTCAAACTGAGTTTAGGAAATGAAACCAAGCGAACAAGTTGTGTCTGTGGCTATGTTTAACAGATTTAAAGAGGTTGGTGAATTAGCCAGGAAGGAAACTGTCTGCTCTTTTTATTTCCTTTGAGAAAGGATTCTTATACCCACAGATAAAACAATGTGTTATTTTTGTATCTGTAAAGGATGAATGAACTGTGGAGTCAAAGTACCTTCTTTAAATAATCACAGGTCTTGTTTGGTTTGGACCTAGCGCCAGCACGAGGACACATGAAGCTCTCAAAGGGGAAATTCCATATCAAAACCGACAACAGAAATGTTAGTAACCAAAATCATTTCTGAAATTAACATAGCACTCAATAGCCCTGGAACTCAATGGGGCTGTTAAAATTTCATCCAAGGACTTAAGCTATGCTTTATAATTATTATTGCAAAATAACCACAATATATACAAGAACATTCTTTCTTTATTGTTATTTTATTTTATTTTATTTTATTTGAGACACAGTCTTGCTTTGTCAGCCAGGCTGGAGTGCAGTGGCATGATCTCGGCTCACTGCAACCTCTGCCTCCCAAGCTCAAGCAAGTCTTCTGCGTCAGCCTCCCGAGTAGCTGGGATTACAGGCGTGTGCCACCACGCCTGGCTAATTTTTGTATTTTTAGTAGAGACAGGGTTTCACTATGTTGGCCAGGCTGGTCTCAAACTCCTGACCTCAGGTAATCCACCCGCCTCAGCCTCCCAAACTGCTGGGATTACAGACGTGAGCCATCGCGCCCAGCCAAGAATATTCTTATATCAGATTTAGGCCTTACTATATTTCAGTATCATTTATAAGTACATAGGAGAAGACAACTTGAAGAACAACAACTATCATTTTAAGCATTTTTTGAAGATGACTGATGGATACAAAAATCACAAAAGCACAAAAGGACTATGTCAGCGTCCTGCAGTCTAAATGCTGGTCATGGCATTAGAGGCTGATTTACAAACCATTGTATGTTGTCACTTGTTTGAGAAAGGACTCATCCAGTAGAAAGTAGACACTATGTTCCCTAATAAATTAAATCCCAAAAGTCAAGAATAGAAAAAACTGAAAATAATATGGCCGTGGGTCTTCAGTCACTCCTTTGTATTGTCCTTGGCCAGCTATCAGTTTTCAGTTCTCCATTTTGACCTTCCTCTGATCCCTGACTGACCTCCTTCCACGTTAGCTCCTCTCTTCCTGAATCCTGCCCCCAAATTCACTCCTATGACTATCCTGGCACTGAGAAAGGATGTGATAAACTAATTCGCATGAATATATTGGGGACTGATGTTACGCCTCTCATGGGTGTTGGCTATTTAGAAAGGTTTCCTGAGGAGAGTGCAGTGCTCAAAACAGAGATGAACCAGCTGGCAATAATGCCAATAGGAGGGCTGAGGGACAGGGATACACATGCCTTTATACTTCACATCTAACCAGTGACATAAAGCTGGCCTTGATCAAGAAGAATTAAAAAAAAAATGGTGATGGAATTCAGTTAGGTTGATTTGAGGTCTTTGTAGAGAGTTCTTGAGGCAAAATGATTCAAACTCAAAAGATATTCATCTTAATTCCTTCTGTAGAAATTAGACTGGCATAAAACTGCATTGGGTATTACAGAAGTGGGTGTTAGGCCTAGGGAACTTGGTGCTGGGCTCTTTGAGGGCCTGGGACCATGTAATTAATATCTTGCACTTGTAGAACATGAAGTGCACTATTTTACGCATATCCATAATCCTACTTAAGTTTTGCAATAATCCTACAGGTACAAGGAAGTACAGTTAGTTAAAAGGGAGAATCTAGGTGCAAAAAGGTTAAGTGACTTGTCCAGAGTTACACAGCTAGGAAATGGCAGGGCTGAGAATTGGAACCATGTTCAACTATACTGCTCTATTGCATCTCAACTCTAAGGTAGCACAGCACGGTGGTTAAAAAGACCCACTCTGAAGCCGGACACCTCACTCTTCATGAGCTGCATAATCTTTGCCAAGTTCCTTACCTTCCTGGTGCTTCCAGTCTCTCGTTGTAAAATGGGCATGCTAATGATGGTATACCAGTCTTTATAGGGTTGCTGTAAGGATTAACACATTTAAAACAGCATCTGGCATATAATAAAAATTTTGTAAGTGTTAGCTAACATTACCATTTGTTAATATGATATACCAAATTCCATTTCAACAAAAGTTATACTTTTCCTGGACTCAACTAGTAGGTCACTTAAAAGGTATTCTAAGCCACAGAATTCCTGTTTGACTTAAGGATTTAACTTGTGAAAAGAGAAATGTGTTCCAGAACTAATGTCACATAACAGCAATTTAAATATCCTTACTTAAAAGTACTCTTGAAAATGTACTTGAAATTTAATGGGAATACAGCATTTCCATACATCACTGTCCTTTGGAGTAGTTCCAAATTGGTGTACATAGACTCCTAAAAAACTTCATCAACAGTAGCAAAGGTCTGCGGGCCTATTTTAACATTTCAATAGGCTCTAGAGAAACCACATTGTAAGGTTACCTGGATTATGATGACTGGGTTTTAGATAGAAGGAGATGACACTGGTTGAGTGACTCGTGTTGCTCAGGGATCTTGAGAGTCAGGTCAAAGTGCATCTGAGTAATTTTCTTTTCATCCATACCTAAATCTTTATGGAGACTTCCCCTGAGTCAATGCTGGAGACTCAAAGCGAACAAGAAACATGTCCTGCTCTTGAGGTCCTAATAGGTTAATGGGCAATAAACCCACATAAGTAGTTACTCAAATTATAATAACAATAAAACCAGAGAATAGCACCTAAACTAACCTCTAGGGTCAGGCAAATTTCTCAGGGAGGTGGTGGACCAGTTGTTTGATGAGTACTTAGGTCCAAATCTGATTTGTTTCAGAAAGAAAAGGCAAATTGTATTAAATAATACATGCAATGTGTTTGGATGTAAAAAAAAAAAAAAAAAAAAGATATCCTGCACTTGAGGTCCAAAAAGTGATATGGTAAAAAAAAAAAGAAAAGGGTTGGGATAAGGGGTGTAGATGGAGAAACAGAGAGTGTGGGAGAGGGAGAGAGGAAGGGAGGGAGGGAGGGAGAGAGAGAAGGGAAAGAAGGAAGGAAGGAGGGGAGGAGAAGGAAGGGAGGGAGGGAGGAAGGAAAGGAAGAAAGGAAGGAAGGAAGGAAGGAAGGGAGGAAGGAAGGAAGGGAGGAAGGGAGGAAGGAAGGGAAGGAAGGAAGGAAGGAAGGGAGGAAGGAAAGGAAGGAAGGCAGGCAGGCAGGCAAGCTTCAAAATGATAGCTAACACTAGGTTTACACAATTCACATGTGAGGAAGGGGCTGTTATCTCCACTTTGTAAGGATGAGGAAACTGGGGCACAGAGTACCTGCCCTTTCCTGATGAAACCTGTGTTCCGTCCCTAAGTGAAGGCAGGCCCTGGGCCAAGGTGCTCTGGTCTTTTGCTTGGGGTGTTTCCTTAACTCCTTGGGAAACTGGTTATATTGCGTGAGCTGTGTTGGTTGGCTCTGCTGCCTACCCATTCACGCGGTCTAATGCCACACAGTGACATACGTCAGGGCTGGTGTGATGCTGCCAGACCATGCAGCCCAGGCCGTGTGTACAGAGAGCTACTGTTGCTATCAGGAAAGCTCAGGACACTGTGCAGCTGCAGAGACTTCAGGCAAGATACACACCCCTTCAGAACTCAGACCATCCCTGGTGTGGCATCTCCCCTCCCTATTCCAAAAGGGATGGTATAAAGCCTGGAAGAGTAATTGACGTGGAATGCTCTGTGCAACCAGGTCAACCATCTATCATAGATACAGTTACCATACACTCTTTAAATTGGCTATATTCTTGTCAGTATCCCAAATAAAAGTAACCTTGTACTGTGTCCTGATGTTGGCCTTTCACACACATCATGCAGGAGCCATGTCCCTGAGACCCAGTGCTAACTCCTAGTTACTGTCAAATCCCACCCACATTTCCCTGGCCTCTTTCCCCTCCTGTGTGCAGCTGGGTTATCTCATGCACTTAGCTCATCAGCTGTCACCAGCAAGTTGAAGCTGGGTTTAATCAGGCCAGTGTGTGGATGTCTGACTGCTGAAAAAACACCTAAGCGTTCACTTCAGTCAGTCACCCAGCATAAGACTGTCCTAACAGTCGCTTTTCAAACAGAGATACAGACTGAGCCATCAAATGCAATAGAGCATTGATATTACAGTATATACTGTAAAATTCTAATATTTTTCAATAAGCAGTACTGAACATTATTAATATTAAATAGATCTTTCCTTCCTGATAAATGGTCATCTTGAGGATGTTTTTTAATGGGCTGATTCCTTAAATGTGTGTTTGCACACAAATGCATTTGGTCCCACTGAAACGAATTTTGCTTGAGTAAGGACGGTGGAATTAGACTTTGGGGGTCAGCTTCCTGTCCCACAGAATGCAGTGGGAAAGTTCCCACAATCAAGGGGGCCTCTCTTAGTGCATTCCATGCGGGAAGCATCTGCAGAGGTTTTATGCAGACAGTGCAATGTCTCAAGATGCTATCAGCATCTCCGACAGCCAAAGGCCAATGTGTCCTGAGAGGATCCCAATCCCAATCAAATTCCACAAAACTTATTTGCAGCATAAGCAAGAATGTGTGTGCGTGTGTATGTGTGTGTGTGTGTGTACAGCAAGGCCGCATTAAACCTCACTCATTGTGGAGAAAGAAACCAAACTCATATGAACTTGAGCTTACAATCTTCCCATTGTGAGGATGTGTACTGAGAGAAAAGGTTATCATACTGAGAAATTTCTTTAAGGAAGTTATTTTCAATCAACCCCATGAGGTTCAGGGAAACTTAAGCACAGCTGACAAAGCAGTAAATAAGCCAATTCATTCATTTGACCACTATTTTCAGGATGTCGACTATATGCCAGGCACTGTTCTGAACCCCAGGGATGTAGCAGTGAACAAGAGAACCATAGCCCTACATTTTGCTGCTTCACTCAGAACTAATAACACGCTCATCAGTTCATATTTGAATACCAGACTGTGAGAGCTCCAACCATGCCCTTTCTCTTCTCACTGTATACTAGCACCTAGAACATATCTGCAACAGAGGTGGTGGTCTATATGTTTTATGGAGTAATACACAGGAACAAAGATGTGACCCTAAACTCTTTTTTTTTTTTTTTTGAGACGGAGTCTCGCTCTGTAGCTCAGGCTGGAGTACAGTGGCGCAGTGGCACGATCTCAGCTCACTGCAACCTCCGCCTCCCAGGTTCAAGCAATTCCCCTGCCTCAGCCTCCTGAGTAGCTGGGATTACAGGCGCCTGCCACCACATCCAGCTAATTTTTTGTATTTTTAGTAGAGATGGGGTTTCACCGTATTAGCCAGGATGGTCTCGATCTCTTGACCTCATGATCCGCCCGCCTCGGGCTCCCAAAGTGCTGGGTTTACAGGTGTGAGCCACCGTGCCTGGCCCCTAAACTCTTTAAAACCCTCATGAAACTCTTTAGAGATAGGTAAAGCAAAACATATATATATATATATATATATATATATTTATATATATTCATTCGCCCAACCTGATGAGTAGGGTGAATAAGTTATGGACTCAGTCGACAGGAAGCACACATTTTGGCCGAGAAATAGCAAAAGCCAAAGCATGGAGGTTCAGAAGGGTTGGTGTATTTCAGAAACTGTAAGAACTGTGGCATGACTGAAGCAAGTGGGAGGACAGCAGGAGATGAAGCTGAAAAAAGGCAAGGCTGGGCATAAAGGATTTAAGGATTTGGACTTTTATCCTGATGGTGATAGGGAACAGACAATGGAATTTAGACAGAGGAGTAATAGGATTTTAAACTGGTGATTTGGCAAGATCACTCTGGCTGCAGAGGTGGAGGACAGACTGGAGGGAGCCATGGCCAATGAGGTAGTCCTGGTGAGAACTGATAAGGCCTTATTTTAGGCAGTCACAGCTGGGTAGGAGAGCTGATAATTTAATGATCCAAGGAAGTAGAATGGGCAGGACTTCGTGATGGGCTGGATGGAGAGAAAATATCAGTTTCCACTCCAGACTAAAAGATAACTTTGTGGCGGGGACTATGGCCAGTAGGAAGTGATTAATCTGTGCTTGTAAAGGCTGGAAGGATCAGAGAGGAGGAAGTGGCGTACTCTTGGAAGCTTAGTGGTTAAGCATGTGAAGTCAGATTATCTGGGTTAAAATCACAGCTCCACCACTTGCAGGCTGTGTGACTTTGGGCAAGAGGCTTAATCTGTCTCTGTCTCAATTTCCTCATTCATAAAACGGGAATAATCTAGCTTGTAGGATTTTTGTGAGTCTTTGGTGACAATCAATACATGTTGGTCCTTAGAAAAGTCCCTAGAATAGAAAGCACTCAGCAAGGGCCAATGAGTTATTGTTATTCTCAGGTTTCCAGCTTGTGTATTTGCTATGATTTGGGCAGGAAACCTTGGCTTCACCTGCCTGCAGCCTTTAGATCAAACCCATCACACAGATGCTGAGAAACCCCTATGGTCTGGTCCTGTCCTGTATCTTGTTTGATACTGCCCTATCTTTTCGCAGGTCTGGGTCTTTTGTCTTGTTTTGGTTTTGAGACAGAGTCTCACTCTATCAGCCAGGATGGAGTGCAGTGGCGCGATCTCAGCTCACTGTAACCTCCGTCTCCTGGGCTCAAAGCGATTCTCCTGCCTCAGCCTGCCGAGTAGCTGGAATCTACAGGTGCACCCCACCCCCACCACATCCGGCTAATTTTCTTTTTGTATTTTTAGTACAGATGGGGTTTTACCATGTTGGCCAGGCTGGTTTTGAACTCCTGACCTCAGGTGATCTGCCCATCTCGGCCTCCCGAAGTGCTGGGATTACAGGTGTGCGCCATCGCACTTGGCCAGGTCTGGGTCTTTACTCATACTGTTTCCTCTGCCTATAATACCCTCCCCTGCCTTCATCTCTGTGGATTAAAATTCATTTCAAATGCCACCTCTTCAAAACAGTATTATTAGATTACTATTAGATAGTAGTGTATATTAGATTCCCTCAACCACCAAATCTTTTAAAATCTAATTTCTTTGTATTTGCCTTAAGTCTCTTGGTTAGGTTTGAATGGGCTCCTTGAGAGTGGCAACTGTCCCTCATTAATCTTTCTATCTCCTCCGGCCCCTAACCTTGCCTCTAGTACAACTCAATACATCTTTGTTGCATTGAAACAAAGAGTCCCGAAGATGAAGTGCTCATGTATGAAATTGGAGTATTACTGCCACCGATTTCATAGGGTAGTTTTGCATGCTTGAAATATAACAAGTGCTCAGCAAATTAGATCGTCATCCACATCATTATTTCTAAAAAGAAAGTTTCACTTGTCCTTTGCCCACCTTAATATAAACATCTATCTGTCTGTCTCTCCCTCTTTCTCTCCCTCTCTCTTTTGAGACAGGGTCTTACTCTGTTGCCCAAGCGGGAGTGCAGTGGCACAATCATAGCTCACTCACTACAGCCTTGAACACCTGGGCTCAAGTGATCCTCTTGCCTCAGCCTCCAGAGTAGCTGGGATTACACGTGTGTGCTACCACATCTTTTTTTTTTTTTTTTTTAAGAGGAGTCTTGCTATGTTGCCCAGGCCGGTCGCAAACTCCAGGGCTCAAGCAATCTTCCCGCCTTAGCCTTCCAAACTGCTGGGATTACAGATCTGAGCCACCACGCCCAGCCACTTCTGTCTTATTATAATTAAGTTAAAGGATAAAGGCATTACTTTAGAATTCCTGGGAAATTGCTCACAAGAATCAATACTGTTCTGGTCCGTGGAGGCATTTCTTTACAAATTCCAGAGTTCCCGCTCTGGAGGCATGACTTGAATACTTTGGACTTTTCTTTTTGGTCTTGGAGGAATAGTGCTCAGTGATTCTGATAGAGAAGGTGACTGGGAAGGATTCAGGTCCAGCAATTGCCTCTTCTATCTCAGGCCCCCCAGTCTGGCTGATGAAGTCAGAAACAGAGCCCTAGACACAGGGAGTGGGATGTGGGCACTTTGGGCTGGCTGTTCCAAAGGGAGCAAACAGGCAACTGTGGCAGTCCTGGATTTATTTTTATTTTTAAAACCTACTTTGAAGAATTTTGTGAGTCCCAAAGGAGCCCTTTTGTGTCATTATTTTGTCTTTTTCTTTAGAGTTTCCTCTAAAGCTCATTAGGGAGATTTAACATATTCCAGATTTAGCACTTTAATGGGCTTTTGTTCCTGCCTTAATTTTTTCCCATTTTTAATTTCTCCTCTGATTTTTACTTAGCTATTTCTGGAATTACAAAGTTTGCAAAGTTGACAGCAAAATTTCTGGAAAGCCTTTTCTATGTGAGTTCATTATGTGAGTTCATGTATATTGCCTGGCTCAGTAGGTAAGAGGTCTGTCCCAGGGACTGATTTTGTGGCAACAGATTGGGTTCGCTATGATAAACCATTTAGGGAAACTGAGCCTCTTTTATAAAACCACAAAGATTCTGAGTTTGGGAGTTTCTTTTTTGCACCACTATTGTGATTTTTTTTCTCTCCAGGAACCTCGGACAAGTCTAATCTGGAGCTGATCACTCTAACATGCACCTGTGTGGCTGCGACTCTCTTCTGGCTCCTATTAACCCTCTTTATCCGAAAAATGAAAAGGGTAAGAACATAGATGATGTTCTATGCTCCTTTTTATATATATTATAAAATGCCTGATCTGATGTCTAGAGTAGGCAAACAAACGTCGGACCCTCTTTCTCTCCCTTTCCTCTCATTCCTGTTTCTGACCTGGTGAACACAGAAAGAAAATAAATCATCAGAATGTCTCTAACCACAGGGTGGGCTGTTCAACAGAAAAGCCGTGACGATGAACTGATGAATCCTTCTCAGGGACAGACGGTATTTTTGATATAAAATATGTTAATAGAGTCTTTAAAGTCAACGTGGGACCTGTGAAACCTTTATTTCCTAACCCTCACTCTCTGCTAAGAAATAAAAAGGAGGCTGGGCATGGTGGTACATGACTGTAATCCCAGCACTTTGGGAGCCGAGGAAGGAGGATCGCTTGAGGCCAAGAGTTCAAGACCAACCTGTCCAACATAGTGAGACCCTGACTCTACAAAAAATTTTAAAACTTAGGCAGGTATGGTGGCGCACACCTGTAGTCCCAGCTACTTGGGAGGCTGAGGTGGGAAAATCACTTTAGCCTGGGAAGTCAAGTGAGCAGTGAGTCATACGCCACTGCACTCCAGCCTGAGGGGCAGAGTGAGACCCTGTCTCAGAAAAAAAAAAAGGAAAGGCCCACCTTTGACTTCTCTCATAACATATTGGAAGTAAAAATAAGTGAACTCTTGTTCTATACTCAGTCACACCACAAAATTAAGTTCTTTAGAGTGTAAGGTCCAGGTTGGCATTCAGGACATGGGATTTCTGTACTTAGGTCTGCAATATGATCTGCTTCTCTGAAATCCAGTGGGAAAAGAGCTTACAATTCATTCATTCATTCATTCATTCATTCATTCATGCTTCAGATATTTACTGCGTACCCACTCAGTGCAGCATGCCAGGCCCTGTGCAAGGCCGTCTGGTGACAGTGGGGCAGATGCTGGAGTGAGCAGTCAGGGGAGATTGACTTTAATCAGCCACGCAAATGTCAAACTGCAACTCTGAGTTAACTGAAAGAGTGGCTGCCTAAAAGATGTGTCAGAGGAGTGTTAAGGTAAGGAAGAGAGGAAGGAGTGTTGTAGGCAGAGGGAAGAGCATTTAGAAGGCTGGGCAGGGGAGGGGAACACAGTGAGAAGGAGAGACTGACAGAAGGCCAGGGCTACAGTGTGGAGAACAGGAGGAACAAGGTATGAGGTGAGGCTGCCAAGGAATGGAAAGGGAAGGCGGCAAGGCCTGGCCAGGCAGGGTCTTGTAGGCCATGCTGGGGAATTTGGTCTGTATTCTAAAAGCAACGGGAAGCCTTGGGGAAGAAAGGTATGTTAGGCTAAGGAAGGGATGGGGGAGTGGGGCGCCTAGTGTGACAGATACATGTCTGGAAAAATTATTTTGGCTACTGTGAGAAGAATGGACTGGGGGTTGTGAGGGGGAGAATGAATAGAGAGGCACCTGGTAGAAGACTTCATAGCAGTCCAGGTAAGAAGTTATGGTGGCTGCCGGACATGGTGGCTCACGCCTGTAATCCCAACACTTTGGGAAGCCAAGGTGGGTGGATCCAAGAGCGGGAGATCAAGACCATCCTGGCTAACAGGGTGAAACTCCGTCTCTACTAGAAATACAACAAATTAGCCAGGCGTGGTGGCGGGTGCCTGTAGTCCCAGCTACTTTGGAGGCTGGGACAGGAGAATGGCGTGAACCCAGGAGGCGGAGCTTGCAGTGAGCCGAGATCGCACCACTGCACTCCAGCCTGGGCGACATAGTGAGACTCCATCTCAAAAAAAAAAAAAAAGGAAAAGAAATTATGGTGGCAGGCTGGGCGTGGTGGCTCACACCTGTAATCCAAGCACTTTGGGATGCCCAGCACTCAGGGTGGATCACTTGAGGTCAGAAGTTTGAGACCAGCCTGGCCAACATGGTGAAAACCTCTCTCTACTAAAAATACAAAAAATTAGCCCGGCGTGGTGGCAGGCACCTGTAATCTCAGTTACTTAGGAGGCTGAGGCAGGAGAATGGTTTGGACCCAGGAGACGGAGGTTGTAGTGAGCCAAGATCACCCCATTGCCTTCTTGCCCGGGTAACAAGAGTGAAACTCCATCTCAAAAACAAAAAAAAAAAGAAAGAAAGTATAGTCATGGCCAGGCGCAGTGGCTCACACCTGTAATCCTAATCCCAACAGTTTGGGAGGCCGAGGTGGGTGCATCACCTGAGGTCAGGAGTTCACTGCATTCCAGCCTGGGTGACACAGTGAGACTCTGTCTCAAAAGAAAAAATAAGGAATGAAATTATGGTGCCTCTGACTAAATGATTAGAGTCAAGGGATATTTGGGAAGTAGGACTCGATCAGAAGGCCTCCTCAATTTCTAGAGATTAGCCCTTATTTATATGCCAGGTCTTATGGGAAGCTCTTTATGTATTATGCCAATAAATTATTCCAAAAATATGAAAAGGTAAATATATTATTATTCCCATTTTATAGAGAGGGCAACTGAGGCTCAGCAAGATAAAGTTAACTGATCCAAAGTCACTATGGTTGGACCTTAGTTTTGAACCCAGGCTATTTGACCTTAGATTTGATATTTACAACCAATAAGATATACTTTATAGTGCTGGTATGAGAGACAAAGCCAGCAGCCATCCTCTATGGTAAATGTTTAACATCAGGCTTTTGCCATTTGGAGTGACTGATTTTGAGACATGACAACTAAGTCCACTGCTTGAGAAGGAAACAAAGATCACACAATAGTTTTGAAAGGGGAGATACACCATATAGGGAAATACATCTAACAGAAGCAAAACTTGCCAAATCTGCAAGGGAGGTACAAAGGCTATAGGAGTTCAAAGGAGGAGAAGGGGAGAAAAAACTTCCGAGAAAGCGAGGCTTGAAACAGACTTTGAAGGCTGTAGCTGGAAGGAAAGAAGCAGAAAAACAGCCCACCCTAGTCCTTCCTACTCCCCAGAGCGGGGAAGTAGTCTGGTTACTTAGCATAGAGGAGCACAGCAGAAATAAAACTGGAAAGGGGCTGGGCACGGTGGCTCATGCCTGTAATCCCAGAACTTTGGGAGGCCGAGGCAGGCAGATCACTTGAAGTCAGGAGTTCGAGACCAGCCTGGCCAACATGGTAAAACCCCGTCTCTACCAAAAATACAAAAATTAGCTGGGCGTGGTAGCAGGCACCCATAATCCCAGCTACTCGGGAGGCTGAGGCAGGAGAATCACATGAACCCAGGAGGCAGAAGTTCCAGTGAGTCGAGATCATACCACTGCACTCCAGCCTGGGCAACAAGAGCGAGACTCCACATTAAAAAAAATAAAAAATAACAAAAATAAAACTGAAAAGGTACGTTGGGACTAGATTGAAGCGGCCCCTTCTATTTCTAAAATGCTGTGAAATTTTGATGTCAATAATAAAGAACGAGAACAAGAGATCATTATCTCAAAAACGGAATGCCTATAAAATTTGAAAGGGATTGGGGGAGGCAAAGAGGAACAAGACATCCAAAAATATTTCCATGTGGTTCCTCTAACGACAATGTAAATTCCTCATTGATAAAGACGGCATTTTATCTTTTTATCCTCACCCTGCATAGTTATAGCTAACATTTAGTATTATAATTATAGCTAACATTCATTGATGCTTACTGCACACCAGGCCCTGCTCTTAATAGCCTTCCATGGATTATTTCATTTGATATTCACAACAACCCTATGAGATAAGTACCATTATTACAGATAAGAAAACTAAAGTTAGAGGGCTGCTTGCCCACAGTTACGTGTGTGGGTGGGCAGAAGTTGACCTGTGATTCAAACCCAGGTATTCGGCCCCCATGCCTGGGCTTTGAAGCAGTTAGCTGTGCAGCCTCCATGCCAAGCACCTAGTAGCTGCTCAGTGTTAATGTCAATTGAAAGAATAAATATTTGCCAACTAACATTTTACTATCACAGTCTCCTCAAAGCCCTCACTTAAGGTTTGTTTGGTGTCTCCTCTCACCTGCCTTATTGAGATAAACCATAAAATTCCATGGGTGCCACATGGGAGACTGCCTACCACTGCCTATTCCCCTGCCTCTGTCAACACTACTGCCAGCCTCCCCACACACCCTGCATGAGCCCAAGATGTCCCTTGCGAGGTTTCAGCTATCCTATGCTCTGTTGAGGATTGGAGATTGTTTCTCAGGGCTTTGGGTATACTGGACATTGAAAAGTTTAGTCATAAAACCTACTACTACAGCAGCTTCTCTAATGGGCACCCAGTACCCTGGTATAGGAGTTCATACTCTTCACAGAGTGTCTGGCAGGCCGGACCCTCACAATCTAACATCAAAGGCAACCACAGTTCGTGACAAACATGTTCCATATCGTTTTTTGCTTCTCATCCTTTACGGAGGCCAAGCAAACCTTTCTGCCTTGAGCTATTTGTCACACATTTTAGTGATAATTTTTGTGAGAAGGAGAATGATTGCGAGTGATGGATGAGGTGAGCTGTGACAGCCCAGAACAGAGTGAGTAAGGGCTGAAGAATGCGGGTGAGTGTGAAATGGTGTGTAGGGAGAGGTTGTCTTCTCCATTCCAACTCTGATCCTGTTTAGGGAAAAGCACCAAAAGGAAGGGCCTCAAAACTCATTTAAATGAAGTTTACATAACTTCTGGCCAAGAGTTATATGGGAAAACATACTTCTTTTCCATTCTATCCAAGAGTCTGCCCACAGAAATGCAGTCATCAATTCTAGAAATTTGCCCATTAACAGGAAATACCCCCATTGATACAAATCTAAAACATTAAATGTAAATCCACTTATCTATGATCTGAAATAAAGGGTATTTTCTGGGCTTGATTTGCATTACCAAGATAAAAAAGCACTTCAAGGCAGATGTCTGCCTTACTCACTTGACATCCTACCAATGGACAAAGGAACTCAGAATATGGCTTATGTATAAGTCTTATACCATATTTACTCCTTGATCTTTGAAATAATCAATTTTTTTTTTTTTTTTTTTTTTTAAGACAGAGTCTCGCTCTGTCACCCAGGCTGGAGTGCAGTGGCACCATCTTGGCTTACTGCAACCTCTGCCTCCTGGGTTCAAGCAGTTCTCCTGCCTCAGCCTCCCAAGTAGCTGGGACTACAGGCATGTACCACTACACCCGGCTAATTTTTGTATTTTTAGTAGCGACGGGGTTTCATCATGTTGGCCAGGCTGGTCTAGAACTCCTAACCTCAGGTGATCCACCCACCTCAGCCTCTTAAAGTGCTGGGATTACAGGCCACCACATATGGCCTCAACTTCCGTTTCTTACAGAAGGTAAACCTTACTCTAATCTCACTAAGGATTCAGCTACAACCTTTCCAGATAGCTGAAGCAACTAAGAGGTCAGGCCTTCTGAAAGTTTAAACACTTCATAAGAAATGTGCCTTTCAGTGCCCCAGGGATCCTGAGTTTACTTTGCCACTTCTTGCCTTTCCTATATATGTAGAAAAGCCACAATGCACCCGACTGTTGGCCCATCTGTAATGTATATTCCTGCTTATACAAGATGGCCATGGAAAGTTATTTTTAGTCATTGTTTGGAATGACTTTATAAAAATGCTTTGCATTTTTTAGCAAGACCATCATACAATTGTTTAAGATCAAGTACAACACATAAGGTCACTGGAGAATTTGAGCGCATGTTATCCAAGATGGGATGGTAGAGCTCACATTACAGAAATGTAGTGTGGGAATAGTAAGGAGTTGTTTAATAGAAATTGCACACTCAAGTGTGATGAGTGTATGTGAATGTGGAGAAGTACTTTCTGTACCTGGCCACACAGTTTCAACCAAATGATCCCAAATAAAACAGTGGATGTTAACTGAATATCCAGGATTCGTAAAGTTGTTTTCTTCTTAATGACTCTGAGATCTCTTTATTTCTCAGTCTTCTTCTGAAATAAAGACTGACTACCTATCAATCATAATGGACCCCGATGAAGTTCCCCTGGATGAGCAGTGTGAGCGGCTCCCTTATGATGCCAGCAAGTGGGAGTTTGCCCGGGAGAGACTTAAACTGGGTAAGATACTTGTTCAACAGATTTATAAACCTATGCTGAGCACATATTACATTAAAAGCACTGTGCTTTGAGAGATGCAAAAGTAAACCAGACCTGGGATGCTACACTCCAGCTGCTCACAGACTATCAAGGGAGATGGACACAAAAGTAAATAATTCCAAAGCAATGCTCAGATAACAGTACAAGGTGACAGGCAGCACCTGTGTGTTCATTCAACAGTTATTAGGCACCTTCTCTGAGCAGCAGACACTGGTCTAAGCCCTGGAGATGCAAAGGTGCGTGCATCTCTCCCCTCAAAGGCTCAGTCTGGAGATAGGCGCAGAAGTGGTAAGTGAAGGGGCATGGGGAGAGGGGCGTTCCAACAGGAGGCTTACAAGTACACATACTCTTACATAATGAAACTGTCGGGGGATTAGAAATATGTGATCCAGAACGTAATTGAGGGTGGCAAGGAACAGTGAAATCAAACATTTGGTGAAAGAGTTGGTGCTCTTCAAGGCCATGGATCAAAAAAACCCTCTGCACAAATCCACAAATTACATACTTGGATTTTCCTGGGAACGTCCAGACCGAATAGAAAGCCCTAGAGGAGTCATTTAAGTTTCACTTTTGAAGAGCAAAGACTGTTGTTTTCCAGGTAGCACAGATGCTATAAACAGCAGGCAAATGTGCTTTCCCGCAGCCTACCTTCCAGTTCCTCCAGCTCAGACGTCACAAAGCCCATTAATCTCCAGCCTCTGGTGCTATAAAACAATTGAAACCTCAATTACTCCTACACAAAATGTTTGGATTGTGGCTTCTGAAAGTTTTCCACTCACTCCTGTGTATGCCAGAGTCATTAGTAGTTGAAACTAGGAAAACAGATTGTGGATCCAGTGTTCTTGGAGCTTGTCACTCTCAGTATGGAGAGCCTGTTGTTCCAAATTCAACAGTATCGCCCCTCTCCTTACAAGCAAATGATACTGGGGTGAGGGATGTAGGGGGCAGAGAGGGGGGAAAATGACTTTTGTTTTTCTCTTGGGCTTTGAAATGATTCTGCTTACATTGAGAAAGGACCGGCCTCAGGAGCATGTTCTATTTGGCTTGAGGAGGAAACTTGGAAATCAGTTAAAAGCTGGAGAGACAGGAGAGAGCCAGCAATGGCTATGGACAGGAGAAAAAAATCAACTACATTAGAGTAGTTAAGGGCAGGTGGCACACTGGATGAGTTCCTTCTGCAAGTGTAAATTATATGGCAGCTAGCCCAGCCCCTCAGTGACCTCGGCAGGAAATATGGGATAATTTTCCCACAATCACAAGCCATTCTCAGCCCACGTTGCTTTCCAGAGTTATTACTCATAATCAAACGTGCTTCTTCCAGTACAGGACACATGAGCTTTCTGTCCCATTGCTTCATTCCTTCCTAGTATCATTGCGATCCACACCGCATCACAGATTGCTAATCCTCTGCCAGAATTCCCCTGGGGCTCTGTGGGTTTAACTAATCCCACTTCAGGATTATGATTTTCAGTCTCCTTGTTAAAGATCATTCTTACTGCTCTTTTCCTTTCCAGAGTTGCCACATGCTAGGATTTGGCTAATGTCCATTTGAGTGTCTCTGATGGGTGAGAGAAAGTGTGTCAAGTTGCTAACTTTGTCTTTCAATGCAGAGTGTGGCTGCAAGGCCCGGAGGTACACTCCTCTGATTGATTACCGTGGGAGCAAGGAGGCCCAAGACTTGTTTATTTCTTAAGCCAAATAAATGACAAAGTAATTTGAAGTAATGTCTAGCAACTGAAAATAACCCAGATTATGTCCAGATAGAGAGAAAAGTCTGTTTTAACTGGCAGTTACACTGGCGTTGTAAATGTAGAGAAATACACAAGGTTATATCTGGTTTCAGCTGTATCTACTGCGTTGGTTGCTATCAGCAGCCCTAGTGAGTGGGGTTGGAATTTATAGTACCTGATAGATGGATGCAGTTGGAGCTTGGGTCAAAGGTGTTGCTACCACTAAAATTCCTGAAATCCAAGAACAAAAGGAACCTCTAAAAAAAAATGATTCCTCACTAACCCATGGGAGGGAATTCAGCTTCTATAAATTTATCACAGAACTCAGGAGGGAATTCAGCTCCTATAAATTTATTAAAGTTAGAATAGGCCGGTTGGTGGCTCACGCTTGTAATCCCTGCACTTTGGGAGGCTGAGGCAGGTGGATCACCTGAGGTCAGGAGTTTGAGACCACCCTGGCCAACATGGTGAAACCATGTCTCTACTAAAAATACAAAAATGAGCCAGGTGTGATGGCAGGTGCCTGCAGTCCCAGCTACTCAGGAGGCTGGGCCAGGAGAATCATTTGAACCCGGGAGGTGGAGGTTGCAGTGAGCCAAGATCATGCCACAGCACTCTGGCCTGGGAGACAGAGTGAGAGTTCATTTTCAAAAAAAAAAAAAAAAAAAGAATAATGTTCAACATTGCATCTTTCTATTGGAAAATAATCAAAAGTCAAAATTACCTAGTATAGCTAACCATACAGGGAGTCTGGAGTTTGGCAAGCGAATGGTGCCTGGGCTGGTGCTGCCTCTTGTAAGACCAGCCCTGAATGTCAGAGACAGCCCAGCCCATGCTGCCATGCACTCTCCCCAGAGTGTCCAGGGCCCCTGGCCAGTCCAAAACATTCTTGGAGGAGATTCCAATATCCTTGCATTGTATGGGAATGACCTAGCACACTTCCGAGCTAGTTAGTGGCATTCCAGGAAACACAGGAGAATTTTAAGGGAAAAGAAGGATCAGGTGAGGTCAAGTCTGATGCAACTGGACTCCCCTGAAACTGGAACCATGGGTCCGCAGAAGGATTCCAACACATCAGATGACGAAGGAGCCCATAACAGCTTCATGCTGTTTTATGAGGCAGCAGTCGGCTTCCAAGAGAATCAATGAAAAGACCGAAGGAAGCCAAATGAGAGCCAGTTTATTCTCACTGATTAAGAAGCAAAGTCCCAAACACTTGTTAAAACAAAGTGTGTTGTGACGGGATGTGGGGGCTGAAACTATGGAAAGTGCAAAGGATGCCACCTACCCCAAACATGCAAGAGTCTTAGGAGTGTGAGGAGAAAAGATCCGGATATTTCTCAGGCTCAGGACACTTTTCTTTTTAGACGGCAGAAGGCACTGTGGAAGAAAAACATTGATCTTTTATTCCAAATAAAACAAGGAATAAACCTCCAACCAAAATGCACCAGTTTTTACTAGTATAGAGAAGGCATCTGCCAGCGCTGTTCCCACACCTGATTTTCAGATGTAGCACTTTCAGGATCCACTGGAGGCTCTTTTATTTCAACTCAAGGGTCCCCATCCTAGTCTATTTCTTGGACAATTTTACACGAAGAAGGAAGCAGAGGCTGTAGCTCTGCCCATGTTGCATGCTCTGGGTGGAATGTCATTTAGTAATCACCACAGGAGCATGTTTCACAAAAAGAGAAACGTGTCATCTCTCTAGTGTTCCCTCCGAATGCAGAGCATGTCCCTGCAGACAGCCACACGGAGGCCCTAATGATGACACTGGTATAACTGAAATTTTCATACATCCTAACTGGACACCTGGGGTGGTGGGTAGTAGAAGACATTAAGCAGAGCAAGGTAAAGACATTTTTGTCACTCAGTAGTTGGGCATAAAAGTAGAAAGGTTCTAATATGATGAGGAAGAAGCAAAGCTTCATTACAAACTACAAGAAACAAACAAACAAAAATGTCCTTTGGAGAAAGGGAGCAGAGTATGAGGAGGGAAGGGAGGAAAGAAGGTTGATTAACTGAAGGCACATTATCAGACAGGTCTAAGAAAAAGCACTTGGTTGGGAAAGGAGGGGTTGTGTTAAATTAAGAGTCTAACTGCCAGGATTTATAATAGTTTTAACCCACCCGTGGTATTCTGTCATTTCCCCTTCCCCCAAGAAGAGCCAAAAAAAGAGTGACTGATTTCACTTACTCTTCTTTGAGCATATCATGCTGGAGGGGTACCATTTCTCTGGGTTCTACTGAGCTGTTTCCTGATGTACAAAAGGAAATTCCCTGACATAAAAGGTAGCTTAGGTACTCCAGGGAGTGCCCTCCCCAAAGGGCATCGATCTCAGGGTCTCCATCCCACGGGCCCCTCTAGTTACCTATGACTAGGAGACTCGCTTTGGGCATCCCACAAATTCCTGAACACTACTCCCCATTGGGCAGCAATATATGGTAATAACAGATAGCACCAGGCACCAAGCAGGTTCCGGGAAGATTCAGACATGGTCCTTGCCCCGCTTTACTCAGGGGGGCTCATTCTAGGATAGGGAAGGAAACATATTAACAGTCATTATAGCATAGCATTATGGAGACCATGGAAGAAACCTTGCTTGGTTATTGCATTTAGCAACTACCTCTCTGGGGTTGAAACCAATCTCTACCAGCGGTTGACCAGGCTCTTGTGCTGAACCATGAGGATTTGTGATATTCATATAAGACACATTAGAAAGACTGGGAATATTTTGCCTGGTAGGGAAGTTGGAGAAATGACTTAGTGATTATTTGAAAGTTATGAGCTTTATTATTATCCACAGTAGTAATCATCATTTTCTATTTCTCCCTTTTTGCTGAAAACAGATGACAGAAAATGACTGCAAATGGCAAGAAAAAGAGCTTAGGTTTCACACAGGGAAGTCTTCTTGGTCATAATGTTATTAAACAATGGAAGAAACCACACAGGACTTGGTCCCATCTCTCCTATGCGAGGACCTTGTGGAAAGGAAACTGGACATCTCCCTTCACTGACTGCCTTCCAGGGACTTACTCTATATCTCTGAAGGATGTGGGGCCTCAGGAACAGAGTTAAGAGTTGAAAGGAAGAGGCTCCAGAAACAAGTCCCTTACTTTGTCTCTTTTAGGGTCAGTTCACTGGAGATTCCATGCCTCACATGCACACATAGGAAAAGGCATTTCCTTCCTGAAAAAGACTTAAATTCACCCTATTGCCTTGGTGACAGGCAAGGCAAGACAGTAACAAACCACTGTCTTCTCTTCATTGTAGGCAAATCACTTGGAAGAGGGGCTTTTGGAAAAGTGGTTCAAGCATCAGCATTTGGCATTAAAAAATCACCTACATGCCGGACTGTGGCTGTGAAAATGCTGAAAGGTATGTATGCTGTACTTTGGCTTTCAACTGACGCATCACCATTTTGCATTTCCTAAATGTTGATACAAGTTAGATATAGCCTGGGAACAGACACAAGCTTTTTCTGCCCCGGCCACATAATTTTCTTCTACTGTTAGAGGCCTCTTTGCTCATGAGTTTTAGATTAGGCCAGCACGAGCTCAAAATAAACCTTGTAAATGGAACAATCCAGCACAGTCCACAGGAAAATGATCTCTGTCACCTCAAAGGTCTTTCTCTTCTCACATCACAGACTGTAGACAACAAGGGACTTAAGCCCATTGTAACTGCAGGTTCAAATTTTGGCATGATCCACTGTGATGCTGTAATGGAAACTTAGCAGCACATCCTAAATCCCAATGGCTTTGCTTGGGCTTGACCTGACTATAAAGTAAAACTACAAAGCTACAACAATTGAGTTGATCAGAACTCTAAACTATTTTATACTAACAACTTCAGCTATAAAACGTTTCCTCTTTAGCAATTTGAAAAACTGAATTATCTTTCTAGTGTTGAAACATACTACTACTCTGTGAAGCACTGGGAGGTAGAACCAAATCACACAGTGACTTATGCCCAACACCAAAGACAGACTGAAAATGAAAATCAGTGAAAGTTGTGTACACCAAATGTCTCAAAGACGCACAGGACCTTTACAGTGTAGAAAATACTTCATTTCCTCATCTGTAATGGAATTTTATGATGCTTCAATTCAACAGAACTGAAAACTCAAAAAGCAGCTTTTAACTTTCCAAAGTCTCCAGGATATTGCTGGGAGATTTTGAAGCCCAGCAAGCTGTGAGTCCAACTACACAGGTACCTGGTACAGGCTCCAGGAGAAAGGGCTGTTTGCTTAGAGAGACTTCAAAGTTCTTAATCTTCTAGCAATAACTCCATCATTTCAAAAGGCCCATGTAAATATATTTTCAACTTCAAAAGGCTGTACTCCTCAAGAAAAAACTAATAAAACTCTACAAAGAACCTGCCAGTTCTACTCTGAAAGTAGTCTGGGAAGGAGTTTGGCATCCACAAGTCAGAACTTTTGTTTGGAGTAGACTTCCCAGACGATGGCAGGTATTTCTGTCAAAATAGAGGCATGCTAGCACCCTCCCCTCAAGAACCCCAGATTCTGAAGAGAAGAGGCGTCAACTAGAAAGCACCAGACTAGATGCTTTTCATATTGGGCTGAACCATACGAAACGGCCATTTTTCTTATTTCCTTTCAACAGCTTTGTGAGGTAGACATTATTATCCTGTTTGCAGATGAGGAAACATGGCCAAGAAAGGTTAAATAGCCTCTGCAAGGCCACACAGCTCCTCAGTGTAAGTCAGAGTTTGTGTGCGAAAGTCTTCCAGCTTTGAATGCAGTGCTCTTTCCTCCACACCAGTCTGCCACAAAAGAGGCGCTGCAGAGGTCTGGCCTCCTGGAATTGGCCCACTGCTCCAAAACCCTGAAAATGATCCTGGCTCGGTTTATGGAGGCAATCCAGTATCCAACCTAGAGATAGGTGGAAACTAAATCTGGAAGCAACTGTTTCCTCAGCTAGTCCCATTTCCCTTCTTGCTGCCACAAATTGTCCTCTAGGAGAGGCAGCTCTGATGGTCACACTAGTCTGTTGGGGATCCAAGATAACACCTGTGGCCCTGCCTATAAATACAGCAAGCTGAACCAGAGCCTGGTTTTTTTCCTCCAAAGAGGAAAGGGTTATAGGGAGATGAATGAGTTTGAAAGAAGATTCTAACTTGAGATTTTTTTTTTCCTAAGAGACAGGGTTTTACTCTGTCACCCAAGTTGGAGTGCAGTAGCATGATCATAGTTCACTGCAGCCTCTGCTTCTCAGGCTCAAGCAGTCCTCCCACCTCAGCCTCTCAAGTAGCTGGGACTACAGGCTCACACCATCACACCTAGCTAATCAAAAAAAAAAAACTCTTTTGTAGAGACAGTCTCACCATCTTACCCAGACTGGTCTCAAACTCCTGGGCTCAAGCAATCTTCCTGTCTCAGCCTTCCAAAGTGCTGGTATTACAGATGTGAGCCACTGCAGCTCAGATTTTTTTTTAAAGGCTCAGAGAATCTTTTCTATGTAATACAGAGTGCATGTGTCATGTCTTCATAAATGCCTATTTTTTTTTTAAGCCATCAGCATTGATTGTAAAAGACTGCCAAATCACCCACTCTATAAAATTCCTTAAAAAAATTTTCATTCAGCTTTCTTGCTTAAATTAATTGGCCATCTGTTTCTGGGAGATATAAAAAAGGCATGGCCCAGCATGGTAGCTCATGCCTGTAACCCCAGCACTTTGGGAGGCTGAGGAGGGCGGATCACGAGGTCAGGCATTCAAGACCAGTCCATGGCAAAATCCTGTCTCTACTAAAAAATACAGAAATTAGCCAGGCGTGGTGGCGGGTGCCTGTAGTCCCAGCTACTTGAGAGGCTGAGGCAGGAGAATCACTTGAACCCAGGGGTTGGAGGTTGCAATAAGCCGAGATCACGCCACTGCACTCCAGCCTGGGTGATGGAGCGAGACTCCGTCTCAAAAAAAAGAAAAAAACAAAAAAAGCATAAAGTGAAACAAAGGCCATGAGTCAAAAACTCTTTCAAAGTGTCCTTGAGCAAAAATATTAATCTTTTTGGGCCTTACAGTCATGCCTGAAATAAGAAGAGTAATTGTGTTTATTTATTCCAAAATATTCGTTGAGCATCTACTGTAAACAAGCCCTAACCCCATGCGCAGGCTTTGGAGTTTATCTGGTTATTATTAAAAACGATTTGTGCTTATGAAATACCATGTTGGTATCTACCACAATGTTAAATGCACATACCTCTAACCCACTTCCAGGACACTTACTGTCCTACAGAAACACTTACATGTGTGCACAGAGATTACACACAGACTATCACAGTATTAACTGTAATAGCAAAAAGACTACAGACACTCTAAATGTCAGGGACACCATTAATCAATTAAAAAGAATGGGCCCACAGTGGCCACCATTAATGTGATTAACCTGCTGAGCATGGTGTCTCACACCTGTAATCTCAGCACTTTGAGAGGCCAAGGCGGGTGAATCACCTGAAGTCAGGAGCATGGTGAAACCTGTCTCTACTAAAAATACAAAAATTAGCCAGGCATGGTGGCACACACCTGTAATCCCAGCTACTTGGGAGGCTGAGGCATGAGAATCGCTTGAACCCAGGAGGCGGAGGTTGCAGTGAGCTGAAATCGCACCACTGCACTCCAGCCTGGGCGACAGAGCGAGACTCTGTCTCAAAAAAAAAATAAAAATAAAAAATAGAAATAAATAAAAAGAACAGAAAAAGTCTCTGATTTATTAAAAGGGAGGAAACAGATTTTTAAAAATAGACTATACATATATATGATCTCATATATATATATATAGGACCTCTGATTGAATATACATATTTATAAATGCATAGAAAAAGGTCTGAACACCAAACTATTAACAGTGGCTGCTTCTAAGAAGGCAAGTGGGTTGGAGTGGCTTTCACTTTTTATCTAGATCATTTTACTCCGTATCTTTTTATTTCGACTTATATTGTTGAAATATATTTTACAGCAAGATTATTTGATTTTTATATTTCTAAAAATAATTTAAAATGTTTAAATGCCTTGCAAATTAACTAATAAGAACAAACAGAACAAACTCAATTTAGGCTTTAGACTCTGCTAATTCTTGGACTGATAATGCTTATCTCTGAGATTGAAGTTGAAGTCAGATGCTATGGATCCTCACAACCCAAGATAACCCTGTGAACTCCAGAGAGGAAAGGGTTATAGGGAGAAAATAACACATTGCAAAGATGTTTACAAAAGTAGCCATTCTGCCCTGGCAGGCCCCTTGTGCTCCTTCTCTGTGACTCTCCAAAGGGAGAAGGTGAGAAGAGAGGAGGTGGAAGTGTACTCCCTGCCTGGTGGGTTCTTGCTGCACCTGGTTCTGACAGAAGGGAAGCCTTTGGAAGGCACTTTCACGAGGTGCCCAGTTCTGAGTCAGCGCATTGCTGAACAGAACTAGGTCCACCAAGAGGAAGTGTCCAGTGACTAACCCCACTACTGTGCTGGGCCTTACTGTAATCAAAAGGATGTTGGCTCAGGAGGGTGGGAGTAATGAAAACAGTCTGGAGACTTGGCCTTTCTGCAGAATGTGGGGAAGTTAGTGAAGCAACCGGCTGAGCATTGACAAACAAGGAGGGCAAGAATGCCGCCTCCGGCGGAAGGAGCCCCATTGTCCTGTCGCCCTGACTCTTCCTTGCTTCTCACACAGAGGGGGCCACGGCCAGCGAGTACAAAGCTCTGATGACTGAGCTCAAAATCTTGACCCACATTGGCCACCATCTGAACGTGGTTAACCTGCTGGGAGCCTGCACCAAGCAAGGAGGTAATGGAGAAGGGGAGGGCCGGCTCCATCTCCCCCTGCACAGGCTGGGAGAACAGTTCTCTGCCTTAAAGCTCCTTCTCCCTGGCACTGTGCTTCCTCGCCTCCGGAAAAATGGCCTCCCTCGTAGCTCCGGAAGAAACAACTTGTGCATCTACAGAAGGGTGCTCCCCTAAATCCCTTCCCTATGCAGTTAAAGATTCTGAAGAGGACTCCCTTTTAGATCTCCTGCCACAGGCTCTAGGCCAAGCAGAGGGCACTTTTCTCTCAGGATGGGTTTGAAGGAGTGTGGTCAGAGCCAAGGTAAAAGGTAGAAGGTTGCATATGCCTTGAAGCTTCACCTAAAGGAATGAATGAATCACTACTGGTAGGGTCCCGGGAGGAGGTGATGTGGGGCCCTTCCCTCCCGATCCACCATGCAGGCAGACCTTACCCAAGGGAGCAGGAACACAGCTGTGCTTTACGATTAACAGCTCCAGCATGTTGTCGCAGTTCTTTCTTTCCGTATGGCAGGGTTAGAGCTTGAGAGCGCCAGCAAGGTGCAAAGGAGCTGTGCATGCCGATGTTTTCTCCAGCTCTCAAAAGAGGTAGCAGGGATGAAGGGTAGCTGGGGAAGATCTATCTGCCGGGGGCGGAGGTGGTTAGAGAGGCGCTAAAGGCCGGCGAGGCCAGAAAGAGTCGGAGGGACCTGGCCAGGGCTCCGCCTGCTTCTCCGTCATCCTCGGTAACATTTTCTCAAGTTCTTTGTCGTGGCACCCTCATTCTGTTTGCCTCAACTGCATCGGTAAAACTGACCAGGGATAATGAGACAGCCTACCCTCATGTGCGGCCGTCAGCTCCCTGCAGCCGGGTGCCAGCATGGAAGCCGCTCTGAGGAGGGTGGCCTGACCCCAGGCACGAGTCGAGCTCTGCGGCATCCGCCGCCATAGAGGGGAGATACAAAACTCTGGAAGCAACTTCCCGTTCGGGAACCTAGGGGAAAGATGAGATGCTATCAGGATTTCTAGCGTGTCCTCATAGTAAGAGAAAACCACTCCACCAGGACCAGCCCAACTTCTGCAAGACACAAAAAAGAACTAACGGCTTTTGGGCTCCCGGCATGCCCTGCGCAGCGGCAGCTGAAGCAGCTCCAGGGTCACTCCCCTTTAACCCGGAAGTGGTCCTTGCTTTGTGGGTTGCGTGCCCAGCCCAAGCATGCAGTGGAAACGCAGGGCAGGAGAGAGGAGGCCTTCAGAGCACCACATGGGCGCCACAGTGCAGCTGGACTTCCTTCCCAGCCCTCTTGCTTCCTTCAGACCGGGGTCGGATTGACAAACCAAGGTCAGCCTGTGAGCTTAAAATGGTTTGACCTTTTTCAATAGTTGGGGGAAAAAAATAAAAAATGAAAATACTATTTCATGACATGAAATTGTATGAAATTCAAATTTCTGTGTTCACAGTTTTCTTGGAGCACAGTTATACTTGTTTGGTTGTTTCCAAGCTACAAAGGCAGAACTGAGTAGTAGCTCATTGGTCTGCAAAGCCTGAAATGTTTACTAGCTGGACCTTTACAAGAAGAGTTTGCCGACTCCTGCTTTAGATACTCTGGCAAGCCCCAAGGCAAATTGCGCAGACACTGCTGGGGAGAGACGGCCAGGTAGCGGTCTCTGCCCTGGGAGGGAGAGAGGAGCTGCTTAATAGTCGCAGGACTGATGTGACAGTAACTAGAAGCCCCTCTACTTGCAAGGGTCTGGTTAAGAGGCAGAGAGGCTGGCTTTTGCCTCTCCCCTCCTCAAAGGTATTTCTGTCCTTCTTCTTCTAATCCTTTCTCTCTAATGCTTCTGCACTGCTCCCCACCTCCATTTTTTTTTCTTCTTCTGTTTCAATTGTGTTCTTTAAACGCCGCCTTAGGTTAAACTGAAAAAGTCACCCTATTCATGGGCCTCTCATCCTTAAATCGCATCCCTCGGCCCCACTAATACAAAGGCTGGTTGATTTGAGGTTTCTCAGGCAGGCTGAAGGCTGGCAAATGGCTGACTGGCTTGGTGTGGCTGAGCATGAGCATGTGCTGTTTTGGCTGCAGGGCCTCTGATGGTGATTGTTGAATACTGCAAATATGGAAATCTATCCAACTACCTCAAGAGCAAACGTGACTTATTTTTTCTCAACAAGGTAAGGATTTTAAAAGTTGGAGTTTTTTAAAGATAGCAATGAGTTTTCATTTAGTTTGTAGCAACATAAAGCAAGAGAAACCTGTATTGTTCTGTTAATGATTAAGCTTAAAACTCAATCTCTGCTGCTTCTCCTTTTTTCATGTTTTTTTCCCCCTCATAATCTGTTACACTCTAGTGTGGATAGCACAGAGAATCATTTGATCCCTTTGTGTGTATGCAGCCATAATTTGAGAGTAAATCTAGTAGCCACCTATCTAAATATCTATCAATAACTTTCTGTCTTTCTCTTCCTATATATGTGTGCATGTGTATATACACGCAGACATACACAAGTCCCTTATTTCTTTAAGGAAAATAATAGTTAATATAATTGTCTCCATTTATTAGGTTAGATTTTGACTAAGGCTAAATCAACTGAGTGACTTGTACAATCAGCAGTAGACCAATGATGGGGCTAGGGACAGAAAGCATTATCTTTCCTTTCTACTGCCCTTTCTCCCACTTCCTGACACCATCCCTACATATACTCTGAACCAGCCTTATCACTAAATAAAAGCTGTGTAGTAAAAGGAACATGTGGACCCAAGACCTAAGGGCAAACAAGGTTTAAAAGACATTATTGGGCCGCGCCCGGTGGCTCACGCCTGTAATCCCAGAACTTTGGAGGCCGAGTCGGGTGGATCTTGTGAGGTCAGGAGATCGAAACCAGCCTGGCCAACATGGTGAAAATCCGTCTCTACTAAAGGTACAAAAATTAGCCGGGCGTAGTGGCCCGAGCCTGTAATCCCAGCTACTAGGGAGGCTGAGGCAGGAGAATCGCTTGAGCCTGGGAGGCAGAGGTTGCAGTGAGCCGAGATCACATCACTGCACTCCAGCCTGGGCAACAGAGTGAGACTCCATCTCAAAAAAAAAAAAGAGATTATTGAATGGAAGAGAAATAATTTACTAAAACTTTGCCAGTGTGACGTATGGCACCAATACTGTGTCCTTCTCTGAGCTGAAGAAGTCCAAAGGACAGTGATTCAACATTATTAACCAGTAATCAACAACACTGGTGATGAACCCATGTAGTGTGGTGGTTAAGCACTGGGACTCTGGAGTCAGACTTCCTGGATTCAAATCCTGTCTCTACCTGTCATGAAATCTGGGAATGCAGATTACTCAACCTGTCTGTTTCAGTTTCCTCATTTATTAAATGAAGCTTATAATAGAATCCAGCTGATGGGATTATTGGGAGAATAAAAATCTCTCATGTAAACATTCAATAAATTTTTTTTTTTTTTTTTGTTATTTTTTTTTTTTGAGACGGAGTCTCGCTCTGTCACCCAGGCTGGAGTGCAATGGCCGGATCTCAGCTCACTGCAAGCTCCGCCTCCCGGGTTCACGCCATTCTCCTGCCTCAGCCTCCTGAGTAGCTGGGACTACAGGTGCCCACCACCTCACCCGGCTAGTTTTTTGTACTTTTTAGTAGAGACGGGGTTTCACCGTGTTAGCCAGGATGGTCTCGATCTCCTGACCTCGTGATCCACCCGTCTCGGCCTCCCAGAGTGCTGGGATTACAGGCGTGAGCCACCGCGCCCGGCCATCAATAAATGTTAATCATCACCGTCACCACCACTGTCATTATCATCATCAACATCATTGACCTACTAAGATAGAAAAATTGGGTGAGTCCAACTTCGTGCCACTGATCTACATGGTGGATAAAATGTCTGAAATCCAAGAATGATGCCCATTTTTATAATGTGGGCAAGAATCTTAACACACAAATAAGAACCACTGGACAGCTGGCCAATTCTCTCATCCCTCAAACTTTGATCTAATCAAAGACAGAGGTGTTCTACCAGACAGGCAATATATGCAAGAACATCATTTTCCCCAGGTTTAAGTCAGGTCCTCTAATAATTAGAACCTTTTTTTTTTTTTTTTTTTTTTTGAGACAGAGCCTCTCTCTGTCACCAGGCTGGAGTGCAGTGTGCAATCTCAGCTCTACAACCTCCGTTTCCTGGGTTCAAGTGATCCTCCTCCCTCTACCCTCCCGAGCAGCTGGGATTACAGGAGCCCACCACAGTGCCCAGCTAATATTTGAATATTTTGGTAGAGACAGAGTTTCACCATGTTGGCCAAGCTGGTCAAACTCCTGACCTCAGGTGATCCACCTACCTCAGCCTCGCAAAATGCTGGGATTACAGGTGTGAGCCACCGTGCCCGGCCTAAGAATTAGAATCTTGAAGCTGAAAGGGATCTTTGTGATCAGTTGGTTCATACTCGCAGGCTGTAGATATGCTCAGAGAAGTCAAGTGATTGGCTTAAGGACTCACACCTACCATGAGGTGAAGTCAGAATGAGAAAGAACTCAGTTCTCTTGACTCCTCCTCCACTGCCTTTTCTGTGCACCACACTAAATAAGGTGAAAAAAGTATAAGAAAAAGTGGAAAGTGGTGCCTTGGGCTGAGGGCAGTACAAATTCCCCTTAGTCCTGAAATTTTGGACTGACTTCAGGAAGAGCTAAGCCAGCAGAATACCCTAGGGACCTGGGCAGGATGGAACGTTTGGGTTTGTGCGTCCTTTGTTTTGAAGAGTTTGCTTCCTTCTCTGGCTATATTTAATGATTTGCCTCCCTGTGCAACTTGGTGGAGCTTAGTGTTTTTGTGGAAAATCCATGGCTGTCTTTCATATTTGGAAGATAAAGGTAAAGGAAAGACAAAACCAAAAGGCTAAATTGCAAATGGAATACTTCATTTTCCAAATAAATTAACTGGGATCCTTAAATACGGTTTGTAATAAATTCACTATATTCTGCCAGGGTCCCAAGAGTTCAGTAAATTACCTTTATTTAACCAAAGTGGTACTGATAAGCAAAGCTGAATATACCATTGATTGGGAGTCAGGAAGGGAGTGAGACAGCCTGAGTTTTGGTCCTTGGGGACGTGCCTAGGCTGTGACTTCTGGGTGCCTTGGGGACGAAGGCTGCCCAGGGAGAGTTTTCACATGCAGAGCCCTGAGTGAGCATGTGGAGCTTTTTTCTCCCCACGCTATTGCCAGTGTTTCGTCTGATGCCTTCTGTCCAGCAAAAGATCTTGTGAAAAATAAAATTCCAGTCCCCAAATGAACAGAATCCAATATAACTGCATTGTGGAAACACAGTAACAAATAGTGAAAGTCTTTACCTGCCCTCAGGTGGGTTACCTGCGATGGCAGTGGGTATTTACTCTGAGGCCTGCCTCCCTCTGCAATCCCGGAAGGTCTCTTTTCAGGGGCTGGGAACCTTGGGGCCCTTTTGGCTTTTAGACTAGGTTAGGGCTGTCCCTCCTGAAGCTTTCTCCCTGTGCTCTGCTTGCTCCCACTGTGCCCTCTAGTGGAGGGATCGCTCTTGCTTTGTGACATTTCTAGAAAAGCCCAGGAAGGATGGGGGAGGCGGGTTAATCCTAGCACTGCCACACCATGCAAATAGATCAAGGGACACCACTGAACCCCAGTCCCTCTCTGCTTCTGCCTCAGTATTGCTGTCTAGCAGAATCTAAGCTAGGAACATGGTCTAATTATAAAGCCACTGAAAGTGCTAGGTTTTTAGAGTGTCATAGTTACTAGATGAATTACAAAAGGCAATGAAAATCTTTTCTGGTTTCCCATGAGCACCCAGAACTGACAATTCCTTTCCTATGAATCATAAAATAATAGCATAATAGAGCTTTTCAGAAGAGGATAATGAAACTCAGAAAAGTAAGGTGACTTGCCCAGGATCGCATGATTAATGGAAGAGCGAGATGAACCGGGGCTTGAATGCGCAGTCCAGGGTGAAAGGCCATTACTACCCTTGTTAGAATCAACTCATATCTTTGTTTTGAATGGAAGAGAAAAAAAGCAATGTCCATGTTCCCTCCCTCCCCAAGGAAACCTGAGAAATCGGTAACTCTAGCCTTCTCTTCTAACTCCTCCTAGGGGTTACAGAGTGAAGCACCGAGCACGCTGGGGACCCTTTCCTCGCAGTGATGTCATCCTTCACAAGATGGCGTGTGGCATGGAAGAGTGGTTAAGGGCACAGACATGGGCACTGACCAATCCTGGGTTCAAGCTTTTTTTTTTTTTTTATTTTTTTGGAGCTGGGGTTTTGCTCTCATGGCCAGGCTGGAGTGCAATGGCGTGATCTCGGCTCACTGCAACCTCCACCTCCTGGGTTCAAGCAATTCTCCTGCCTCAGCCTCCCGAGTAGCTGGGATTACAGGCATGCACCACCATGCCCAGCTAATTTTGTATTTTTAGTAGAGACGGGGTTTCTCCATATTGGTCAGGCTGGTCTCAAACTCCCGACCTCAGGTAGTCTGCCTGGCTTGGCCTCCCAAAGTGCTAGGATTACA
This sequence comes from Piliocolobus tephrosceles, assembly GCF_002776525.5. Lineage (NCBI taxonomy): Eukaryota > Metazoa > Chordata > Mammalia > Primates > Cercopithecidae > Piliocolobus > Piliocolobus tephrosceles. The sequence goes on from NC_045455.1 coordinate 87,576,621, forward strand.
GGCGTGAGCCACTGCACCCGGCCAGCTTTGCTATTTATTAGCTGTGTGTGAATTTGATTACTTTACTTCTCTGAACCTGTTTTGGAAACATTAAACAAGAAATGTACCTAAAGCTTTTAATATACCGGCTCACACAGAGCAAGCATTCAGTAAATACCCACCACTATTAATTTCTTTTTTTATCTGATCTAAGATGCTGTCTAGAATCCCAGGCAAGAGCACAATAGACTCTGCAACCCCAGAGGTAGTCAGGCTCCTGGACACCATAGGGCCCCTGTGCTAGTTCACGATCCATTTTGAGAAGTGAAATGCTCTCATTTCTCATCAGGCAATTGCCAGTTGAGGGACTGGTTTCCTACGCTGTGCTGGAGCTCCTTTTTACCTGGGTCCTTTTCGGTCTCTTCAAAGGATGCAGCATTACACATGGAGCCTAAGAAAGAAAAAATGGAGCCAGGCCTGGAACAAGGCAAGAAACCAAGACTAGATAGTGTCACCAGCAGTGAGAGCTTTGCGAGCTCCGGGTTTCAGGAAGATAAAAGTCTGAGTGATGTTGAGGAAGAGGAGGGTAGGTATTAATTCCTTCCTGTCCTATGCGCTGAGATATTTTTACAACATACTGTGCATCTCTGAAATTTTTTTCTTATTTATCACTCTAATAAACATCCGTGGGAGACTCGAATGGTAATGTCCTGAGGAGATAAGATTTGAATTAAGATTATTTACAGAGTTACTAATTTTGACAGGGAACTCTACCGTTTTCTCCCCTCAGGCATTTTCATCCTAATGGATCATCCCCCTGCCCCCATGCTGGGATAAAATGGGCTGGAGGCCCGGAAAAAATCTCTAGTGTTCATGTTGAAACTCAAATACTCTTAAAAATGAACTCTGATCTACTTGTTGGTGTGTTTTATGTTTTGCTAACATTGTTCCAATAAACTGGGATTTGGTGGGATAACAAGAGCCATTACAAACAGTTACGGTTCTAATGCTTTCCAGATTCTGATGGTTTCTACAAGGAGCCCATCACTATGGAAGATCTGATTTCTTACAGTTTTCAAGTGGCCAGAGGCATGGAGTTCCTATCATCCAGAAAGGTCAGTCTTGCTGTTCACTGTTTTTTCTTCTTTGCCAGGGTTGGACACACACCTCTGCTGTAAATTCATTTCCTAGTATTTGCTGATACCTGTGTTCTTAAATGTAGAGCAAACACCACTGCAAGTACCTTGATTTGCCCTGATATGAGGAGTTTTGAGAATGAGGAGTCGTGAATACCGGTGGATAGAACTGAATTCTGGGGAAAACTCACAGGTATCAGACTAGACAAATCTGGCATCTGCTCTCCACAGTACCCTCTGGCGCATTTTCAAATCTGGCCCAAATCACAACACCTGACTTCATAGGAGAGCTACTATTCATATAGCCATATGGGGCCCTCCCACAAAACTGCAGCTGAAGAAAGATCTCATCTTGGCAGCTCAAGATAAAAGGCTGTGGGGCAAGTTTGCCCACTGATAAATCTTAGATAACCAGCTTCACTGATCAAATAGTAGCCCAGGAGATTCAGAACATGTCTTGACTTTGGGGGCTTGGGGACCTGTATTTGTAGAGAGGCTCTTCATGTGTATGGTAGCAGTGTGCACTGAGAGGTGCTCCCTTCACAGCATAGGAAATGGATTCCCAAATTAAGATCAATGACGCAGAGGTGCAGGAAATTAGTTGGTTAGGTTAAGGAAATGCATTGATTATGCAGCTGTTTTATTCTAGTGCATTCATCGGGACCTGGCAGCGAGAAACATTCTTTTATCTGAGAACAATGTGGTGAAGATTTGTGATTTTGGCCTCGCCCGGGATATTTATAAGAACCCCGATTATGTGAGAAAAGGAGATGTAAGTCAGTGTGATGCTTATTTGACTCATTTATGTCCTATTACTTTTAAACAACAGAAATGGTAAATATTTACACTTCCTCAGCTGTAGTCCCTGAAAACCATCATTGGCTTTCTGTGAAGACAAGCAGTCCAGAGGAGCGGCATCCCAGAGAGCCCTTGTGTAAGGCTCAGAAAGGCCACTGTCTCCTGGTTCTGCTCTCCCCTAATGCCTGGCCTGCCACCTGTCCTTTGGGCAGCGCTGCGTGAGACTTGCTAACCTGAGAAGTGTTTGGTGGGGCCTGGGTGAGACCTTAGCATTACCTTCCTTTGAATCCTGGGGAAATTCCTTGTACCACTGAAAAGAACAGCCTGGACTCTTTCCCTCAGATAAACCCGGGTGATTGATTCAGCAGGTGTATCTGTCTCAGGAAAGGGTGGGGAAGACTGTCAGCAGTAGCTGACTATGGAGGAGACTGTTTACTTCCCGTGGCCTTCCGTGCCTAGCATCTCTCTGCTGGCTCGCACTGGCTTCTCTTCCCTGCTTGTTTTCAGACATAGTGTTATTTTTCACTTTTGTAGGTGACCTCCCACGTCCTCCCTTCTCCAGCCTGTGTACCCTGAGGGTTAAGCTTGTGTCAGGGTGCCAGTGAGTTACAGTAGTGGTTCTCAAATTAATTGAACATACATATCGCCTAGAAGGCGTGTTATGCTACAGTGTGCTGGCCTAACAAGCTTCCACCCCCTAGAGTTTCTGAGTCAGTAAGTCTTGGGTGGAGCCTGAGAATTTGCATTTCTAACCAGTTACTACACCAAGGGTGTCCAATCCTTTGGCTTTCCTGGGCCACATTGGAAGAAGAATTATCTTGGGCCACACATAAAATACACTAACACTAACAATAGCTGATGAGCTAAAAAAAATAAAAAATAAAAATTGCAACACATCTCATAATGTTTTAAGAAAGTTTACAAATTTGTGTCAGGCTGCATTCAAAGCTGTCCCAGGCCACATGTGGCCTGCGGGCCAGGAATTGGACATGCTTGTTCTAGAAGGTGCTGACATAGCAGGTCCTAGGACCATACTTTGAGAGCCACTGCACCACAATCTGTTTGTATAGAAGCAAAACATGCGACTTCACATTGACCCTTTGTAAAAATAAAAGAAAATAAAGGAAAACAAACTTTCCTTGGGGCCCTGGTCCGGAGAGATGGCATCAACCTTCATGTTAGTCCACCCCTCCTTTCTGTTCATCTGTATCTGTGTCAGCCTCCCTGCCCCTCCCACTTCCTTTCTCCTTGTCTCTCCTTTATCCCATACCTCCCACCAGTTCCCATCATCTAAAGTGGTGAGGCCTAACTCACTGGGATTCCTGCTATCTGAAAGAGAGGAAGATTTGTCTACATGCTTGAAAACCAACTGTATATTCTCTTTCAACACTGACTTCTTTCCTTCTTCTCTTCTTTCTGATGCTTTTGCACACTCTCCCTATTCAGTGACTTTTGAAATCTTGTCTTTTTGCATAGGAATGCTTTTAAAATCCTCCTTCTTTGGAAAAATTTTTAGAAATCACCACCATTTTTCAGGATATCCTTAAATTCAGATCACTTTTCCTTTTCCAAGTCCTGAGTGTCCCTGTGGAGTGCAAGCTTTCTTTGTGGGGGAGGATTTCTCACAGAGCCATGCAGTTAAGGACATGCTGACCACATCAGTGGGGCTTACTGAACATGTACTGCCTTCACTGGACTCAGTATAGCACTCTAGCTCCCTCTTTTAGTGTAACACTGCATACTATGGTGTTCTCTATGTCAGAAGCCAGAACTGCTCTAGGAAATGATTTATGGGCCATATGTTATCTGGGAGGTGACCCCATGGGCACTTGGATTGAATGTGCTTTGTTTTCATGCCCTTCTGCTCAAGGCCCCTTTGCCCTCTTCTAGACTCGACTTCCTCTGAAATGGATGGCTCCTGAATCTATCTTTGACAAAATCTACAGCACCAAGAGCGACGTGTGGTCTTACGGAGTATTGCTGTGGGAAATCTTCTCTTTAGGTAAATTTGGGAGAAGGAAGAGATCAAACAGCCCAGAAATAAATGTCTGCATCTTCTGCTGAATGTCCTTTGGCTAGATAGCCTTTAGATTAGCTCCTACTGTAACAAAAACTCTTAGGGTGCCATGGGTCCATGTAGACTCTCAGATGAGTAATGGCATATGCTTGTCTACCCTCTACTGTAAAAGGGCTTTATACGATCATGAGCAAGTTCAGATGGGTATAAAGTCTGAAGTCAGGTTTATCTTTTTCTGTACTTTGCCCAATTCTGTCCTTTTCCAGTTCCTCAACACGCACACCTCTAACGCCCTTGCCCGTTCCCTCCCCGCATCTCCCACCACCTCAAAATTTCTTCCTAGGAAAGGCCATAACAAGCTCAGCTAACCCAGTGAGGAAAGTGTTGTTAGAAACAGGAGACCTTTCCAGTGCCTCTGATATTAGCACATGATACGGCTCTGGACACCGGATTATACAGGATGAGCAGTAAAGAACACTTGTTGTATTGATTCTGCTTGCAACAACATCCACTATGGGTGGCTGGAAGCCCTGTTCAAAGCACACAGATGCGTGCAGAGCCCACATCTGCTTGCAGACACACAGTGATGATGTGAGGCCTCCAAAACTCAAGTTCTAGCCAAGAGTCTTCTGGGCTTTGCCAAAAATTTGCCTTTCACAGCAAATAAAAGTCACCCAGTAACATCCCTGGTTTCCTGTAATGTGTGAAAATCATTCCCCTGCTTTCGATGACAGGCACCTGTTGCTTCCAGTCTTTGAAAGCAGCTTGGCGGCTGCAGTGGCCCCACAATGACACAGTGCCAGCACTGCACGTCTCCCAGCTGCTTCCTACCAGCAGTAATCACTAGAAAGTGCAGACAAACAAATGCTGAGGTAGATGAGGCTCAAGGGCTAGAACAAGAGTGCATTAGAAGGCCTTGCCACCCCCAACCCTGGCAAGAATCCCCCTAAAAGGAAAGGTTGTAGGGAAATCCTGGGCAGTAAAACTGGCAGAAGGCAAAGCCTAGGCCTCTTAGGTCTCTGGCGCTCTTAGGTCTGCAGACTCCTGACCACGGGCAGCCCCCACCCCACTCCACTCCATTCAGCCCAGCCCTGGAGCCCAAAGCCCCCCTTCCCTCAGGCCTGTCACAACTCCGAGAGCCCTGGTACTGTAGGAAGTTTGCAAGAGAGTGAATTAAAGTCATTCCCACTCAAGTGTGAATGATTCCCAAGTAGCCTATCCCAAATCTATTGGCGTTTTAAAAAGAAGCCTAAGCCAAGTGCTGTGATGGTGAGGACCTGGAGTCCCAGCTGCCCTGGAGGCTGAGGCAGGAGAATTGCTTGAGCCCAGGAGTTCGAAGCTGCAGTGAGCTAAGATCATGCCACCACACTCCAGCCTGGTGACAGAGGGAGACCCATCTCTTAAAAAAAAGAAAACTCGCTAACCCAAAGGATGAGTCTCTAATGATGGAACTTCTTTAGAGTTACTTGTGGGGAGAAGACCAGGACCCTTCAGACGACACCTCTTCCTCTGACCACACAGGCAGGAGTAGCCATAGGAATGGCCTGTGGGCACCAGCCCCACACCATGTGACCACCCAACCAAGTGGGTGTCCTTAGCAAGGACTCGCTGAGCTTCTCTGTGTGTTGTACTGTAAGTTGAGATCTGTTGTAGTCACTGGGAATTTATTACTAAGACATCACTTTAAAGGGAGGAAAGAAACACTGAATTGTCCCCTCTTGATCTTTTGTACCCTGAAGCCATAATAGGCCCTGTGTTTTCCACATTGTCTCCCACAGGCGGGTCTCCATACCCAGGAGTACAAATGGATGAGGACTTTTGCAGTCGCCTAAGGGAAGGCATGAGGATGAGAGCTCCTGAGTACTCTACTCCTGAAATGTGAGCCCTTGGTGCCCTCCGCTCCCCATCTGCCAGCTCGCTTTTCACCAGGGCATCCCTGAGGGGGGATGTTTTGTGGATTCTTAGAGTCCCAGCCTTGGAAGATGCCCAGGTTCTTCTTTCCTTTAGAGATGCTCCCCTCAGCCCGTCAGGCCCAGATGTGCTGGGAGTGTTTTCTTACGGGGGGGCACATGGCCCTTGACCCATCCCTACCTATTTTCTCTCCTGACCACTGACATGACTTCAAGGGCTCTAGCTGGGAACTGAAGTTAGAAACTCAGTTTCTAGGTATGAATCCAGGCAAAACAAACAGGCCACCCAGGAACTGAATGCAAGACCTTGGCCTCGCTCACAGAGTGGGAGCCAAACAGACCTAGCAGCCCTAGGGATGGAGGGCCAGACCTCGATCTGATGACCACTCCAGTGTCTGCACGGAACACCCACGCGGGGTTGATGTCGTCTGCAGGAGAGGTCTGGAGAGGAGAAGGGGAACTTCCTGATGTCATGATTATGCTTCACAGAAGGCTTTGTGGGCAGTACAAGTTCCTTAGAATCCTTCAGGAGGAATAGGGGCCGGGCGCGGTGGCTCACATCTGTAATCCCAGCACTTTGGGAGGCCGAGGCGGGTGGATCACTTGAGGTCAGGAGTTCAAGACTAGCCTGGCCAACATGGTGAAACCCCGTCTCTACTAAAACTACAAAAGTTAGCCGGGCCTGGTGGCAACTACTTGCGAGGCTGAGGCATGAGAATCACTTAAGCCCAGGAAGTGGCGATTGCAGTGAGCCAAGATCATGCCATTGCACTCCAGCCTGGGTGACGACGGAGTGAGACTGTGTCTCAAAAAAAAAAAAAAAAAAATCCTTTGGGAATAGGCCCAGCAGCTATCTGGAGCTGCCTGGTCACGTGACTTTTCGGGGTGTCCCAGTGAGGCTTTCTCCATTGTGCAAATTGCACGTGCTTGCCTCTCTTGGACACTCTTTTTTTCCTGGGGCTTTGTGGATGTTCTGCACTTTGAGGCCTGAGCAGGAATGTGATGACACTTGCACTTTTGTGGAGCTGCTGACAAGGACTTAGGCCTCCCTGAGGCGGCACCACCTTTCCTGAACTGGCAGGGGCCCTCCCCTTCCACCCACACAATGGGGTCCTGTCAGAAGCACTGGCTGGCCTTTGAGAAGGAGTCAGGGAATGCAGGAAGTGTGGGCTTGGCCAAAGGGCAAAGTCGCTGTCTCTTTCCTTCATCATCTCGGGGTAAGGGTAGGTCAGGCCCAGAATGGGGAACTGGAGAGGTGGACGGGAGACTCAGGCCCAACAGCAGGGCTGGGTAGCTCTGCCCAAGCATAGGGAAGCGGGAGGGGACCTGTTCTTGTCACTGGTGCGTGGTGCCCTCATCAGAAAAGGACAGGGAGCTGAGGCAAGGCCTGTTTCTGAGAGCTGGGGATAGAGCTAGATGATTCACTTTATGATTTTCTAAGTGTTTTCCCACATATAGTCTCATTTGAAGTTCCCAGAGACCTTGAGGGGTGGTCAGGGCAGCTATTATAATCTGAGTTTAGCAAGTAATGAAACTGAGATGCCGAGACCTGAAGCAATGTGCTGTCTGTCAGCTGAGAAGCAGAGGAGACGTTTAGAACCCAAGCCTCTGGACTGATGTCCCTAGACCACAGGGGCCGTTGAATTAAGAACAGACCCCACATTCCTCAGAAGAAATGCTTCTGATATGGCCACTCATGCTTTGAATTAAATATGTCCTGCCAATCTTCACATAGTCTGAAAATCTCAAGAGTAAGCTCTCAATTACTACTAATAATTGTTATTATTAAATAATATTTTTACATAAAAATAAATGGAAAACAGTATGAAATTAATTTTTATTTTTACTTCCATATAAATTCTAAATAGTATGAAACTAGTTTAGTTGGGTTTTGTTTGTTTGTTTTTTCGAGATAGTGTCTCGCTCTGCTGTCCAGGCTGGAGTGCAGTGACGTGATCTCAGCTCACTGCAGCCTCCACCTCCTGAGTTCAAGTCATGCTTCTTCCTCAGCCTCCTGAGTTGCTGGGACTATAGGCATGTGCCACCACGCCTGGCTAATTTTTATATTTTTTTTGTAGAGATGGGGTTTCTCCATGTTGGCCAGGCTGGTCTCAAACTCCTGAGCTCAAGTGATCCACTGGCCTTGGCCTCCCAAAGTGTGGGGATTACAGGAGTGAGCCTCCATGCCTGGCCTGAAATTAGTTTTTATTTTAACAATATTGAATAATACTGATTAAACAGTTATTTGGTGCTTCTAAGTGCCACTATTTTAAGCATTAATTTATTTAATGCTCATAACAGTCCTATAAAGTAGGACTACCATGATTTCTATTTCACAGATGGGAAAACAGGCACCGCACATGTAAGTGATTTGCTCAGGGCTGCATTGGTAATAACTTAAGCGAATTCAGCCTGAGTCCAGAGACCACAGCACCATCCTACACCCCTGCAGAATGTGTTTCCCATTCATACCCAGGCTGTGGTCGGAAATAACTCAGAGGTACAAAGTCACATCAACTTTGGACCAAAAATGGCCTTGGACTTGCTCAAACCTTCAAGTCTTTACATAAACCTCACTCAGGTAGCTCCCTTGCCTCAAGCGACCTAGAGTGGTATGGTTCCTTAATTCTGAGGAGGGGGAGATTTTAGAAATTTTAAAAAGTAAGAAGCTCTGGTGAAATATGTCTTCAGAAGGCCAGACTTCAAACCTTCAGACATTTTCTCCAGCATGTGAAAGCTGATGGAGTAATTTCCTTCTTGTTTGTTCTAACAGTAGGAAGGGCTGGGTGAGGACCAAGTGCAGCTTCTCAGAACTGGGATTCTGTGATCTGAACTTGGCGTAAAGCGGTGTGTATTTGGGAACTTGGGTGATAGCTTGGAAAGAAAACTTCCTGGAGGCCCCTCATCCCCAGCTTGGATGCAAACTAATGTCTCTTAACTTTACTAAACCTATTTACTTAGTGGCACAAAATCTTGTAACACTGAGTTGCTGGTTCCTTGCCCAGATACTGTTGAATCAGATGTCTTTCAATAAGGGAATAAGCAATGAATTTTTTGATTTTGTTTTTTCTTTTCCTTTGGTGTTTGCTGAGATGATTCACATTGGATTTTAGGCAAGAAGTGCGGAAACTAAAAATCAGAATCCAAGAGTCAAAAGTCAAAAACAGCAAGTGGTTGTAGAGGGTTCCGTTTACAAGTGTCAGCAGGGGAATCAGGGAGTGTCCTGCTCAGGACGGTGCCTCTCCCAGACAGCAGCTTGACCCTGTGGGGAGACCATGGTGCGGGAGGAGACGAGCCCAGAGTCTCTGCCTGAAGGCCTCTCTTTGGAGCCCAGCCTCAACCTCACAGGCTCAAGTGATCCTCCCGCCTCAGCCTCCTGTACTACAGGGACTACAGGTGTGCATCACCATGCTTGACTAACTCTTCTATTTTTTGTGGAGATAAAGTCTCGCTATGTTGTCCAGGATGATCTTGAACTCCTGACTTCAAACAATTGTCCCACCATGGCCTCCCAAAGCATTGGGATGATAGGTGTTAGCCGCCACACCTGGATTCTTTTCTTTTTTTTTTTTTTCTTTTTTTTTTTTTACCTTCCTGTAGTCTTACTGCCTTTGGCAGCCACCTCATATACTTGGAAACAAAATAGGAATATACTTAAGAGATATCTAGAGCCATTGGCGCCCCCTAAAGGCATACCTCTAAGAAGTGTCCGAGGGAGGATATGAACTGGGCTTTCTCAGGTTGTTTCCCCAGCAACAAGCATCTCCCAGCACAAGTAACGTCTGCAGTACAGCTGAAGAATTCACAGAAGGAGCAGAGTTATCTCTTCCCGGAGACGAGTCTGACTTCTCTTAGCAGATATTTATGGCCCTGGGGTAGGCGAGAGCTGTGGAAATGAGGCCCTGCCCACACAGTGCTTACAGCCTGATTCCCACCCAGAGGGTGGGAATCAAATTCGGAGCCCGTTCAGATTTGAGTGTGACTCAGAGTCCTTTTTCATCCAGACCATCTTCTGAGAGAAGAGGTAACATATAATAAACATCCCTTGAAGAGCGCGAGGTTCAAGGAGAATCAGTTCTTAGTGCAGTGTGTGTGTGGACCTCTGGCCTGTGTTTTTCAGAGAGGGTGGTAGGTACAGACCTCAATTCCATGCAGACATGCCCAAGAGACGAGCCTGATGCCTTTACATCTAAAATGTAAAGAAGAGGCTGGGCGCGGTGGCTCATGCCTGTAATCCCAGAACTTTGGGAGGCCGTGGCTGGTGAACAGTTGAGGCCAGGAGTTCGAGACCAGCCTGGCAAACATGATAAAACCCCATCTCTACTAAAAATACAAAAATTAACCAGGCGTGGTGGTGGGTGCCTGTGATCCCAGCTACTCAGGAGGCTAAGGCAGGAGGATCACTTGAACCTGGGAGGCGGAGGTTGCAGTGAGCTGAGATCATGCCCACTACACTCAAGCCTGGTCGACAGAGCGAGACTGCATCAAAAATAATAATAATAATAATAATAATAATAATAATAATAATAAAATGTAAGAGAAGAATTGCAGAGGAATCTGTTAACATTGGAATCCCAGGACAAGATTTGACCTCTGTGCTATTAGGACAAATATCCTTTCATATCCAGGTGCCTAGCCTGTACTGTGTGCCTTGAGTGGTGGGAGGCCAGTTTGTAACAGCAGCTTTGCAGTGCTGGGGGAGAATGATCAGCTACACACAGGACCCTTGCTCACAGCCCCAGAAGCTCCACACTGGGGCTTCAGCTTCTGGAAGTGACACAGTCATGTACACAGGACCTTCCCCACCGGTCTCCACTGCTTAGTCCATCAAGGGAAGTGTGAGGACTTGGAAATGCCACATGCTTTTTAAGAAGCCAGCTAAACCAACCTTTGTTACAACCCGAGAATGAAATAAGTACTACTGACTATTCGGCCATTGATATTTATGGCTGTATGACCTTTTTTTTTTTTAAACTTAAAGGACATTGTCCTCCTTCTGCAAGTGCAGGGAGGAACCCTCCACTTCACATTGAACTGCAGTGAGCAGTGGGGTTTCCCTTCCCAATAGCTGTGTTTCAGTCACAGAACTCAGACCTTCCACCTGCAGAGGCCACAGGCACAACAAAGAACCTGGGTATCCATGAGCTCTGGAGGGTTGGTTAGTCTGTCTTGGTAGACGTGTTTTCCACTGACTGCAGGACCTGGCCCAGACAGCCTTTTAAGTGCTGGTGCTATAAACCCAAACCTAAAAATGAAGCAGGGTCACATAGTACAGAAAGCTTGGTCTTTGTGCGGATGACAGCCCTCCCTTTGCAGTACGTAAGGCAATGCATAGGATGATCACTGCTCTCCAGCTATTTCTGTTGCTGTTTTCCCCACCAGCTATCAGATCATGCTGGACTGCTGGCACAGAGACCCAAAAGAAAGGCCAAGATTTGCAGAACTTGTGGAAAAACTAGGTGATTTGCTTCAAGCAAACGTACAACAGGTAAAATTAAATTACATCAAAATGCCTTTGAGTGTACATCGGGGGGCATTTTGTTTTTTTAAGAGCTATTAATAGAATAGCTGAGATGAGAAGTTTTAAAAAGTGTGTGTATGTGTGTATGTACAGAATTGTCTTGTCAAAACACAACCAAGATTGTGCGAATGACAAATCAAAGTTGACATAATGGTTCGTAGAAATTGTTGAAGTCAGAATTGATGCAATGAGAGCTCTATCTTTGGTATTTTAGGATGGTAAAGACTACATCCCAATCAATGCCATACTGACAGGAAACAGTGGGTTTACATACTCAACTCCTGCCTTCTCTGAGGACTTCTTCAAGGAAGGTATTTCAGCTCCGAAGTTTAATTCAGAAAGCTCTGATGATGTCAGGTAAGATTTCTTTCTCAAACTTTATATCACAGAATTTTCCAACAAAAAAAAGAAGGAAAAAGAAAGAAGGAAGGAGGGAAAGAAGGAAGGAAGGGAGGGAGGGAGGAGGGAGGGAGGGAGGGAAGGAAGGAAGGAAGGAAGGAAAATGGAAGGAAGGAAGATTGTGTAGTGATCATCACCCATATCCCATCCCTAAATTCAACTGTTGTTAACATTTTGCCCCATTTTGTCTATTATACTGTCTATGATTGTGTTTGTTCTGGATTTTTCTTTTTGCTGAATCATTTAAAAGGAGGCTTAAGTCATAATAGCACTTTACTCCTAAATACTTTGGTATACATTTTGGAAGAAGGCTGTTATTGCTGGGCACAGTGGCTTGTGCCTGTCATCGCAGCACTTTGGGAGACTGAGGTGGGAGGATCACTTGAGCCCAGGAGTTCAAAATCTGTCTCGGCAACATAGAGAGACTTTGTCTTACTAAAAATAAAAAAAAAAAATAGCCGGGTGTGGTGGTGTGCACCTGTAGTCCCAGCTACTCAGGAGGCTGAGGTTGGAGGATCACTTGAGCCCTGGAGATGGAGGCTGCAGTGAGCTATGATTGCATGACTGCACTCAAAGAAGGACATACTCCTGTGTAAACCACACCAAAATTATCACACCAAGTAAATTCCTTAATGCCATCTAATAGTCAAATTTCCATAATTTCACCTGTGTCTTTACATCTTTTTGTAAAAAGCAGGATCCAATTAAGAATAACAGATTACATTTTCTAAAGTTTCTTGTCTATCTTATTCTAGAACCTTCCCCCATCTTTTCTTTTCCCCACAACATTGAATTTTTTGGTGAAACCTTAGATAAAACTAAACAAACAAAGCGAGCTGTGTTTTCATTTGTTTTGCTTTGTTTTGACCTAACAAATGAATCTATCCCGTATTACTGCAGAGGGAACTGGAGAAGGGGCAAGGCAAGGGAACAAATATGTACTGTGGCCACTGCTGGCCCCGGGGCCTGACTTCAGGACTGCCAGTTACACATGCATGAAACCTGGGCAGGGCTGATGGTCACACAGACACGTGCTGGGTCTGGCATGGTGCTAGGCTTTTTCCCTCTCTCAACTCCTTGTATGCTCACAGCAGTCTTGGGAAGAACATATCATTCCTGTTACGTAAACGGAGACCTTAAGGCTCCCGGGAGGAAGGCTTGCCGAAACCGTGTAGCCAGAAAGTGGCAGAATAATTGTCTAACCCAGCAGTTCTGACCCTCCCTCCCTGTACCCGATGCAGTCAGGACTCTTTTTAGGGCTTCCAGACCGTGCTATGGAACTCTAGCATCTCTCTTTGCAGCAGGCACAGCTCGTCTGGCTCTGACCTCAGTTCGGCCACCAGGGAAGATATGGGAAGGAGCTGCAGCAGTCAGAAAATACTGCTCGCAGCCGGGCGCAGTGGCTCACACCTGGAATCCTAGCACTTTGGGAGGCCGAGACAGGTGGATCACCTGAGGTCAGGAGTTCAAGACCAGCCTGGCCAACATGGTGAAACCCCATCCCTACTAAAAATACAAAAATTAGCTGGGTGCAGTGGCATGTACCTGTAGTCCCAGGTACTTGGGAGGCTGAGGTAGGAGAATCACTTGAACCATGGAGGCGGAGGTTTCAGTGAGCTGAGATTGTGCCACCGCACTCTAGCCTGGTGACAGAGCAAGACTCTGTCTCCAAAAAAAAAGAAAATACTGCTACCCACCTGTGACAGGTCCCTCTGGGAGTTTCCTCAACACGACAGAATGTGAACTGACAACCACGGGAGGCAGTGGCAAAGCCGTCAGGATTCCCAGGGGTCCCAGCGGGGAGACTGGGGCCTCAGGAGTTAGGTGATTCCAGTTGGTGTGTTTGGTTCCTCTTAGCTGGGATAGGATGCCTGTGGTCTCCTGACTCATTACAGCTGAATGCCTTTTCCTGTCTTGATCATTCTTTCTGTTTCTTCGTTAGATATGTAAATGCTTTCAAGTTCATGAGCCTGGAAAGAATCAAAACCTTTGAAGAACTTTTACCCAATGCCACCTCCATGTTTGACGTAAGTCATGAAGTTAAGGTACCCAGTGCACGCTGACAGACCCCTTCTTCAGATCCCTTCCGAACACCACCGCCAGTAGTGTGGCAGCTCTTGGTCAGCGAGGGTCTGGATTCAGGAGTGGCTGAAATGACGGTGTCGGAGGACTGACAGCTCGACCTAGCTGTACAGAGCTAATTTGAAAGTAGAGTTCCGTGAACTCACTCCAGGACCCAAGTCCCTGCGTGGTAGGAATTTAGACCCTTAGGAAACTCCACTGTGTATTTCTAAGCTGCTTAGATGTCAGTGATGCAGCTTTGCTTTCAGAGTAACAGAGGAACTCCCAGCTGTGTGGGTGGAGGGCTTTGTGATGTAACAGAGAGTGCTCTCCTGCAAGCAGCCTTGAGGCTGGGAGGGGTCCACCTAAGCCTTATGCTCCTTTCCCCTGAGGTGGCCCTGTTCCTACCCAGCCACACTGGGAGAAGCCAACCAGTATAGCCTGGCAAACAAGAGGCCTCACCAGCTCTTCTCTCTAAAGCCCTGTGATGTGGGGTTGAGGGGCTAAGGGGAGGAGAGGAGGATGGGCAGGAGCGATACTGCAGTTCTGATGTTGCAGCCTCTGGGACTCAAAGTGTGATCTCCAGATAGGCAGGTTCCTACAACCTAGGAGCCGGCTAGAAATGCCAGCTCTCAGCACCCACCCACACCCACTGAGTCAGGTGCGCCTTGGCAAGATTCCTAGGGGATTCCTGCACACATTAATGTTTAAGAAGTGCTGGTGAGGCCGGGCGCGCTGGCTCACGCCTGTAATCCCAGCACTTTGGGAGGCCGAGGCAGGTGGATCATGAGGTCACGAGATCGAGACCATCCTGGCCAACACCGTGAAACCCAGTCTCTACTAAAAATACAAAAAATTAGCTGGATGTGGTGGCAGGTGCCTATAGTCCCAGCTACTCGGGAGGCTGAGGCAGGAGAATGGCATGAACCTGGGAGGCGGAGGTTGCAGTGAGCCGAGATCGCGCCACTGCACTCCAGGCTGGGCAACAGAGCGAGACTCTCTCTAAAAAAAAAAAAGAAGTCTGGCAATGACCATGTCCCATAAGCAGCCTGGAAGGCCAACAGCCGTGTGAAGGTGATCACTGCAATCAGTGTGGCCTTGAGGCAAGCACAGTCATCCTTAAAAAATAAAACCACAACCTTATGAGACACACCAGATAAAGGGAAAGATTATTTTAAATATTTTAAGCATCAAAAATAAGCTGAAGAACATAAAAGTAAAGTATATGGATATATTGTTTGGCTGCTTGGTACATTGTTTTCAAGGCCAAGGGAAAAATACTGAGCAAAACGTGAAAGAATTCTCAACCTTCACCCTCCAGCTCTAAATCAGTGGCCGATGATGACAGCTTCTTTGTTTGCTTAGGTGTTTACTCATAATTAAGGACACTGCCCTGTAAGAGTCTTAAAAGTGGCAGGAACAAAGCATGGGATCCACTTACTGGAACATGCCGTATTAACAAAGTAGTAAAGAGTCTGCAGGAAACTCAGTGCCAAAGAGAAACCAACAAGGAAATCTAATTGCTGGAGACTGTATCCAAGGGGTGGGGGGTGGGGGCTGAGAATTCCATCAAGTTTAAGAAAAAAAATCAAACCATGTCTTTACGATTTCTTAGAATTCGTGTCTATGGTGGCTACCGCTACTATGGCATAGTCATAGTCGCAATCTGCCAAATTAGTTTTAGTATCTTTATGCAATAAGTTGCATCACAGTTTACTATGGAAAATGTTAACCTGTTACTTGCCATTTTCCCTTTTGCTTAAATGTATTTACTTCATGTTCAGGAAGGGCCTCAAAGTCACTGGGGATCAGACATGATTTGCAGCGGGTCAAGTTTGTAGTGGCCAAGAGAGAAAATGCTTTGTCTCAATAGGCGGGGATTGTGGAGGGTGAGGCAGAGCCTGGATCCACAGATGCATCCCGGGATCATCCCTCAGGCTCAGCATGGACTCCCGCTGGGCCAGGCAAGAGTATAACCTTTCTCCTTCTCCCCCCAGGACTCCCAGGGGGACAGCAGCACTCTGTTGGCTTCTCCCATGCTGAAGCGCTTCACCTGGACTGACAGCAAACCCAAGGCCTCGCTCAAGATTGAGTAAGCATCGGGTATCTTTTCTGTGATCAGCTGATGGAGGGCCCAGGGGAGATGCTGGGGATAGGTGGTGTAATGACGGATGTTTGAGGACTATTTGCCCTCCTGAACTATAGTGTTCAGCCGTTGCAGAAAAGCATTTCCCCCCAGAGGGCAAAAAAAGGGGAACATCAAATGGGACCTATGAGCACCAAGCTCTGGGGATAACGTGCAGAAAATCTTGCAAAGACAGGCATTCCAGACGTGGGAAGCACAGTGCCTCAGGGAAAGAAGCCTGATGTGCCCGCCTGTGCATGGTGCAGACGGAGACACGCCCCCGGCGGTGGGAGAGGACACCCCCGCTGTTACTCCTACGCCGGCAGGGTTGATACATGAGGAGTCCCAGTACTGTTTTCCAGGGCTAAGACCTGCACCCTGAGAACTCAGCCCCTACAGATGAATGACTTTTCCATTTCATCCTGGCACCCTTTTCTCACTTGACAATTTCTCCACGAAGCCCTGGCTTGACCAGTCCACCAGCTCCTCCCTCCACGCCGTGGCCACCACTGTCAGGAGTCTTATGCACCACTAAATGCCACTGCCGCTTCTCTGTGCGAGTCGCTACCTCGCAACAGTGCTGGACTGGGAAAAGCTGTGCCTGTCGGATGTTCCTTCCTGTTCCCTGTCTCACCCGAAGGCAGAACCTGCTCCTCTTTCACCTGAATCCGGGGTGGGCAGCCATTTTTTTAAAGGGCTAGATAGCAGATGTTCCCTACTGCCATTAGCAGGGGTGTCCAATCTTTTGGCTTCCCTGGGCCACAATGGAAGAATTATCTTGGGTTACACATAAAATACACTGACACTAATGATAGCCGATAAGCTAAAAAAGTTGCAAACAAATCTCATAATGTTTTAAGAAAGTTTATGAGTTTGAGTTGGGCCGCATTCAAAGCCATCCTGGGCTGCATGCAGCTCGCGGGCCACAAGTTGGGCAAGCTTGCATTATAGTATAAAAAGCAGCCGTAGACAATACATCATCAAGAAGACATGACTGTGTTCCCACACACCGTATTTACAGAAACAGGTGAGCATGGCCAGCGAGTACATGAAAAGATGCTCAACATCATTAGTCATTAGGGAAATACAAATCAAGACTACCATGAGGGGCTGGACGTGGTGGCTCATGCAGTAGTCTCAACACTTTGGGAGGCCGAGGTGGGTGGATCACTTGAGTCCAGGAGCAACATGGCAAAACCCTGTCTCTACTAAAATTACAGAAATTAGCTGGGCGTGCTGGCATGTGCCTTTAGTCCCAGCTACTTGGGAGGCTGAGGTGGGAGGATCACTTGAGCTTGGGAGTTTGAGGCTGCAGCGAGCCACAACTGCACCACTACACTCTAGCCTGGGTGACAGAGGGATTAAAAAAAGGGAAAGAGATTACCATGAGATACCACTTCACGCCCATGAGGATAGCTAGATGAAGTCAGTGTGGCGAGGATATGGAGAAATTGGAACCTTCCTACGCTGCTGGTGGAAATGTAAAATGGCGCAATCCCTTTGGAAAACAGTTTAGCTGTTGCCCTAAAAGGTTAAACAGTTACCCCGAGACTCAGCAATTCAACTCCTAGGCATATACTCAAGAGAAATGAAAACTGATGTCCACAGCAAAACTTGCATACAGATGTTCACAGCAGCATTACTCATAATCGCCAAAAGTGGAAACAACCTAAATATCCATCAGTTGATGACTGAATAAAATATGGTATATCCACACAATATAAAATTGTCAATAAAAAGTACGCATTATGCATGCATGCTACAACCTGGATGAACCTTGAAAATATTACGCTCAGTAAAAGCAGTCATAAAATATCTCATATTGTATGGTTCCTTTTATATGAAATGCCCAGAATTGGTAAATCCAGAGGCAGAAAGTAGACCAGTAGTTGCCTTGGGCTGGAGCTGGAGGGTGTGAGGAAGAAAGACTGCCGATGGGTAGGAGTTTTGGGGGATGGTGGCAGCTCTCTAAAGCTGATTATGGTGATGTTTGCACAACTTGTGTCGATACAAAAAACCATTGGCTTACACACTTTAAATAGGTGAATTATGCAGTATGTAAATTCTATCTCCATAAAGCTCTTATTAAAAAAAACACCAGCCAGGTGGGCAGATATGGGGTATAGTTTTTGAACCCTGATCTAATCAAAGAATGGCAACAAGTGCCTCCAAGTGATGTAGTCAGCACAGTTTATCGACCACAAGTAAATGGGAAAGACGGGCATTTCCAGGCGAACACCAGTGTGCTGTTTCCTGTTCACTTGAGCACAGTGATATTAGAATTGAGCTACAGCCGATCAGAGGCACCAGCGAGGAATGAATGGATCAAAGGGGAAGGTAGGATACATGCTCTTTTGTTTCCTACTTTGGAACACCTCAGAAAATGGGTGGTGACTAATTTTATCTAGATATTTGTTAAAGAAAAACATAAGCCATAAATTGTATCCTCTACTCTGAGACTGAAACGATAGAACATGGACATGTTAGTCCAGACCAGTCTAAAACATGCTTCACGGGTTCCCCTCCTCATCCCAGATCTCTTGAAAATAAAAAATTCAAACGAATATTAAAGGGCAAGAGCAGCCCTTCCTCCTCAGGTGTCTGTCCTAGTCTGGATATAACGTAGAGGACCCAGAAGCAAGTTTCTCCACCCTTGAGCCTTGCTGGTGACAAGTAGCACCATAACTAAAAACATTTCCTCTTCTAGAACACAGGCACGACAGGTAGAGGGGCACTCACCTGTGTGTGTGAAGCTCTATTGTTTTCTGTTTTCTTGGCAACTTACAAGAGAAATTTATTCTCTTGCAGTTCTGGAGGCCATAAGGGATATAACATATGAAAAAATTTGAATATTTTGGAGGGCAGGAAGCATTTCTCAGCCTACCACAGAAGCTGTTTGACCCGAGTATAGGAGAGGGCTGCTCCCAAGTCTTGGAGTTACTTTCCACCCGGATTATGGGTTTGTGTTATCTTAGCAGACATTTCACACCCTCCCCCAGCCACTGTCTTTCTGCCCAATGACACCCAGCTGTTAGGAGGGAGGCCGTGTGCAGCTTTAGAACAGAGGAAATCTGACAGTAATTGAGGGGGGGTTCAAAAACCACGAAGTCTAGGACAGGTGTGAACAAATGATGCACTGAGAGAGAGTGGATTTTAGTGTCTTGTTTTCTAAAAACCAATTTTGAACATTTGATTTCTTTCCTTTCTTTCTTTAGCTTGAGAGTCACCAGTAAAAGTAAGGAGTCGGGGCTTTCTGATGCCAGCAGGCCCAGTTTCTGCCATTCCAGCTGTGGGCACATCAGCGAAGGCAAGCGCAGGTTCACCTACGACAACGCTGAGCTGGAAAGGAAAATTGCGTGCTGCTCCCCGCCCCCAGACTACAACTCGGTGGTCCTGTACTCCACCCCGCCCATCTAGAGTTTGACACCAAGCCTTATTTCTAGAAGCACATGTGTATTTATACCCCCGGGAAACTAGCTTTTGCCAGTATTATGCATATATAAGTTTACACCTTTACCTTTCCGTGGGAGCCAGCTGCTTTTTGTGATGTTTTAATAGTGCTTTTTTTTTTTTTTTTTTTTTTTTTTTTTGACTAACAAGAATGTAACTCCAGATAGAGAAATAGTGACAAGGGAAGAACACTACTGCTAAATCCTCATGTTACTCAGTGTTAGAGAAATCCTTCCTAAGCCCGATGACTGCCCTGCTCCAACCTCCGCCACCTCAGGGCACACAGGACTAGTTTGATTCAGGAGCCGCACTGATCACCCAATGCATCATGGACCCCACTAGGCCAGCCCCGTAGCCCAAAACCCAGGGCAACAAGCCCGTTAGCCCCAGGGATCACTGGCTGGCCGCAGCAACATCTCAGGAGTCCTCTAGCAGGCCTAAGACACGTGAGGAGGAAAAGGAAAAAAAGCAGAAAGCAAGGGAGAAAAGAGAAACCGGGAGAAGGCATGAGAAAGACTTTGAGACTCACCATGCGGGTGGGGAGGGGACGGCTTCAGCAATGCCATCTCAGTGGCTTCCCAGCTCACCCTTCTACATTTGAGGGCCCAGCCAGGAGCAGATGGAACAGAGATGAGGGGACATTTTCTGGATTCTGGGAGGCAAGGAAAAGACAAATATCTTTTTTGGAACTAAAGCAAATTTTAGAACTTTCCCTATGGAACTGGTTCTATGTCCATTCCCATTCGTGGCATGTTTTGATTTACAGCACTGAGGGTGGCACTCAACTCTGAGCCCATACTTTCGGCTCCTCTGGCAAGATGCACTGAAAACAGGTGGTTTCCATGGCATGATGGCCCTAACACTTAAAATGTCACATTCTGTTTTGGGTATTAATATACAGTCCAGACACTTAACTCAATTTCTTGGTATTATCCTGTTTTGCACAGTTCGTTGTGAAAGAAAGCTGAGAAGAATGAAAATGCGGTCCCAAGGAGGGTCTTCTCCATCCCAAAACTAGGGCTGATGGAGGAAAAAGGTCAGTTAGGTCAAGGGAAAACCCCCTTTCTATACCAACCAAACCAATTCACCAACAGAGTTGGGACCCAACGCACAGGCAGCCAGTCATGTTTCCTTTTCATTTCGTGGGGATTCCACTGTCTCACACTAATCTGGAAGGATGTGGAAGAGCATTAGCTGACGCATATTAAGCACTTTAAGCTCCTTGAGAAAAAAGGTGGTATGTAATTTATGCAAGATATTTCTCCAGTTGGGACTCAGGATATTAGTTAATGAGCCATCACTAGAAGAAAAGCCCATTTTCAACTGCTTTGAACCTTGCCTGGGGTCTGAGCATGATGGGAATAGGGAGACAGGGTAGCAAAGGACGCCTACTCTTCAGGGTCTAAAGATCAAGTGGGTCTTGGATCACTAAGCTGGCTCTGTTTGACGCTATTTATGCAAGTTAGGGTCTATGTATTTAGGATGCCTGCACCTTCTGCAGCCACTCAGAAGCTGTCAGGCAACAGTGGATTGCTGCTGCTTGGGGAGAAGAGTATGCTTCCTTTTATCCATGTAACTTAACTCTAGAACCTGAGCTCTAAGTAACAGAAGAATGTATGCTTCCATTCTTACGTGCCACATCCTTGTTTAAAGGCTCTCTGTATGAAGAGATGGGACCACCATCAGCTTCCATTCTTATGTGCCACATCCTTGTTGAAAGGCTCTCTTCCTGAGCGAGCCTACTGGCTCCTGGCAGTGGCTTTTGTGGAAGACTCACTAGCCAGAAGAGAGGAGCGGGACAGGTCTCTCCACCAAGATCTAAATTCAAACAAAAGGAGGCTAGAGCCAGAAGAGGACAAATCTTCGTTCTTCCTCTTCTTTCTATACACAAAAGCACCTGTGACAGCTGGCAATATTATAAATCAGGTAACTGGAAGGAGGTTAAACACAGAAAAAAGACCTCAGTCAATTCTCTATTTTTTTTCCAAATCAGACAACAGCCCAGCAAATAATGATAACAAATAAAACCTTAGCTATTCATATGTCTTGATTTCAATGATCTAATTCTTAATCATTAAGAGACCATAATAAATACTCCTTTCCAAGAGAAAAGAAAAATCATTAGAATTGCGTTACTCAGCTTCTTCAAACTCAGGTTTGTAGCATACATGAGTCCATCCATCAGTCAAAGAATGGTTCCATCTGGAATCTTAATGTAGAAAGAAAAATGGAGGCTTGTAATAATGAGCTAGTTACAAAGTGCTTGTTCATTAAAATAGCACTGAAAATTGAAACATGAATTAACTGATAATATTCCAGTCATTTGCCATTTATGACAAAAACGGCACTAACAAAGAACAAGCACTTCCTTTCAGAGTTTCTGAGATAATGTATGTGGAACAGTGTGGGTGGAATGGGGCTGAAACCATATACGAGTCTGTATCTTGTCAGTCCAAAAAGTGACGCCTAGATGTTAATTTTAGGGACCTGTGCCTTGTTTCCTAGCCCATAAGAATGCAAACATCAAACAGATACTCGCTAGCCTCATTTAAATTGATGAAAGGAGGAGTGCATCTTTGGCCAACAGTGGTGTAACTATATGTGTATGTGTGTGTGTGTGTGTTTTGTGCATAACTATTTAAGGAAACTGGAATTTTAAAGTTACTTTTATACAAACCAAGAATATATGCTACAGATATAAGACAGACATGGTTTGGTCCTATATTTCTAGTCATGATGAATGTATTTTGTATACCATCTTCATATAATAAAATTAACTTCCAAAAACGTACATATTTTCTCCCTGATTTGCTTGTAAGTGTAAATAAGAGGTCACAGGTGTCCCTGGGGGTAGAGGACTGGTGTTCTTTATTAAACACAGCACAAGAAAGAGAAAGCAAACTGCTGAAGAGAGGGCAAAGAGGCTTCTATCGGTCCTAGAGAATGGCTGTGCTAAACAATCCGAACACTGCAAACAGTAAGTAAAACACAAAATCAAACGAGGCAGACTGCCCAGAAAACTAAACCCTAACATCAACAGGATGTGAAACAAGTAAAGCATATGCTGGGTGTGAGTGCCAGCCGCAGAGAAAAGTGCCCTCAATTAAAAAGAGGCAGTTGTCCCCAAACACTAATTTTCAGCTGATAAATCATTAGCATAATCACAGCGGGTGTGTGCACATGATGCAGGAAACCACACAAAATCATAGGCAAAAGCTTGACGCACAAGAATGTGTCAGTACACATGCCAGCTCAGTGTTCTTCAGTCTTGTTTTGTGGATTACATCCTAGGTAAACAGCTCAGGTCATAAGTACTAGCAATTGAATAAGTGACCAACACCTTGTCTTAGAAAGCGGTCATAGTATTACCTGCCTAATAACTGTTTGGACGAACAGAGGCAAGATGGTGCACTTCCGGGTTCTTCTTCACCAGCTTTTCCCGCGCCCGCGAAAATGCAGCCGGCGCCCGGGAAGGTGCAGATCAACTGGGCATGCGCCAGGTGACGTCAATCCGAAGAGACCAAGATTTACCTGGTCGCACCTGCGGAACGCCCCCGACACGCCCGTGCCCCGCCTATTGCCCTCCCACTCCTAGAAAAGCTGCTGTTGGCCAGGGTCCCACGTGGCCCTCCTCCAGCCCCACTCCTGTTGGGATGTCAAGACTGCAGGAACCCCGCCCGAGAGCCCCACGTGGGGGGACTCTGTCGGCCTTCTTTGCCGGAGGCCAACAGACCTCTTCCCCACACCTTAAGTGACCAAAAATAAACTTGCAGTTTTGCTGTTACCCTTGCCTACTCGCTGGTTCTTTTGTGCCCACTCGGCTGGTCTTAGAAAAACAAATCAGTTGGTGCCGAAGACCCGGGAGGAGTCCCCTCCTCAGGCCTCTAAGGATTGAGGAACCTCCTCCTGCTTCCACGCTGCAGACGGACCAGGACCTGAGACCCACTTCCCTCACTCTCACGGCCTCTCTGGGGTAAGTGCCCTTGTCTCCTCTTTACCTCCCTCGGCCAAAAATCCTGCGCAGGTCCGAGGCCCACTTTGAGACACCATGTGGCTCGGGAGACCCGTTCAGGACGGAGACGTCCACCTGAAGGTAATCTCCACTTTGGCTCCATGAGCCTCCAGTCTGTCTCTGCTGGTTCCAAAGGACGCTTTGAAGCCAGGCAGAAATCCACTTCCATTTCCATTGTGTCCATTGTGTAAGTAAAGAGGAAACAAACGGGAAACCCCCCAGTCCAAACTTCCAAAGAGCACCCCCTTAGGGTGCCTCCTAGCCAATTTAAAAACCTTACAGCTCGAACAAGACCTTAGGAGGAAGCGGTTAATTTTCCTTTCCACTGTGGCGTGATCGACCTCAGCAATTTCTGCCAGCGGCTAGTCAAGTGGTCCGAAATTAATTACATACAAGGCTTCTGGGCCTTAAGCTCTCATCCCTATACTCCTCCTTCTCTCCACCCCCTCCCTTCCTGCCCAGACTCCTCCTCCTCCCCCCATCCAGACTCCTCCTTCCTCCTCCTCATCTACTAGTAATCCACTCGGTCCCGTAGCTCCTTCGGGGCCCCCAACTGGCTGTCTTGAGTCCCCTATCTCTGCCCACACCCTCCTACAGTGTTAGCACCTTTGCGAGAGGTGGCTGGGGCGGAGGGGGTAGTCAGAGTACATGTCCCTTTTTCACTGGCCGATCTTTCCAAAATTGAGAAGCGTTTAGGTGATTTCTCAGCTAATCCTACGATATACATAAAGGAATTTAGTTCAAAATCCAGAAGAAAATCCAGCCGCATTCTTAAATAGGCTGACTGAGGTTCTAACCCAATATACCCGGTTAGATCCGGCCTGCCCCACAGGGGCCACCATTTTGGCGTCTTATTTCATTTCTCAATCAGCTCCTGACATTCGTAAAAAACTTCAAAAGGTAGAGGATGGTCCTCAGACACCAATACAAGACCTAGTTAAATTAGCCTTTAAGGTCTATAACTCCACAGAGGAGACGGCAAGCTCGCCTTGAACAGAAGGTTCAGCTCCTAGCAGCGGCTTTACAGCCCAGTCGTAACCCCAGGCCAGAGAGCACACACCCCACAGACTCCAAGGCTGCAAAAAGAGCCGATAGACCTCTCCCCCACACCTTAAGTGACCAAAAATAAATGTGCAGTTTTGCTCTTACCCTTGCCTACCTGCTGGTTCTTTTGTACGCGTTCGGCTGGTCTTAGAAAAACAAATCAATAACGTCATAAGGAAACTAGATACAAGATATTTTAAGGGGAAAAAATAGGCCTACTTTATTTGGGACAAAGACAATAAAAATGGATAAATGACGAATCTCAGTAAACTTTTAGCTTACTCAAGAGGGCAAGAGGCATTTTGTCTTTAAGAATCTGAAACCTTTAAAAAGTATTACGGGTTTCATAACATAAGAATAAAATCAGTCATTCAGGCAAATGACTTGAAGAATGCTGGAGGAATCAATGTCACGTCATAGTTTAGAAATGTTCTCATGGCTCTGGAAACTTATAGTACATTTGGGAATTTATTTTTATTTTTTCCTCCAGCAGAAGTACGGCCTAGTAAGGTTTACTGGACTCCTCAGTGTTAAACATATTACCAGACTTTTGGGTTTCACAGGCCAGGAAATTAAATAAAAGAAAAATCCTTGATCCCAACACGGGGATGGCCATTCATCTATTATGCGAACTAAGAACACGTAAGGGAGGGGGAAAAAATGCAAAACAAAATCCATCCGGATGCTACTAATATTCTATTTCCTGATCTGGGGGGCAGTGCACAGGTATGCCCACTTCATGATGAGTCACTGAGCTGCACACTTGCTTGTGAACGTGTGTGTATATATATGAATGTATGGATACAATTATTCAATACGATATTACTAAGAGAAGAAAAAACCCCTACCATTTAGTACCACAACTTTTCAAAGAAAACCCATTTGAAAAGGTGGAAGGGCTTAATCTCAGACTAAAATATATTTGTATTTGAAACATACCTCTATTATCCTTCTTTTTCCCATTTTCATTTGTACTAGAATAAACTAATGAACACATGTTGTTCCACAGATTGGTATTTGGGAAGCAGTGATAGCTAGTAATTGCTATCATTGCTATCATGTGAGTGACCAATATGTGCCAGCAACTATTTAGAGTGCTTTAAAGGAATACACTTATTTTCAAGGCAATCTAACATGATAGGTACTATTAGTATACCCTTTACGTCAATGGGAAGATTAAAGAACCTGAAGACCCCACTTGTCATGTCTCCCCTCCTCCAAGCTTATGTCCCCTTATACTGTGCAGCCCTTCTAGAAGGCCAGCCCAAAACACACCGGTGTCCTTTCCTCTCAGACTTGAAGCTATTGCTTTAGCAATTCTCCACCCCCTCCCACTATCAATTTTCCCCTCTTCCACTGGAACATACATGTTATGTCTCCCATGTCACAAAATTTTCATCTGTACTTTCTCCTCTAGCTACCACCCAATTTCTCTATTTCCCTTTACAGCAAAATCCCATGAGTGAGTTGGTTATTAGTTATTATTACTTGTTTCCAACTCCCCTCCTCCCACTCCCTCTTAAACACACTCAAACCTAGCTTTCACACTCACTTACCGAAACTGATTTTGCTAAGGTCACCAGTGACTCCGCATTGATAAATCCAGTGGCCAACTCTCAGTCCCATTCTTATTTGACACTTCAACAGCTTGACACTTATTCACAAAAACAACTTCAGTTTGGTTCCAGGACATGACACTTTCCTCTTCCCATCTCACTGGCTACTTCTGTCTCTTTTGCTGGTTTTACCTCTTTCCCCTGACTTTTGAACATTGCTCTAGTTACTCCAGGGCTCGTCCTTGAAGCTTTCTTTTCTCAGTCTATACCGACTCCCTTCATGATCTCAACCAATCTCAGGGCTTTCAGTGACACCCATACGATGACTTTCATTGACAGAACAGATTCTCCCTACCCGCTGCAACACTCTAAACTCATATATACACAAGTGCTAACCTGACATCTCTCCTGGATGCTCTGGCAGACTGAATTTTTTTCAAATACTGGTGTATTTTTTCAAAGATATTGTACTGTATTTTTCAAAGATATTCTACTGTATTTTTCAAGATAGCTGCAAGAATATCTCCCATCTCGCACGACCTGTGGCAATGTCCCCTCCCCTAGAATCAGAGCTGGCTTTAGGACTCACTCGTGATCAACGGAATGTGAAAGAAGGGACACTGCATGGCTTGGAGGCCAGGTCAGAAAAGATCATGCATTTCCTGAGTCTTGATACACTCACTCTTCAACAGTTCCTGCGAGGGACCCAGCAGCCATACTTGGAGAAACCTAAGCCACATGGAGGCCAACTGAAGGTGCTCCCATAGACAGCAGCCAGCTGAGCCCAGCCTTCAAGTCGTTCCAGCCCCCAGCCATTGGAATTTCCCAGCCGAGGCCCAATCACAATGGCGCAGAGACAAGCCTCGCTGCTGTGTCTTGCTCAGATTCCTGATGCACAGAATCCCTGAACGGAATAAAATGCTTGTTTAATGCCATAAAGTGTGGAGTTGTTACAAAACAAATAACCAGAACAAATGTGTACTAAACATCTCAAACTTAATGGGCCTCAGACCAAACTCCCAGATTGTCTTCTCCTGTTTCTCCATCCTCCCGTCCCGTAGACTCTTTGTTACAACAGTCTCTTCCAATTCAGTGGAATCCTCTATCTGTCAGCATCAAGCCAAAAAAAAAATTTTTTTTTGAGACAGGGTCTTACTTTGTCACTCAGGCTGGAGTGCAGTGGCACGATCTTGGTGCACTGCAGCCTTGACCTCCTGGGCTCAACCAATCCTCCCACCTCAGCCTCCTGAGTAGCTGGGAGTAGCTGGGACTACAGGTGCATGACACCACGCCTGGTCAATTTTACTTTTTGTGGAGATGAGGTCTCACTATGTTGCCCCGGCCTGTCTCAAACTTTGAGCTCAGGTGGTCTGTGCACCTTGACCTCCCAAGTGCTGGGATTAACAGGTGTGAGCCACTGTGCCTGACCAGCAAGCCAAAATCTTAGAGTCATTCCTGACTTCTCTCTTCTTTGTCCATATCCAGTGAATCAGGACATCCCTGTTGGCTCTACATTTAAAACATATTTGGAGTCCAGTCACTCTGCACCACCTCTACTGCTACCACCCTACTCCATCTGGTTTTTTTTTTTTTTTTTTTTTGAGACAGTCTCGTTCTGTCACCATGTTGGCCAGGCTGGTCTTGAACTCCTGACCTCAGGTGATTCACTTGCCTCGGCCTCCCAAAGTGCTGGGGTTACAGGTGTGAGACACTGCGCTCAGCCACAGGTGGGTTTTAAAACTCAAAGATGGCTGGGCTCTTTGGCTCACGCCTGTAATTCCAGCACTTTGGGAGGCTGAGGCAGGCAGATCACCTGAGGTCAGGAGTTCGAGACCAGCCTGGCCAACATGGCGAAACTCCATCTCTACTAAAAATATAAAAATTAGCCGGGCATGGTGGTGGGTGCCAGCTACTCGGGCGGCTGAGGCAGGAGAATCGCTTGAACCCAGGAGGCATAGGTTGCAGTGAGCCAAGACAGCGCCACTGCACTCCAGCCTGGGCAATGGAGTGAGAATCCGTCTCAAACAAAACAAAACAAAAAACCACCAAAACTCAAAAGACATGGGTTTTGAAATCCAACATCCTTCACTTGGATGCTGTGAGTTTCCCACCACGCCAGCACCTCACTTCCTCCCTCAGTCTGTTCACAACACCGTAGCCAGAGTGATCCTTTTAAAATGTCCTATCATGTTACCCTTTTGCTGAAAATCCTCCTGCAGCTTCTTCTTTTTTATTGTTCAGACAGTCTCCCTCTGTCGCCCAGGCTGGAGTGCAGTGGCGCGGTCTCGGCTCACTGCAAGCTCCGCCTCCCGGGTTCCTGCCATTCTCCTGCCTCAGCCTACCGAGTAGCTGGGACCACAGGCGCCACCACCACGCCCGGCTAATTTTTTGTATTTTTGATAGAGATGGGGTTTCACCGTGTCAGCCAGGATGGTCTCCATCTCCTGGCCTCGTGATCTGCCTGCCTTGACCTCCCAAAGTGTTGGGGTTACAGGCATGAGCCACCTCGTCCGGTGCAGCTTCCTCTTCTACTGGGGGTAAAAGCCAAAATACTTAAAATGGTCCACAGGACACACCCCTTCCCTACAGACCTTTCTGACGTCATTCCTACTTAACTTGGCTCTACCACATTCGCTCCACCACAGTCGCTCCCTTGCTGTTCTGCAAAGGCTCTGACACATTCCCTCACCTGAATACTTTACCCCTAGGTATCCACATGGCAGACTCCTCCATTTCCTTCAAGTCCTTGCTCACATACTGAGAGGCCTCCTTTCCAGACCACTACTCCACGTGAAATTGTACCCCCACCAATCACACTCCTCATATCTAGAGTTGCAAGATGAAACACAGGATGGCCAAAGGAAATGTGAATCGCAGACAGACAACAGACAATGTTTTAGTATATATTTATGTCCCATGCAACACTGGGACATACCATTTTTTAGTGTATGTCCCATGCAATACTTGAGAGATACATACTCGTGCTAAAACAAGTAATCCATTTATCCAAAATTCAGATTCAACTGGGTGTTCTGTATTTTTATTTGCCAAATCTGTCAACTCACACCATTTACTCTGCTTTCCTCTCAAAACCATTATTACCTGCTCATGTACCATGTATCTGTCTTCTCCCTGCTAGAATGGGAGCTCTTAAGCAGCAGAAAATTGTTATCTGTTGCGGTCACAGCATTTCTTTTGGTTCCTAGAACAACACCTGGCATGTAACAGGCATTCAATAAAGAATGAGCAAGCAAGATGTGGTGACTCACACCTGTAATCCCAGCACTTTGGGAGACTGAGTTGGGTGCATCACTTGAGGTTAGGAGTTCAAGACCAGCCTCATCAACATGGTAAAACCCTGTCTCTACTAAAAATACAAAAATTAGCCAGGCATGGTGGTGGGCACCTGTAATCCCAGCTACTCGGGAGACTGAGGCAGGAGAATCATTTGAGCCTAGGAGGCAGAGGTTGCAGCAAGCCCAGATCATGCCAGCCTGGGTGACAAAGCTAGACTTTGTCTCAAAAAACAAAACAATATTCCTAATGTTTCCTCCTAAGAAATTTAAAGCTAAAAGATCCTCCAAACACTCCATTCTAGGAGACTAGTCTACCTTTTATCCCATGACCTACAATGGTCATTTGATTTCCATCTGAATCCACAATTTCTTTCAATATCCTCTACACAAAAGCCCTCCTTGCACTTCTTCTCTCCTCTGAATTCCTAAAACCAAGTCATGCTGCTGGAAATAATCTCTCCTTTTTATTCTAATTACCCTTCACCTATGCCTCAAGCACCTTACCACATCTGTCTAGTAGCTGCCCCTTATCCATGAAGGATATGGTCCAAGACCCGCCGTGAGTGCCTGCAACAGTGGATAGTACAAACCCTATGTGTGCACTATGTTTTTTCCTGTACATACACACTTATGATAGAGTTTAATTTATAAATGAGGCATAGCAAGAGATTAACAAAAATAACGAGAAAAATTATCACAATGTACTAAACAATATACTAAATATAACAATATACTAAACAAAATACTAATTATAACAATATACTATAACTATAAACAATGTACTAAAATAGAAGCTGAGTGAATATGGTCTCCCTGCCTCAAAATATCTTAACTGTACTTCAGGTAACTGAAACCTCCGGAAGTGAAACAGTAGTTGGGGGTGGGGGTGGGGGTGCTTACCATATTGCTTTTTGTTTTCAACTTTTCATTTCAATGCACAGAAAAAAAACTCAACACTAAATACTAACTACCTAGGTTCAACAACTGTTAACATTTTGCCATATTTTATCTGTCCTTATAGTCTAAATAATGATTCTGGAGAATTTGGGGGAAGGGATGCCCCTCACCTATATGATACATTAAGTATTAAATCGAAGACTGGCTATGTATCATTCCCTATGCTTTCTCATGAGTAGTCTTCTCTCCTGAACTACACTGTTAGTCATGTATTATATTAAGATGTCTGGGTATAACTATACATCCTGTAAACACCAAGTCCCTATATCTGTCTTAGTGCCTAGAACAGATCCAAGGACACAGGAGGTAAGACTTAAGGACTATTTGATAAATTAATGAATAAATTTGCTGGCCAAGCGCGGTGGCTCAAGCCTGTAATCCCAGCACTTTGAGAGGCCGAGACGGGCGGATCACGAGGTCAGGAGATCGAGACCATCCTGGCTAACACGGTGAAACCCCATCTCTACTAAAAAATACAAAAAACTAGCCGGGCGAGGTGGCGGTCGCCTATAGTCCCAGCTACTCGGGAGGTTGAGACAGGAGAATGGCGTAAACCTGGGAGGCGGAGCTTGCAGTGAGCTGAGATCTGGCCACTGCACTCCAGCCTGGGCGACAGAGCGAGACTCCGTCTCAAAAAAAAAAAAAAAAAAAAAAAAAAAAATTTGCTGCCAATTCATCCAAATACAAAAATTCCTCCAAAATGCAGAGGAAATAACCAACCTTTTAAAACCCAATTGTAAGATAAACATCATCTTGTTATATGAACAGTGCAAGAAAAGGACAAAGTTATCTCTATAATTCTTTATTAAAAATACTGCTGTACACATAGAGACTGAAAACAGGATTAAAGATGAATAACACAAATTGGGTCATGACATTAGAACTTAACATACCGGTGCTTTTTAGGGAAGTTGCTGACATCCAAATCACAGAACCAAGGTCAAAAGGAAAATACAAAGGTACCCTCAAAAATATTTACAATGAAGTAAATACACTAACAGAATTTAAAACAGGTACAAAAACTGGAAATGACCAATGTTACATGATTTCAAGGGTTGTCCTTTCTGTGCTTTTATCTGTCACGACAGGAAGGTGTGGAAAGTTTATATCCTTAATTTGACTACTCTCAGATATTAAAATCTTTCTATGAATTAAAAAGACTTTTAGACAACCTCTTAAATGGAATTACACTATGGAAAACAGGGCTCCCCCAAAAACACCTAGGCAGAACTGAGAGTTCTTTGAAAACCATTCCCAATAAAAACTAAATGAAAAATAAATATAAAACAAGGCTTAAAAAAATATGCATTACCTGACACCAACCTTTTCTGGCTGACAATATTTATTCATGAAAACGTATCAGCTGTCTACCTTTTATATGCAAACCAAGTCCTGAGGTTAACTAGGGGCTGAAGCAAACTAGCGTTTAGGATGCAAACATTCTTGGATTTGTGATGTAAACTTGCCTTGCAGAGGGAAGTTTGCTGGTCTATACAGAATGAGAAATTCAAGCCCTATTTTAACCCCTGCCCTCTTCAGCTTTCACAAAACATTGGTCCACAAATTAAATTTTCAAAAAGTTCCCAGACCCCAAAACTAAACAGATGATCCCCTTTCATTTTCAAAGAAAACAATATTGGAAAAAATCTCCAGCCCGCTTATAAATTAAGCATTTCATATTTCTTCTAGAATACAAGTAGTTCTTTTTTGTACAAAAGAATTACAATATGATTTGTCAAAAAACATATAAAAAGACAGCTGCTCTTCCTCAAATACATGAGCTAATGATAAAAGACTTTTGCAAGTTAATGTCTCCAAGTTCTTGTTCTTTTTACATAAAAAAGAACATTGCGGTGGCAAATGTTAATTATCCTTTTAATATTGAACATTATGTTCTTTTAAAATCCATCCAGATCAAATGCAATAATTTTCTTTTTAACTCAACAACTGATGCTACCAAACGTGGACTCAATATACTTGTTAAAACGTGTAAAGCGTGTCTCTAGTCTTCAAAGCTTTCAGGTGAAGAGAGGTGCTTTTTCTTGATGCAAATCTCAAGGCAGAGAAAATCATTTTAAAGCTTATAAAAAGTGAACAGAGAAATACTAAAAACTTCTCTGAAATATACAAATATGTGTAATTATTAAAATTGAAGACAGTAACATCAGTTGCAAGTGCTTGTGAGTCTGTCCTGACCTTTTTTGAGTTTCCACATTTTCTTCATCGTTGCATGGTGAGCACCCAGTGCTAGTAAAACATTCAGTGCTGGGAAAGGAGATAGAGTCTTCAGTACTGATTTTAAGAAAGAAAATTCCTATGTATTTGGCAGTCTTCAGTATCAAAGTATAGGTATTTCATTTACTAGAAATTTCATGAATACCCAAGTTTGGCGACAACTGCATGTCCAAATATTAAGAAAGTTAAGAGGAGGAAAATTCCAAACTTTTGAGATGGACTTATTCAGGAATATCGCACAGAGTGAGTTATTATCAAAAGTACTATTACTTTGGGCTAAGCAGTGACTGCAAAGGCACAGCAGATCGTTATCCCTCCAAAGTCAGGCTGTAAAATATCAGAAAGCTCTTGATACCAGACCACTGCTGAGTTTAGCTCATCTTCTGGACAGTGTCTCTGTGGCTGTCTCCAGTGTAAAGGACCATAATAAAGCTGTGGTTCAAAGAGCAGAAATTCATACAAAAAAAAAAAAAAGAAAGAAAAAAAAAAAAAGCAAACTGGAAAGAACCTAAAGTAATATACTCCTGAACTTTAGGCCGTTAACACAATTTCTTAATTTTCTGCTATTTAAAAAATTTGCATAAATGTAAATGTATCTGACTAGCAGGCAAATGTCTTTTTAAAAAGGCTCTGGTTGAATTTGAAGGAAAGAGCTATCCATGCTCCTTCAGTTACTGTTTATCTGATCTTTATTCAGAAAGGATTTAAATCAACTAACAGGGGAACTCATATCCAACAATTCACTGGTATTTTCTTGGTTTGTTCTTACGAACAAAACAAAACAAAAATCTCAATTTGAACTAACAGTGGGTGGCATACAGAGAGCTTGCATACAATACTCTTACGAGAATGATGTACTATACTGAACTTCTATGAAATTATTTACCTGGTCCATAATGTTATTCAGGGCAACCCGTCCCAAAAAGAGCAAATTCTGCAACCCTCAATGGCAAAAACGCTGCCCAGCATTGCTTCCCAAAAATGTCCTTGCAAACAGTTTCCCTTAATAAGTATACAATGTGGCAAAAGTTCAAAGATCAGAAAAAGTCTTTAAAAAATTAAAATTAGTGCATATACAAGTGGAAAAAACAAAAGCAGGAACATCATTCACCTGATGGTGCTCCTAAATCTAAAATAAATTCTTCACAGATACAGCCTCCAATGGCAGCCATAGCTCTCGGGTAAGTGAAACATTCTTCCTTTCAAGTAACAGTGTACCTGACTGAAGTGCAAGCAGCTTCGCTCATCTCCTGTTCGTTTCCCAAATGTGAGTGAGATGATGAAAAGTTCAGCTGTAGTGCAATTTGCTATTGGTTAAGTTCCTTAGCCATGTCCTGCGTGCTTTTTTAGCAAATACTACAACTGACCATTCGCAGCTGCAATCAGTTCTTGAAAAGTATTTTCAAAGCAGCGCTTTAAGTCACTGTAGGTCACCACGAGTACACTCTTCTCATCTCTGGAAATCAGGCTTATTTTTTCTGGCACACCAGCATCTAGCTGAAACAATATATCCACAAAGATACGAATTCATAACATGCAGAAAAGAATTTATCTACATTTGCAGCAAAGATAAATAAAATCTCTAAATTTTTTTGTCACATTCCCTTTCAGATATCCGTAAGCACCTTACATCATTCACCAGTATGCACATAATTTTCGACTCAGACGTTTTCACACAAACACTGCCCTATGTTTCTAACTATCCCTTCACACTTAATGTTCGCTTGCATTGTAGTCTACCCAGTTGATGCTCAATAATTTTTCTCCCAATATCTTCCATTTTTGGCATCATGAATTACAATGCAATGAACATACTCATCTACTTAATTTTTTTCTTCTGTAGGAAGTATTTTTTTCCTTAGGAAAAATACTTAGAAGTATAAATATTACTAAAAAAAAGTCAAGTATTAAGAAATTGGTCTTTAAAAATTTTTAAAAACACACAAAAAAATAAAGTAGAAGTGGTTTAGAGCTTAGTACATAGAACCAAATTGTTTTCCAAAGCATATCAGACACCATGAATGTATAAGTTTTTAATACTTTTCCAGCAACCCCACAGCAAATGAGCACCTTGCTATTTAAATTTAGATTTTAACTACTATTATCAAAGTTTTTTTCATACATTTACTTTGGTATTTCTCCTTGTGTAAATGCTAGTATATGATCTTTACCCATGACCCTAATGGAATTTGGCAGTAATATTCCAGTGAGGTCTTTACAAAGCATAAATACTGACCCTTTGTCTGTCCACTGGTCTTGTTACGGTTTTCACTTTGTTATTTTCAATGTACTTTTTAATTTCATTAATCGATACAAAATTAACATATGTTTACAACTCACTGAAGGCTCAAACATCCAAATCATTTACCAGATAATTTCTGTCATTACTTCTACCAAAATAAGCTTATAAATAAAAATCTTAATTTTGTATAATCAATGTGGCCATCCTCCCGATTTATCACACTCTTTTCAAACTTAGAATATTATCACACTTCAGATTTGGGGTATTATTTACTACTAGCTAGTTCATGATGTGAAATATAATTTTCTTCAAATTTTCAATTATCCTAATTTCATTATTGATAATTTCATTATTGAATGGTCTTTGATGAATTTAATGAATATTATCCTTCATTAAATGATCTTTGCTTAAGGCAACTATCCATGGCTTATTCCATATTATCTACTTGTCAATGTTTGTTCTGGTTCTATGTTTTTTTTTTTTTTTTTTTTTTTTTGAGATGGAGTCTTGCTCTGTCACCCAGGCTGGAGTGCAGTGGCCGATCTCCGCTCACTGCAAGCTCCGCCTCCCGGGTTCACACCATTCTCCTGCCTCAGCCTCCCGAGTAGCTGGGACTACAGGCACCCACCACCTCGCCCAGCTAGTTTTATGTATTTTTTAGTAAAGACGGGGTTTCACTGGGTTAGCCAGGATGGTCTCGATCTCCTGACCTCGTGATCTGCCCGTCTCGGCCTCCCAAAGTGCTGGGATTACAGGCTTGAGCCACCGCACCCGGCCGGTTCTATGTATTTTTAATTACTGGTGCTCTGATACTATGTTCTAAAATCTGACAGAATTATTTTCTACATACTGCTCTTAAGAAAAGGTTTTCCCCCTAAGAGAAATAAAGGGAAAACAAATATATAACTCATACTGAATTAGTTCAATGATACATATAGTTTTGTGCAGTCTTATTGCCCAGGCTGGAGTGCAATGGTGCAATCTTGGCTCACTGCAACCTCTGCCTCCTGGGTTCAAGTGATTCTCCTGCCTCAGCCTCCCAAGTAGCTGGGATTACAGGCCTGCACCACCAATGCCCAGCTAATTTTGTATTTTTAGTAGAGATGGGGTTTCTCCACGTTGGGAAGCCTGGTCTCCAACTCCCGACCTCAGGCGATCCGTGTGCCTCGGCCTCCTGAAGTGCTGGGATTAGACAGGCGTGGGCCACCGTGCCTGGCCAGTTTTGTGCAGTCTTAATGTAGGTTACTGACAATACTCCCTACAGAGTTTTAAGGAAGTTAAAAGAAGGCAAAGTAGTGCTTAAAAACAAACCATAACATTTTCCCTGAAGGGTTACCACATTGTACATTAATAGTTCTAAATCATGTGCTACAGTAGCTATTTTTTCCTGTAGTACTTATAATTTAGGAAAGTTTAGACAAGAGTCAGTAAATGTTTTTATAAAGGGTCAGACAGTAAATGTTTTAGGTTTGGCTTACTGTTTATTTTACAACTCTTTAAAAATGTAAAACTATTCAAGGCTCTCAGGCTATAAAAAAAATAGGCCCAGAGAATGGATTCGGCCTGCAGGCCATGGCTTGCCAGCTCCTGGTTTATACATAAATCTATACAGAGACTACATTTACTCCTGGAGACCAGTTCTAAACTTCATAATGCCAAGTAATTCATAAGGAAAATGTCTTCTTTCTTTTGTCATTTTTGTCTTTCTCAACCTTTTCTAAAACATAATGCTGCTGGGCACGGTGGCTCACCGCTATTATCCCAGCACTTTGCAGGTGGGTGGACTGCTTGATCTCAGGAGTTTGGGACCAGTCTACATGGTGAAATCTGTATCTACCAAAAGGACAAAAATTAGCTGGGTGTGGTGGCATGTGCCTGTGGTCCCAGCTATTCAGGAGACTGAGGCAGGAGGGAGGATTACTGCAGCCCTGGGGAGTCAAGGCTGCAGTGAGCCATAAGTGCCACTGCACTAGAGTCTGGGTGACAGAGCAAAACCCTACCTCAAAAAAAAAAAAAAAAAAAAACTTGCCTCACCTCTCAAATAAATTTATGATCTATTTTTTTAATCTAAATTCATCTAATCATCAAATTTACCATTTATAACAGCTGAATCTGCTAGTAACTAATGTCACTAGTATTGTGCTTTTATCATTGACTACTTGATTATAATACCTATAGTTAATAATAAATAATCTGATAACACCCAACATAACTCATAATGATTCAGAAGGGGTTTAATTTTTAAAAAATAAACATAAATTTATTTTTTTGGATTTTACTACTCATTGTTTTATGTGGCATAACAAAACCACATGTAAACAAAACATTGCATAAAGGAGGGAAGCAGTCATTTTGTAATACTTTATCATAATAAAAAGATCCACAATAAAACATTCTAAAATGATTCATGAAGGCCAGGCGCAGTGGCTCACACCTGTAATCCTACCACTTTGGGAGGGTGAGGCAGGCATATCACTTGAAGTCAGGAGTTCGTGACCAGCATAGCCAACATGGTGAAACCTTGTCTCTACTAAAAATACAAAGATTAGCTGCGCGTGGTGATGGGCGCCCGTAATCCCAGCTACTTGAGAGGCTCAGGCAGGAGAATCGCTTGAACCCGGGAGGCGGAGGTTGCAGTGAGCCAAGATCATGCCATTGCACTCCAGCCTGGGCAACAAAGCAAGACTCTGTCTTCCATCGCCCAAAAAAATTATTCATGCAAGTTATTTAAAAAATCCTCCCACTGTAAAAAATGTTATTAATAAAATGTCTTACAGGCTACTGTAAGAGTACATCCTGATTTCTTATGTCCCCTAGTATTTGTAGAAGATACAACTCTATACACATTATAGGCAGAATTATGATCTTAAAAATCTAAATACAAATTACCTTGTTAAGACAAGAAATGATATGACTGAGGTCAATCCAGGGAGCACCCGCTTCTGTCACCTGATGAAAAAGATGATCCCTAAAGAGTTTCAACAGATAACGGTCTCCAGTCTCTGACCAAGTTGGATCCTTCTGAAACCTGGGGGAAATTAACATTTTACCTCAGTAACTCATGCTGTATGCTCTGTGGCCATATCTCTATTTTTTAGACTCAAAACTAGTTTAATTTTATTTTTTTCCCAATAAATAAAAAATTGGGAGGGAGTCTGGTACAGTGTTTTTAAAAAACAATCTGACTGAACTAGTAAGTATATGAATTCCAGTTTTCAGTTAGCAACTATCAGGGGGAAATTATCCCTTACGCATTCCTATTTTATACGACCTCTTTATTTCAGCCCCTACTATTAGATAAAATGGGAAAGATAAAAATGTCTTAAATCTTCTTTTCTTCCTCCCACTCTGTAGGTTACAGAATAGAGAGAGGTCAGATACACCTTCTACTTCACCAATACGTATAAAATAGAAAAATGTTTAGCAAACAAAAAGGAAGTAAATATCAGTTTCCTACCATTCCACGTGAAAGCAAGCTGTAAAGAAGCAGATGACCACTGTGAGTTTTCAATGACCTTAGGAATTTACAGTCTAATAGGAAACAGACGCTATTCAAATAATCAAAGAAAGCTGTAACTGCATATTTACATAATGCTCCTAAAAGGGATATGACATAAAAACAGAAACATGAGTTCTTCTAAAGGGCCAAGGAAGGTTTTCCAGAGGAGGTAGCGGCTGCCCTTCCCAGAAGAGGGATGCTCCTTCGTCAGAGATCGGTATTTGCATGGAGCACTGAAGAAACTTAAGGAAGGTCATGTGTTTGAATGGGGTGGGGGAGAAAAGAGACGAAAAGAAGAAGACAGAGTGAGGGCAAGGAAAGCGACAGAGTGAAGACAAGAACAAAGAATGGGAGATGAGGACAGAAAATTAAGTAAAAGGCAGATTCGAGACCAGGATGAGAAGTAGGCAGGGATCAGACTACACAGCTTAGGTCATGTTTTAAAACTGGGTCTTTATTCTAAGAACCAGAGGAGAAGCTCACCATACGGTTTTAGCACAATCATATATATATATGTTTTGCAAAGGTCACTCCAAGGACTTCCAATTAAAATGAAGACTAAATACCCATTTATCTCTGCTCCCTTTCAACAGCCCATCAAATTGACAGTAAATGTCTAAAAAAGGGTATAAACACAAGGACAAAGGGATCAGAAAAAGCAACAACAGTGAACAAGAGATGATCATGAACATCTGGAATGCTGAGGCAGATAGGTAAGCGGGATGACTTAGTAGACCTGACAAAACTGAACCCTAATTCTACAGGGTATGTGAGAAGAGGGTGCCCACAGGAAGCAAGCCACCCAGACTGGCATAGCTCAGAAACTGAAGCCACAAAGGACTACTGAAAGTGCAAGTTTGGACTAAGGATGAAAACAGGAGAATTGAGAAAAGGTTCTATAAACAGCAAACAGATAACCCATCTCTTAACCCCACCCCCACCTCTGTCTGGCAAAAATCTGGAGGTTTTACTTTCTAAAAAGGGTGAATGAGAGAAGCTCGAGCCTCAGGGATGCCAAGCAAACCAGAAGGTCAAGAGCTGAGGAGTGCTGGATGACACCCTATTGAACAAATGCTTTCCCCCTCTGTGTGGTTCCCAAACCTGGCTTGTCAGGCTTATATCACAGACAGCAGAGGTTGGAAGATTCTTTTCAGGGGATGCTGACCTGCCCAAGACAAATGACAATACTTGAGAGTTTACCAAACACAAACCAAAAATCACGTATAACAACATCACACTGCTTTATCATACAGAAAGGTTCAACATTCTATAATCCCTGCACTCACACAGGCTTCCCATTGGCTTTTTAGGACCTTATTTTTAATACGAACGGGCAGCTAAGTATCAGAAATCTTTTGAGGAGGAAACAAAACAAGACAAAATAAACTCTTGATTCCTATGAGATACTGTAGGGAAAACGGAACAAAACTTAAAACTAAGACAAACACCAACCACCAGTAAAAATCTATTAATTGATGGCCTCAGAAAAACAAGAATTAGATGATACAAGACAAATATTCAGAAAACAGAATTGTTCTTGGAAAATAAAAATATGATAGCAGAAATTTAAAAATTCAAAGAATGAGAAAAAACCCTTTAATTTTAGAAAAATATAATTGAGATAACTGCCCAGAAAGTAGGACAAAAGAAATTAGAGATATAAAATAGAAGAGAATATTTGAAAATCAATTGCAAAGGTCTAACATCTGAGCGATGAGAATTCCAGGAAAAGAAGTTATTAAAGAAACAATGAAGACCATGTCCCAGGACTGAAGGACGTTAAGTTTCCAAGATTCAATGGGTTCACACCTGTTAATCCATCATTATGACTCAAAACCCACACCAAGGAACATCACTGTGAATTTCTGAACATCAGTCACACACACAAAAAAACAAAAAACAAACAAACCAAAAAAACACCAAAAGCTTGGAGGAAAGAAAAGATTTATAAAGAAAATGGCTTTGAATCTGCCTGGAAGTTAAAAGGAACAATGCTTCAAATTCTGAACTATCATCACTATTATTTACCTATGTACTGAAAGTACCCACTAACACAATCACTCAAGAGAAATTAGAAGTATAGAAACTGGGAAGGAAGCTATCATTATTTGCAGATGATATAATTAAACACCTGGGAAACTCGAAGAGAATCTACTGAAAACGACCCAAACAGTAAGGTACTAGAGCATAAAATTTAAAGAAATTAAGAATTCTCATATACACAAATAACAAGAAGACACAATGGGGAAAATTTTCCCATTTATAATAGCAACAAGATGAAATACCTAAGCACACACACTCAGTATGCTATAACTATATAAAAAACAACTTAAATACTACTGAAGAATACAAAAGTAGACATCAACAACTAGAATGACATCTCATGATCTTGGATAAGATGACTCAACATCTAAAACGACAAATGTTCCCAGAGTTTAAACATGACAAACAGGCTATCTTCCCTATTAAGAAACCATCAGGTTTATTGGTTGTTTTTTTTTTTTTTTTTTAACTAAAGAACTGATTCTAGAATTTGTACAGAAAATTAAATAGTATTAGGAAAATAACAAAGTGGTGCCCAATAAATGGAGATGGGAAACAATACTGCTAGATTGCAAAATTCAATTTCATGATTGAATTAAAATAGCACGGGAGAGGCGTGGCTTCAAACCAGTGGGGAAAAGCTAGATTGTTCAACTATTCAATAAACAGCTTTTGGACGACGAGGTAGTCTTGGCGACAAGGGGAGATGGACTTACCCCTTACGCCCGATACAATTTCTAACTACATAAAACATTTTTAATATGAAGAAATGAAACCACAAATGTTCTGGAAAAAAACATGAAATAGTTCCCTCATAATCTTCGAGTAGAAAGAGGCTTTCTAACTATGATTCAAAATCCAGAAGCATAAAATAAATTTGGTCAATTACAGTACATACACAAATGTCTCCAAGGGTGGGAAATGAGCAGTCAAAAAAAAAAAAATCACAAAAAGAGTGAATCTCTTTAGCTCTTATTTATCAATAAGAAAGACAAGCAATCCAACTGAAAATAAAGATGGGCAAAGGATACGAATTGAACAGGACATAAGAATGGATCAATAGCACAAAACAGATACTCAAACATGCTCGTTAAGAGTAAATAGAACATAAAACTGCATTTAAATTCAATTTCTCACCTACA
This sequence comes from Piliocolobus tephrosceles, assembly GCF_002776525.5. Classification (NCBI taxonomy): domain Eukaryota; kingdom Metazoa; phylum Chordata; class Mammalia; order Primates; family Cercopithecidae; genus Piliocolobus; species Piliocolobus tephrosceles. The sequence continues at coordinate 87,618,043 of NC_045455.1, forward strand.
AGGTTGACTACAATCTAAGGGTTTGAAAAAAGTATTTTGGTGAGGCAGTCTCATGAATTACACACAGGTAAACTATTCTCCAATAGTTATGAAATTATTGTGACGTACCGACTGACCTAGCAATCACAATTGGCCCATATTTACATATATATAAGATTAAGTATGCAGAAGTTAGTCCCTGCAGTATTGCCCACCCTAGCAAAGGGCTGAAAACAGCCCAAATGCCCACCCATAAGGAACTGGGGAAATATACTATAATATATCCGCAGGATATACTACTATCAGGCCATAAAGTGTGAGGAGACACACAACACAGTGGATACGAGCACACACTCTGGAACCATACTGTCTAGACTAGAGTCCTGGATCATATACTTATTAATTATGCAATCTTTGTTTAAGTTATTTAACCTCTCTATGCTGCAGTTACTCTGTTAAATAGGAATAGCATGGTAACTCCATCACAGGGTTGTTATGAGGAATAAGCTAGGTCATATTTGTAAACTATTTTGAATAGTGCTTGGCATATACTAAACATATATAAAGATTTCTAAAATACACAGTTATGACAAAATACACTGTATATGGTTTACAATTTTTATATATTTAAAGAGGGAGGGGTTAAGAATATATAGTTGTATTTGTAACTCTGGAATAATACAGAAGAAACTAAAAATATAGATGGATGGGGGCAACTGGGAATAGATACTGGGGATGTCAGGTATGAAAGAGAGACTTCTACAGTTTTCACTGCAAACTTTTCCTACTTTTTACTTTATTCATAGACAATCTATTTTAAATATTTAATTAATAAGAATAATTTCTTGGCTGGGCGCAGTGGCTCATGCCTGTAATCCTAGCACTCTGGGAGGCAGAGGCAGATGGATCACCTGAGGTCAGAAGTTCAAGACCAGCCTGGACAACACGGTGAAACCCCGTCTCTACCAAAAATACAAAAATTAGCTGGGCATCGTGGTGTGCGCCTGTAATCCCAGCTACACAGGAAGCTCAGGCAGGAGAATCGCTTGAACCTGGGAGGCGGAGGTTCCAGAGAGCCGAGATCGCCCCATTGCACTCCAGCCTGGGGGATACAGAGAGATTTCCTCTCAAAAAAAAAAAAAGATAACATTTCCTGAGGACAATCTAGAATTTTATATGCATTCACAGTATCAATAATGTGTGAAAGTAGAATAATGCCATTTTCAAATTTGCAAGACTAAACTCACCTTTTTCAGGAAGCTACAAGGACATGCTCCACTAAGTCCAAAAAAAATAAAAAAATAAACAAAGAAAAAAAGCAAGAAACCAGGGTATCCAACACAGAGAGATAATGAGAATTCCCAGCTAATAGTGACGGGAAGTTACAGTTCTAAAGTGTAAGCATGTGCAGGCCTAAAGCGTAACCAGCCCAGCTAGGAACAGGAAGGGTGGAGGATCTACAGCCAATTCTCTAGGTGAGAGGGAAAAAAAGGAACTGATACATTATCTTTTTTTGACCATATGGAAAGGTGTTTTGTAACACTAAATACAGAATTCAACTCATGTGTGCATGTGTGTGTGTGTGTGCACACATGTGCACGTGTGTAGGGAAGAGGATGAGTCATTACCTGAATTATAGATTGGGGGGGAAATCAAGAATAGAACTATAAACATACACTTTAAAGTAAAGAGATAAACGCTAGAAGAAACAGCCAAAAGAGTTTATTAAAAATGGTTTAACATATATTATGTTCTCTTCGTTTAGAAAAATTATTAGGGAAAACATTAAATGAGCCTTTTGACTTTGAAGAAAAGCAAATGGACTTCAATTTCATGGTTTAAAAAAAAAATCCCTCAAGTAGTAGTATTTATCTCTCACCTATCTCTATTAACAAATCAAACAATCCTGAAATGTAACTTACACTATAGTCATAATGATTGCAAATTCTATTCTACCTGTCTTTGACAGTTATGTAGTACAAACATCAACTCTGCTTGTGTATATATGGTTAACATTAACTTACAAATGAGGTGGAACTAAGTGACAAATAGTGTAAAAGGTAACGCCTTTCCAATGCCACTGATATGATGGCTAAAAAAAGTGTACTTCAGGCCAAGCGTGGGACTCACGCCTGTAATCCCAGCACTTTGGGAGGCCAAGGTGGGTGGATTACCTGAGGTCAGGAGTTCAAGACCATCCTGGCCAACATGGTGAAACCCCATCTCTACTAAAAATACAAAACTTAGCTGGGTATGGTGGTGTGCACCTGTAGTCCCAGCTACTCGGGAGGCTGCGGCAGGAGAATCACTTGAACCTGGGAGGCAGAGGTTGCAGTCAGCCGAGATTGTGCCATTGCACTCCAGCCTGGCGACAGAGGGAGACTCTGTCTCAAAAAAAAAAAAAAAAAAAAAGTGTACTTCAATAGAAGGTGAGAGGCAAGCAAAAATTAGACATTTCTCAAGTATTTAAATTGACCAGGGTAAACTGATATGAAACTTCTTCCTCAAAAAGAAGATACGGTAGAGGTAGTGTTAGTCATAAAATGTGCCCTCACGTGCAAACCACAAGAGATTTCTAACGCAGCATATTTTCTGTAAGTATACATGTGTGTAAAATTCATAAGGACAGCCACACCTAGGCTGTTGTAAAAATAGCACCTTAACAGCTAACACAAACTTAAGGTCACTTCACGTAAGAATTTTCTCTCTTCCCAAATAAAACCAGGCATACTTATTATTATGCAAAATAATGCTCTCGATTAAAAATATATTGTAAAATACTGTAAATCCTTACTCCGGCCTCTCATTGATTGTTCCCAATTTTGCTAGGAGCCTAAACAGTCTTCCATTTTGAACCTCCTATAAAACATTTTAAAAAGAGAAAAATGTTAATGTTCCAGATAACTGAACATAAAAGCCAAAATTTACAAAAACTGGTAACCTGTACCAATATTACCTTTAAACGATAAATCCTAACACCCCCAACTTTTGGTTATACTTTTAAATAAACACAGTATGTCCATTGCATTTCATAATGGTACTCAAGAAGATTATGGTACTGTCCATAGGAACTGGAAAAGTAACTCACATGAAAAACCAAGATTTTTGTCACATGACTGTAGCTAAGCCATGAATGAAAAGAACAGTGTCAGAGGACATAAGAAATTAAAATACCACACATTCAGTGCCGACAAAAATATCTGCAATCTTAGCAAATAAGACATTATATTTAGTACAATGATTATTTTGTGTATATTTATATACACAGATGCAAGTTGTGTGTACATTCTTTTAATTACACTCTTTACTGTCCAGGCTCACGCCTATAATCCCAGCACTTTGGGAGGCTGAGGCAGGCGGATCACTTGAGCTCAGGAGCTGGAGACTAGCCTGGTCAACATGGTGAAACCCAGCCTCTACAAAAAATACAAAAATTAGCTGGGTGTGGTGGTGTGCACCTGTAATCCCAGCTACTTGGGAGGCTGAGGCAGGAGAATCACTTGAACCCGGGAGGTGGAGGTTGCAGTGAGCCGAAATAGCACCACTGCACTCCAGCCTGGGTGACAAAGCAAGACTCTGTCTCAAAAACAACAACAACAAAAAAAAAGTTACACTCTTTACCTTTGCAAGGTCTTCCTCTATGACATCATTTCTCATTTGAGCAGCATCCAGTTGAGTATAAAATCGAGCACCAATCATGGGCATGATGTCATTTACACTTCGCATCCTGTTTTGGTCAGTCAACAAATACCTACCCAAGATAAAAAAGGAATTACTTGAATGTCCAACACGCAATTTTAAAAAACAAGATAATCCACAAACACATAACTGTTTCAGCGGCCATCATCTTAGCACACAAAATTTTGAAAACATTTTAATTCATGCAAGTCAAGCTCATTCTTAAAGCTTAAATATTACATTTCATTCCTCTGGAAAATTGTAAGAGCCAATGGAGAAACAGTAAACATGTCTCTTCTCTACATTTTCACTACTATGGAAATGAGAAGGAAAAGTGAAGTAGGGTTTCACTTACCCATTTCTATTCTCAAACCCTCCTTTACAAAAGTGCTAAATGAAAAGAGTGTTACAGGTCAGGTGCAGTGGTTCACACTTGTAATCCCAGCACTTTGGGAGGCCAAGACAGGTGGATCACTTGAGGTCAGGAGTTTAAGACTAGCCTGGCCAACAGGGCGAAACCCTGTCTCTACTAAAAACACAAAATTAGCTGGGCATAGTGGCAGGCGCCTGTAGTCCCGGCTACTCAGGAAGCTGAGGCAGGAGAATCAGTTGAACCCGGGAGGCAGAGGTTGCAGTGAGCCGAAATGGCACCAACGCCCTCCAGCCTGGGCAACAAAGCGAAACTCCATCTCAAAAAAAAAAAAAGGAAACAAACAAAAAACAAAAATAAATTAAGAAAAAGAAAAGTTTTGTGTGTGAGAGTGTGTGCGTGTGTGTGTGTGTCTGTGTGTGTGTGTGTGTGTGTGACAGAGTCTTGTTCTATTGCCAGGATGGAGTGCAGCAACGTGATCTCGGCTCACTGCAACATCCGCCTCCCAAGTTCAAGCGATTCTCCTGCCTCAGCCTCCTGAGTACCTGGGACTACAGGCCCGTGCCACCAAGCCCAGCTAATTTTTGTATTTTTAGTAGAGACGGGGTTTCACCATGTTGGCCAGGATGGTCTCGATCTCTTGACCTCATGATCTGCCTGCCTTGGCCTCCCAAAGCACTGGGACTACAGGCGTGAGCCACCGCACCCAGCCAAAAAAGAAAAGATTTTTTAGAAACTTTTTTGAGAGGACTAAAAGGGGGTGGGTGAGGGGTGTGGAGTTTTTCCTGCTGCTCTTCAAAGATTAATTTTCAAAACTAAAACTGGGTTTTCAATTTTGCTAAATTGAATGAGCCTGACTTTTTAAGAAGCTGTCCTCTGCTCTAAAACCTAATTTACAAGGTATCATGACATACTCATTTCTGAGAAATGCAGTAACATACAGCAGAAGGAACTAGCTAAATTTCTTCTATCATTAGAACAGTGGAAGAAAATACTACATATTTCAAGGGCTACCCTGTTAGAACACAAAGATTCTCAATCATCTATTGCCGCTTATTCTACAGGTAAGCCATTCTTGCCCTATCTCATGAAAGCAGTCTCCTACTCCTTCACTCTTCTGCTTATAATTCTCTTATTTTCTTCATAGGTCTTATCACTACCTGAAAATATCTCACTGGTTTTTATGTTTATTTACTCTTTATTCCCATTAGGGTGTAAGCTCCAGGAGATGGGAATTTTGTTCACCTCATTCAAAGTATCCTGTATTTGGCATATAGTAGTCATTCTTTTTTTGGATAAATGAATAGTTACACCCATGTGAATAAACTGTATCTTAGCAATTCATCTGTAATTATGGACATATTTGTACCCTGCTAATCATATTTAATGTTACTACAGGCTATGTGACTTTGGCAAGTTATTTGATCTCTGTGGCTCAGTTTTGTATCTCTAAAATGGGACTAATAATGGTATCTAATTTATAGGGTTATTGGGAGAATTAAAAAAATTAATTCCCATCAAGCAGTTTGAAAGGGCCTGATACATGGTTTAATCACTCCATCAATTTTAGTTTGTGGTTATTATTAAAGTATGGCTTTTTTGTTTATCCTTTTTTTATTAAAGAAAATTTCGAACATTTATAATACTAGAATAGTAATATAATGAATCTCCATGTATCATCACCCAGTTTCAATAATTATTAACATATGGCTAATTGATTATTTTTATGTCCTCTATCCCCACTTTTTTAAAAAGGAAAATTTAGAGATTATAACCTGAAATTATTTGAGGCATCCTAGGTATCTGCAAACTAAGGCTAGGAATCACTGTTGTGATCATAAATAAAACAAGTATTTTTATTGAAAAGATAAATCATCGTATTTGAATTTGATTATGAATAGGATCCAGACAACCACTGGCTTCTAGTGCTGTCACAAGCAGGACATTTATGCCAGTGTAACAAACAACAGGTGGGCAATCCCACCCTCCATCCCCCAATTCATACCCCAGGGCTGGTCCAAAAAGAAACTGGATCATCCAGGGCTACACAGAAAGATCAGAAGGGGCAGCTGTAAGCTAAAAGAGACTGTTGATTAGCACCTCTTCTCCAGTACAGCTCAAAACTGTAATCAAGGTTGTGGTTGCCCACCCTCTGGGATCTCTCAGTAGTAGCTATATCTTAGGGAGAAGTCCTTCTATGGTGACAGTAGTCCACAACGGGTTTCTCTGAAGCCAAATTGATCTCAACTCCATACTCAAGGATTATCTGGAATCTTAAGACACTGGAGTATAAGCATGGGGGTCTCCACACAAATGCTTTCCTGAATGGGTGTTTTGGCCAGAGTACATGACTGGATTGCACCTGAGGCTTATTCATGACGGCTCTCACTCTCTAGAGCAGCACTATCCAACAGAACTCCAAGAGGAGGTAAATGTTCTATGTCTGTGCTATCCAATTATGTCAGCCAGTAATTACATGTGGCTGCTGAGCTCTTGAAATGTGACTAGTGTAACTGAAGAAGTAAACTTTAAATTTCAATTAGTATCAATGTAAAAGGTCACATGTAGCTAGTGGATACCAACAAACTTCTACTGGGTAACCTTGACCAAATGTTTAAAACATCAATAACTAATTTAAACACATTGGTTTATCAATTTATCTAAGAAATATTTATTTTGCAATAAAAATAAAGAAAGTTTCTGTTTTGTTTGGTTTTAAATAGTGGGAACCAAAACAATCACTTAAAACAAAAAAAGCTCTTATCGCAAATAATCATTCTATACAATTTATCATATATTAAAACTTACAAAATCAGATTCTTCAGGTCAGAGGAATAGTTGACTGTCACCAGTTCCATGGCTTTCTGTAAATTCTCTCGCTGAATTCCTGCCAAAGAGTTGCAAGCCAAAGCCAACACAACTTTTCCTAATGATATCAGATCTGCTTGCTGACATGAAAGAATAAACATAACTTTTAATTTTCATTTCATAGGTACTCATTTCATACACTGACACCACTGCCTAAATGGAAAAAATATCATTATACACAAGCTGCAGGCAGGGTTCTCAAACAGCGGTGCTCCTCAGAATAACCTGGAGCTTATTAAAAACACGACTTCTGAGCCTCTCCACCAGATATTCTCGCTGGGTGGGTCCAGAAAATGGCTCAGCATTTTTAAAGCACCCAGGTAATTCTGATGAAGGTAGTTCTAGGTCCACGCTTTAAGAGACTTTAAGCAATTCCCATGCCAACTACAAATTGCCATTTTTAAAAGTTTTTCTTTCTAACATTTTCTTATTTAAATAGAGCTAATATTCTTCTCTATTACAACAAATTTAAGGTTACTATACATTTGATTTGCTACGACCACTATAACTTAAGATACACACTTTTATCATTTTCTGTAACTCCCAGAATATAGTGTGAAGGTGAAGGATTATCTGAAGAAAAGTTATCCTGTTACAAACATTAGCATTAACCAGATTTTAGAGCAAATTCTCTAGAACATCAAAAATGCTGCAAACCTCAATGAATGACATCCCATCTATCTTTGTGTCCAAATAGACTATTTTTACTCACACTACAACAGATCTTTAAGCTCTGGAACCACCAGCTGCTTTCCTAAAACCTCTCCCACTCAAGATTTACCATTATGAGGCTTTCCTTCTAAAAGGATTTTCAAAAGACAGCTGTCTGAATTAAGTCCTTTATCACCTATTATAACTCCAGGAAACAGTATGGTCATCCCAAGTGGCCCTGATCTGTAGGAAGCTATCAACAACTACATGCCTGAGAGAATGCAGTACTTCAGAATGAACATGAAACCACCTGAAGCAACTTCTACAACAGATATTTGCAGATCCTTAAAATCTGAGAACTCATCTAAATTATTAGACACATGTTCATTTACTGAGCGTTAGTTTATTATAAGGAATTTTCAAGCCTAGCTGTACATTATCATCACTTGAGGAGTTTAAAAACAAAACCAAAATCATCTAGTAGCCATCCCCTCGTCTCAATTTTGGCATAATCAGTCTGGAATCAAAATCTAGGTATTGGTATTTTTCTAAGCTTCCACAAATGATCGTGATATGCAGCCAGGATTGAGAACCACTGGTTTGTTGGAATATTTGTAACTTTAAGGCAATCATTAGTGAAATTCTAGCATTATATGGTTATCCTTAACAACACCCTACCCAAATAATGAGTAAATTTTAACATTAAACTCCATTACTAAAATAACATTTAAAAGTTCATACTAAAAAATTTATCCAAAACTATCATTTGTGAATCTGACACTGAACAGGAGATAAGGAGACAGACTGATTAGGTAGATAAACTATTTCGAATCTGTTAGAAAAGATCCAAAGATTCATGCCAGAAAACTTTGTAAACTTCACTGGTGGAAGAGTCAGGAGACCAGAATGGCAGGAGGGAAGCTGGCATGGGAAGGAGTACTATTACTGTTACCATCATTTCTGTTCGCCGGAGGATACTGTGATGAACTCCAAAAAGAACGCCTCTCAATCACACTTTAGATCAAGTAAAACATTACAAGTTATATTCATGAAATTATAGAAATCTCAGCCAAAAGAAATCAGTGCATGTAAATGCCAACTATAAATTTCTAAGGGCAATTCAATCCAAAGTATCCAGCAAAGCACAGCAAAGATTGTGGCTGTTTATCACGTGTCTGAGTAGCAGATACCAACACCCAGTCTTCCAACTCTTCGAGCAGCAGAATTTTCAGTTTGTTCCACCCTGAACTGATGCTGTATTAAGCCTCCCTCCCAGAATATTCCATTATTCTCTAATACGAGACAGAAAACCAAAATGGTCCAAGAGAGCTGAAGAACCAGATGGGTTTAAAAAATAAGAACATCTGATTTTCAGTACATCCCACCACCTCTCTAAAGCAGACTCAAGGTGAGAACATCCGCTTTTAGAAATAAAGTACACCTGTGACACAGTCCAGATTAAATTAGAGGTTTTTTTTAAACAAAAGAAGTTAATAAAATCTTAATTAAGAGAGTTTCACACCATAAAACTCAGTAACTCTCCTTTCCTTATTTCTCAGCTAAATAATTTTCCACTTGTTATTTTGCTTCTTACCTCCATCTGGTTTTCCCCCCATTTGTTGAATTCAGGAGATTTGCCCCCCAACTGATTTTCAGTTTCTTCCTGATTCTTGACTTCTTGATTTCTTTTTCTGATTCTATCTATGGCTCTACTTATGTCCATTTTACTCAAAGTCAGTCTCTATTCACGTGTCTGAAACAGACTATGAAAAATATACTACAAGAAACAATGCACTCCTCATGTATCCTCTTCTCTGTAAAATCACACTCCCCCTTTGGAACTATCTTTAATTCTTTCCTATATCTTACTATAATAAACTATATAAAAAAAATCAGCTACACATATATATCCAAAAAAAGAAAGCCTGATATATATCCTTCAATGTTGAAAAAAATAAAGAGGTGATAATTAATTGAAGGTTGCCTGATTTTATGAATGAAGGCATCTCCTGACTTACAAATATTAATAAGTTACCCTAAATGCTTACATAAACTTGGTTGTTTGGAACTCAAGAGATTTTTTTTCTTATGAAAAGTTTTGTTTTTCAAGGTAACTACACAACCCATAACATACCTGAAAAGGAACCCTATTGAGAAAAGAATGAGGAGCATGTGCAGTTTTGTTTTTGTTTTTAATGCAGACAGGGGTTTCTAGATACTTACATTAGAAGATGATGGTACTGCTCTAAAAATGTGTAATTTTCCTTCAAAAATTTAATATTATCTGCTTGGATGTATATCCAAGTGTATATAATCGCTAACATTTTAAAAGTCAATATTGTCTGTCACTTTTGGAAGCATAAAGGTCATAAAGAAAAATTAATCAGAGCCAACCAGTTAGGCACTAAGTATAAGAAGATAAGAATGACAGTAGCTAAGAAACAACATCTCCAGATAAGAAAGAGGCAGCAAATGCCCTCAGGCAGAAGAACACAATGCTGCTGTTGGGGGAAAAGAAAGAACTAATCACATTCCTCCCCGTATTGCCCACTAGATGTTGCTATCAACCAGAAGAGCTTGGCTGCTGCTGAGGTTAGATGGGCACAAGCAGAGGGGAAGGAGGATGTGAAACGTCGGCAAACAACTGAATGTAATGAGTGCCTGCAAGTCTTTGGGACTGCACTGTCTGTGGTTTACCAGCAAAAGAGATTTATGCGTGAACTGAAATACTAAACAGTGATTAGGCTCTACTTCTCATTTTATCCTTTTTGTTCTAAAATTCTATCAGTGAATTAAAATCTTCTTCTAAAATTTTAAACAAAATAAGTTGAAAAGAGAAGAACAATAAGGTGTTTCTCCATGTAATTAAGAAATTATGCCTTAGAGCAAACCTTTGTAAGTTAATAAATGTTCAAAAAACCCAAAAACTTCTTATACACAAAGAACTAAAATTGTCTTAAAATCACAGCTGCCTATCCTAATGTGAAGCATTCCAATACAAACTGAATAACCTATTTACTTTAGTTTTGTTACTGCGGAGTAATCAAGGCAAATGCAACTATTCTTTCTCTGAGATGGAGTCTCGCTATGTTACCTAGGCGGAAGTGCAGTGGAACGATCTTGACTCACTGCAACCTCCGCCTCGCAGGTTCAAGTGATTCTCCTGCCTTAGCCTCCCAAGCAGCTGGGACTACAGGTGTGTGCCATCACGAACCTGGCTAATTTTTGTATTTTAATAGAGACGGGGTTTCACCATGTTGGCCAGGCTGGTCTCGAGCTCCTGAGCTCAAGTGATCCGCCCACCTCAGTCTCCCAAAGCGCTGGGATTACAGGTGTGAGCCACCGCATCTGGCCTAAAGCAACTGTTCTTAATGCTTGAAGAAATACGTTCTTATTATTCAATACTTTATCATTTAAATCAGGAAATAAGCAGCAGCAAAATAGCTAAGAAACATCACAAGGCCTAAATCAACACTAATAAAATGAACTCAGACAATAATCAAATACTAATAATGTGTAAGAAGTGAGTGACATGTTCTGACTAAATTTTAAAAATTACTTAGAAAATGGCAATCCAACAACAAACCTCTGAAAACATTTCTAAAATTTTATGACTGGTAGTCAGACAAGTGTTCTAAAAGTAAAAATAATAGGTGTAATTAAAGGAGTGAAAAAGAAGGGTGTCATTTAATATAATCCATTCATTTGACTAGTCTGTTTTAATCTATCTATGCTTAGGACACGTTTCCTAAATCACATAAATACATTTTCATTTTGAACAGTTAAGAGTCTGACATTGTCATGAGGTTGGGCACAGTGGCTCGTGCCTGTAATCCCAGCACTTTGGGAGGCCGAGGTGGGCGGATCACCTGAGGTCGGGAGTTCGAGACCAGCCTCACCAACATGGAGAAACTCCATCTATATAGTAAAAATACAGAATTAGCATGGTGGCGCATGCCTGTAATCCCAGCTACTCAGGAGGCTGAGGCAGGAGAACGCTTGAACCTGGGAGGCAGAGGATGTGGTGAGCCGAGATCGTGCCATTGCACTCCAGCCTGGGTAACAAGAGTGAAACTCCGCCTAACAAAAAAAAAAAAAAGAGTCTCTGACATTGTCATGAATTCCCTTTATTCCAACCTATAAGGGCTCTACACTAAATACATCATAATGGTTAAGAAATACCAGCCTGGGCAACATAGTGAGCCTCCATCTCTACAAAAAATAAAAATAAAAAAAATTTTAGCCAGGCACAGTAATGCACATCTGTAGTCCCAGCTACATGGGAGGCTGAGGTGAGTGGATTGCTCGGGTCCAGTTCAAAAGCTGCAGTGAGCTGACTGCATCACTGCACTCCAGCCCAGGTGACACAGCAAGACAGAAGCAAAAGAAAAGAAAGGAAAAGAGAGAGAAAGAAATAAATAGGGGAAAGGAAAGGAAGACAAGAAAAGAGAGGAAGGGGAGGGGAGATACATGTTCAAAGTGCACAGAGACCACTCCAAAATAAACTAAAATCTAGGCTTAAAACACTGAAATACTTTAAAATGAACAAAATTTGTATTTAATAAAGGAAAACAAGTAAATATCCATGTTAATTCTTACTCACCTGGTACTGGGCCATTAATGCCAATGGATTATTATTTTGACTGTTATCAAATGTTAAAACATCAAAAACTCCAACACAATTTACTCGCAACCTTTAAGGACCAGATAATTTAAAGAAAATAATTAAAATAAGTTTTTTTAAAATTGCATACTCATGGAAAAGTAACATTTCCCAAAATATTAGGAAGGATCTCAGAATTGAGTTTAACTTCCAACCTACCCCACACCACCTCCACCAACCACCATTTTGGAAATGGGAAAATTAAGGCTCAGAGATATCAAGTGATAAACCTACAGCTGTAAAAGTCAGAAACGGACAAAGCCAGAACTATAACTCACATCTCTTGACTAACAGGTCAGTGTCCTTTTCACCATTCCAAGCTGTTTATTAGTTATTCATAAAAGAGAACTAGTTAGCTTTCTAACACTTGCAAAAGATGTACCAGACACTCTTCTAAGCATTTTACATGACTCATTCAAATCTCTGAATACCTTTTTGAGGGGAACCTCATAAATAAGCAGAATGCAGTTAGCAGTACACTTGTCTAATAAGGTTGTCGAAACACAATTTGAAGAAGTAACTTGTTCAACGGCATATCAATAGTAACTATTAAAGCCAGGATATGAACTTAAATAACTTGGTACCAGATCTATAGCTCTATGCTATGCAGCCCAAGACAATCTTAAAATTACAGCAACTCAAAACTCACGTGAAGACAACACTGATAACTGTACTAGCTGTTCTTAAAGTATGTGACTCAACAGCAGCAACGGCAACATCTAGAAACTTGTTAAAAATGCAAATTCTTAGGCCCCAGTGCAGACTTATGAATGAAAAACTCTTGGGGTAGGGCCCAGCAAGCTGTGTTTTATAAGTCCTCCAGGTGATTCTGATTCATGCTAGAATTTGTGAACCATGGTGCTACATAGAAAAGTTGTGCTGATACTATTTTGATGTTCCCCTAAACCTAACCACATATACTTCACTAACCTTTCCCAAGATTTTTGGTTAATAACCAGGCATTTTACTCAGAATTCAACATTTTTTTTTAAAAAAAGCTTACAAATGAATTCAAAGTCATAGAAGTTCTTCTGGATGGAATATATGCAAAGGCAGAATTAAAACAATCATGTTTTGTTTACTAAGTTGTCAAAGGTAAGATGCTCAATAAAAGAAACCAAAACTCAAAATGCTAGTACCTTGTTTTGCCAGTTATTAGAATCTTTGTTGGATCCATAACTCGACATGCCAAACCTGCTGTATGAATGGTACGCAATGCAGAACTTAGTTGGACAATATATGCCCAAATAAGAGATTCTGGCAATAATCCAGCATGTTGCCTGGGCAATGGTCCATCATGTTGACCTATACAGCAAAGAAATCCAAAAAATGACATGTTAAGCAATCATCTAAAAGACTAAAATATTAAAACCAAAATTAGCAAAGATAATTCATGTACACTCATGGCACATGTCAATTTATATATGTGTGTGTATGTATCTGTGTAATTTAGGTTTAATCTATTGCCCAAAGGTTCCTGTCCGAGATTATGACTTTTATATTGTTACCAGCAACAGGGCTCTCACTGAAATGCTCTTTTCTGTAACCACGTAATTACTGAATAAAAATTATTTAAAGTAAGAATTTATATTTAATTGTTAACCAAATAAATATAAAAACAGAAACTGCAGAGGTTATTTTCCACTTAAAATGTGGCTGGCTAATCCTACCCTGTATTATTGTTTAGGCATGTGAGAGCTGTCCCTTGTGTGGCTTATGTTGAATGTTTGTTTTCCTTATACCACTCAGCCCCCTCTATCACAAAGGTGTATTCTATCAACTCATTAAGTGGTTTTTGATAATATTTTCTAGGTCATTGTTAATATATTGTAAATCAGTAGAAAAGGAGACACATAAATTTAATCAAGATATTGTAATTATTCCAAGGAATATGTCCTTATATTCTTTTTTTTGTAGAGACAGTTTTGCTATGTTGCCCAGGCTGATCTCCAACTCCTGGGCTCAAATGATCCATATTTCTCAGCCTTCCTCAGTGCTGGGATTGCAGGCATGAGCCGCTACGCCCTGCCGACCTTATATTCATATTGTTGTAAAACAACCTTGTGTGAACCAGTTATAAAAAGCAACATAATTAAATGGTTAATTATGTACTTATAATAAATAACAAATATGTACTTATGGCTTGGAATAAAATTTCCAGTAAGCAGCACATACAAAATTCAAAAATAATTATCTCTCAATTTGGACAGAAGATAATACACTCTGGAAATATGCATAAGAAGACTCAAAAAAATGGCACTGGTAACAAATGCCAAGACAATCTCAAAAATGACTATCAATCGTTTAAATGAAACTATTAATAAATGTAGTAATAAGGAAACAGAGTTTTTACAGCAAACATATATATAGTGCTTACTGTCTGCCAGACTCTGTTCTAGCTGTTTTACTGATATAGACTCATTCTGAATCTTGTATCAACTCCATATGGTATGCTATTCTTCTCATTTTCTAAATTAACATATTTCTTATACGTTGCTATTTTTTTCATTTGTGCTAAGATAATAAATTACATAGTATAAGAAAATGGTAGGCTTTTATGCATGTATGGTATGGTTAGGGAAGTTACGACTACTCAAACAATACTTTAAAATATTAGAAAAAAGGACTATTTCCTATGAAAATGTAAACATTAGTACATTAGTATATTAATCAGTGAACACCAAAAACAGAATAATTACGATAAAAAAATTACTGGAAAAGAATGCTATAAAAGAGTGGGTGTCGGCCGGGCGCAGTGGCTCAAGCCTGTAATCCCAGCACTTTGGGAGGCCGAGACGGGCGGATCACGAGGTCAGGAGATCGAGACCATCCTGGCTAACACGGTGAAACCCCGCCTCTACTAAAAAAATACAAAAAACTAGCCGGGCGAGGTGGCGGGCGCCTGTAGTCCCAGCTACTCGGGAGGCTGAGGCAGGAGAATAGCGTAAACCTGGGAGGCGGAGCTTGCAGTGAGCTGAGATCCGGTCACTGCACTCCAGCCCACGAGACAGAGCGAGCCTCCATCTCAAAAAAAAAAAAAAAAGAGTGGGTCTCAAAAGAAAGCACTCCAGCATTTGGCAACATCTGGAGATATTTCCAGCACTACAACTGGGGTAGAGGGGGACTGCCACTGGCATTCAGTAGGCAGAACCAGGCCCTTCAGTAAGAAGAGGCTACTATAAACATTCTGAAATGCACAAGACAGCCCCCACAAAAATAATTATCCAGCTCAACATGTCAATACTGCTTAAGTTGAGAAACACAGTTATAAATTAAAGCCAACAGTCATTTCACAGGTGTTACTACCAAAATAAATTTGAGCAACAACTATAGTCATCTATAAGAAAAGTTGTACCACATCCCCTTCCACAAAATTATGCATGTGTCTACAGATGACATAGCAAAAGGAAAAAAATGACCACATTCTATGTTAAATGTGAAACAGCCATGTAACCACAACTTTCTTTTTTCAACTGTCAGAATGCAAAAAGTGAAGTAACAAGTAAACAGAAGTAATCTATTTTTGTCTATAATTAGAGTCTTTAAAGAGAGTTGCAAATCTGAAAGATACTAGAATATGGACTCAAATCTTTCTCCCCTCCTCTTTAATTTTCAAGTCAAGAAAAACTTAAAAAGATTAAAAAGCATAATGTGATGCTTCTTTCTTGCCCCCCCGAGACTGAGACCTTTCCCAAATACATAAATTAATGAATAGAACATGTCAAAATGGATTTATTTTTCTCTGAAATCATTTACCCTTTAACACACATTTGTTAGAATTCAAGTATTCTGGTTGTTTGCAAAATCTCAATGATAAAACAATTCTTTAAGTATACATTAGAAAGGGGCAAAAAATAAAATATTTCATGTTTAAGGAAAAGTTACTTAAAATTATATTTTGAAACCTTAGATTAAGATTAAGTAACATGGAATCCAACCTTCAAACAAAAGCATTTGTTTAGGGAAATAATTACCTAAAGAACAATATAGTCATAGTAGGAATCATTAAATTATATTGAGAGAATATAAAAACTACAGGGAAAATACTTATAATAAAGAAAAGATGTAATATGATATAAAATGTTAAAACAAAACAATGCAAAAGGAGATGAAAACAAAACAAAGCAAGACTGGAAAGAAATGTACTAAAAGATTCATAATGGTTGCACTGAGGCAGGGAAGCCATAAAGACTGTTTCTAACTAAGCTATTGAATTTTTCAAGACACCTTTATTAAGAGAGCATTACAATTTTAAAAGAAAAACATTTTAAAGAGAAAAACAATTTTAACACATTCCCAGTTATTTAAATATCTGATATCTATGTGAGTCTTCAAAAATCTTATCTTAGTAAATATGCAAAATACATTATTTCCTAACTTCTTGACCATCAACTCCATTTCTTTGACATATTTTTGAAATGTGATATGGTTTGGCTGCGTCACCCAAATCTCAACTTGCATTGTAACTCCCATAATTCTCATGGTGTTGTGGGAGGGACCCGGAGGGAGACAACTGAATCATGGGGGCAGTTTCCCCGATACTGTTCTTGTGGTAGGGAACAGGTCTCATGAGATCTGATGGTTTTATAGGGGAAACCCCTTTCATCACTTGGCTCTCATTTGCTTTTCTTGTCTGCTGCCATGTGAGATGTGCCTTTCACCTTCTGCCATGATTGTGAGGCCTCCCCAGTCACAAAGAACTGTAAGTTCATTAAACCTTTTTCTTTTGTAAACTGCCCCGTCTCGGGTATGTCTTTATCAGGAGCATGAAAATGGACTAATACAAAATGCAACAGTCTTTAAACTAAATGATAACAGGGAAAAAATATGCATATTTTAAAGCAGAAAACTACTCTTCCACAGAGCAAAAGCATTAGTCAAAATATAGTTTGCCTGTATCTTTTTCTTACCCCACTTTCTCTTGGTGAAATAGGCATCAGCATTAGGGTCATTAAAGTGTCTGCTCATCATAGTTTCTCCTCCAGCATGGAAATCATATGCAAACACAAGAGCTTAAAATAAAACACAAACACTCATTACTGAAAGCTGGCTTCAAATAATGAAGCTCACTAGCAAAAAGACAAATTACAAGTTACTCACAGGGCTCGGCAAATGCTTTAGTGGTGAATACTTCGCGCAAGGTTACGATATTTGAGTGTTGAATTTTCTTCCACATGTCGACCAACACCATGCACTTTGTGTTAACAAGACGAAAACCTGAAAGACAATTTTTCTACTACAGTAAACTCTAATTGACGTCTCCTTCATATTCTATCAGAAATGAAAAGAAAATGCCATATTATACATTGCTCATTAGGTACTAATTTCCAAATAAAAAATTTCCATTCATATGTTAAATAATATATTCAAGAAGGTTTGAATAATCTTAGCCCCAATGATATGATTATAAAAGAACATAATTTATCTCCCTTACCATGTATCCTCCGAAGGCAATATGGCAGATCATCTTTGCTATTTACAGCTTTGTAGCAAGATGTAATATACCCAAAATTACTTGATTTCTGTATCCGGTTGGGAGGTGGCAGTGGTTCTAGAGGAAATAGGCTATGGTAGCTGTCAACCTCTGTAGGAACTGCTAGAGTAATTCATAAGAAGACTTGAAAATACAGACATTCATCAGTAGGAACTGCTAGAGTAATTCATAAGACGACGACTTGAAAATACAGACATTCATAAATCTCTCTCAAAAATATAGAAGAAATCATATTTACTATAAATGCCTTGTATATCACAATGTGCTCTTGTATTACAGAATAAACATAACAATTCCATAAGACAAACTAGCTTCAGTATCAATAAAAATAGGCATTATAATATAACAAAATAACCAAAGAACAACTAAAGTTCATGCAATCAAAAACATTTCCTTTTATAGCACAATACAAATTTGTTTCTCAGAAATAATTTTTATAAACAATTTGAGTTATCACTTAGAGATAAATTTTTATAGAACAAACATGTTATCAGGTTTATAATCAAAACGACATGTATTTTTTAATGATTCAATTATAATCATGTTTTCTAATTGAACACCAACCTATACTTTCATTTTGTTAACTGTCTTGAATGACTTCGGAATGCTCACAATATTTTAAGTGAACGGAAGATAACCCAACATGTAGTACAGCCATGGTAAACTAACTAGCAGAAAATATAGCAGATGGCAACAATGGTAACCTTTTAAAGGAAGGATTATTATTCTTTTCTTTACATTATTTGGTATTTGCCAAATGTTTTATAATATACATGTTTAATACTATTTTTAAAACATTGCATTATATCTGTTAAAAAAAAAAAACCTACAAACAAAAACAACTGATAATTTTTTACCTCTGGCTGGTAAGAAACACAGATGAAACCCTATTAAGAAAACTAATTCCAGAAGACAGCCTCAAAATGATCCTTCCTCTGCATTTTCCAAATACTTTATGCTCATTATCTCTTAGTTCTCACAACAATCCCATGAGGTACAATTCCCTATTTCGTAAATAAAGATAATAATGATTGCATAGCTGAGAGGGAAAGGTAGGATGCAAACCCAGGACTTTTTGATTCTATAATCATAATCTCTACATGGCATTTGGGCCATAATGAAAAACAAATGTAGAATGATTAAAATGTCATCAAGTGGCATGTTCTACTTAAATAAAGGCAGTATACTGCCATGTGTCATGGCATGTGACTACAGTCCTAGCTACTTGGGAGGCGGAGGCAGCACAATCACTTGAACCCAGGAGTTGAATTCAGCCTGGGCAACATTTAAGACCTTATCTCATAAATAAATAAATAAATAAATAAATAAATAATAAAATAAAAGCAATATAACGGAAGAATACACACAAGTGAATACAGTTGTAACTTACACTTTTGTGCATTTACCTAGTTTGTATTTGAATGAACACTATAATGTCCACAAGGAAGTCAAATGATAAATTTTGCTTTCCAGCTATTTCATTTATTAAGAAGCACTTAATACAGGATGAATTTCAAATCAGTAAAATATACTGAGCACCTACTATGTACTAATGAACCTAAAGAAATATATGTTCTTACCCTCAAGAGGCCTAGAGAAAAATAAAGAACACAAATTTATATAAAACATGTAAGAGGTGAAGTCCCCATTTAAGAAGTACAATTCGTGATGACACTGGTTCTTAAACGTCAGCACCTGTCACAATCACCTAAAGCCTAGTTAAAACATAGTTTGCTGGGCCCCATTCCCTGAGTTTCTGATACAATCCGAAGTGGGACCCAAGAACTTACAATTCTAACAAGTTCCTAAAAGTCAATGAAAATGAGGCCTCTGGTTAAGGAATCATACTTTGAGAGCTAATACACTATGAAAATACAAAGAACAGAGCAATTCCCAAGGATATTAGGCACTCGTTTGCTATGGGGTTGCTAGTAAATTATTACAACTTACAAATCACTGGTGTTTAACTGATATCCCTTGGAAAGCAATTTGGTTCTATGTACTAAACTTTAAAACCACTTCTACTTTACATTTTTCTTTCTGTCTTTTTTTTGTAGACAGAGTCTCACTCCATCACTCAGGATGGAGCGCAGTGGCACAATATCACTGCAACCTCCACCTCCCAGATTCAAGCTTGTGCCTCAGCCTCCTGAGTAGCTGGAATTACAGGTGGGCGCCATCACACGTGGCTAATTTTTGTATTTTTAGTAGAAATGGGGTTTTGCCATGTTCGCCAGGCTGGTCTCAAACTTCTGACCTCAAGTGATCCACCCACCTTGGCCTCCCAAAGTGCTGGGACTACAGGTGTCAGCCACTGCGCCTGGAGCTGTTTTCTTTTTTATGTATTTTTAAAAGACCATCAATTGATCAATTATGTGCATTTTTTATGCTTAAAAGTATAAATAATTATAAAAGTATTTCTGAATTACACTGAATCTATATACAGATCAGTTTAGAAATATTTGAAGTATTTCTTCTAAGGAAAAAAATATTTCCTACAGAAGAAAAAAATTAAGTAGATGAATATGTTCACTGAACTGTAATTCATGATGCCAAAAACTATATGATCAAGTGTCAAACGGCTGAACTATAATGCAAACAAATGTTAAGCATGAAGGGATAGTCAGAAACACAGGGCGGTGTTTGTTTGAAAATGTCTAAGTTGAAAATTGTGTGCATACTGATGAATGATGTAAAGTACTCATGGATAGCCGAAAGAGAATGTGACCAAAAAATTTTAAGTATTTTATCATCACTGCAAATGTAGATAAAATTAGTTTTTATTTTTTAAAGTATTTTAAAAGTAGATGAAATACATTCATTTATATTTTACAATAGGAGTTTTAGAGTTCTGTTTTAGACATGTAAGTTCTTAATCTATTTGAAGTTGACTTTTTAATGTGGCTTGAGATAATCACCCAATTTTATCTTGTCAATATAGAAAACCATTTTTTGTGGTCAAGCACAGTGGCTCATGCCTGTAATCCCAGTACTCTCAGGAGGCTGAGGCAGGTAGATCACTTGCATCCAGAAGTTCAAGACCAGCCTGGGCAACATGGTGAGACCCTCTCTACAAAATACACAAAAATTAGCCACGTGTGGTGGTGTACACCTGTAGTCCCAGCTACTTGGGAGGCTGAGGTGGGGGAATGCTTAAGCCCAGGAGGCGGAGGTTGCAGTGAGCTGTGATCACACCACTGTACTCCGGCCTGGGTGACAGAGCAAGATGCTGTCTCAATAAAAGTTTATTTTTTTAATTAAAAAACCAAAAACCATTTTTCCAATGCTTTCTTTTCCCCACTGATTTGCCACCTTTATCACAGAACGTGTCTGGGCTCTCTGTAATCTGTTCCATTAATCTGTCTAACCCTGCATCATCATCACGTTGTTTTAGTCACTGTAGACTCAAATCAAACCTCTCCTTGCCTAATACACAAACAAATTCTTCATATGAACATAAATAACAACCATACTCTTCAAAGTACCTTGGATGGTCTTGGCCCTTTATTCTTTGATACATTTTATCATACTTCATGAAAAGATGTGACTGGAAGTTATGCTTTGACTGGAATTCTACTGGATCTATATATCAGTTTAGAAAAATTGACATCTTACTTGTTCTGTCTTCCTAATCATGAGTAAGCTCTACTAATCTACAGAATTTCACTTTATATTATTTAATACTTCTTAATGAATAAATCTCCCCTGCTGAAATCTTACCTATCTTTTGTTGTATTTATTCCTACATACTGATATTGCAAAACCATTTTAAAACAGCATTTGCTTTTAATTATATTTTGAAGTTAACTGGGTACTGGCCTACAGAAATGCAACTGATGTATTAATCTTATATCCAGCCATTTTCTACAGTTTGTTATTTCAAATAATGTCTAATCTGCAGTCACATGATTTATAGAAGGCAGTTCTATTTTCTCCTTTCCAGTCTTTGTGCCTTTCATGTTTTTTCTTTTTAAACTTTTGCAAAACCTGGCTAAAGCCTCAAATACAATATTAAACAGTTAAGAAACATTCCAAGATGAATATTGCAAAGGTTATGACAAGTAAGTTCCTTCCCACCTTACCTGGAAAGATCCATCTTAAGAAATAACAGCCATATTTCTTTTAATTCTTTAGCAATCAAGAGACAACACACACTAGACTATGCTGAATTCCTGATTACAACCAGGCATTTTGAGATGATCTTTATGGCAAATGTATTCCTACTGTATTATTTATGAAATTTTACTAAATTATATCATATTTCATTTAAACAGAATAAGCTAAGGAAAGATATTTTAATATGCTTTAAGAAATATCGTGGTACAGTCTGAAAAACCTTGGTTTAAGTCTGGAATCAGTCAGTTATTTACCAGCCATTGGTCCTAAAGGTAAGTTACTTAACCTGCCAACTTCAGTATTCCTCATATGTAAAATGGAAATGATAATATGTCACAGGATGTTTGTGAGACATAAAGTAAGACATGTGAAGTATTTAATGAGTACACTGTCTGGCACACAGTAGTCTCACAAATGGTACTAATAATTACCATCCTCTCCTGCTCAGAACCCATGCTTTATTAAGTTTCAGGAGATAAAAATATTCTAGTGCACAGTAAAGTAAATCACCATGAATTCTAAAACTATATACATTTTTTATGAACATACGTAAAATTAACAGAAATAAACTAGATGATCAGTAGTATCTTGGGGCTGTTCTTTTTTTTTTTTTTTTTTTTTTTTTTGGACACAGGGTCTCACTCTGTCACCCAGGCTGGAATGCAGTGGGGCGATTATAGCCAGCTCACTGCAGTCTTGACCTTGAGGGCTCAGGTGATCCTCCTGCCTCAGTCTCCTGAGTGGCTGGGACTACAAATGTGCACAACCACGCCCAGCTAATTTATTTTTTATAGAGACACTTTCCCACTATTTCGCTCAGGCTAGTCTCAAACTTCTGGGCTCAAGCAATCCTTCCGCCTCAGCCTCCCAAACTGCTAGGATTATAGGTATAAGCCACCACGCCCAGCCTGGAACTCTTCTTAATAATACATAAAACATGTACTACCACATAAGAATTATAACAGCCTTTAAAAGAAAGGAAGGATCAACTTGCATTTTACCTGGCATATCTGCTTGATCAATTTGAGCCATTGTTATTAAATGTCTGTTGATCAGCTCCTATGAAATAGAAATAAGTATATTTCTATTTAAATACAGATTCTGAAAACTGGATTTCCTATTATAATTAAATAACCTAAATATTAATATTTTTGGCATGTGCACTTTTTAAATATTAAAATCATGAAACAACATTTCTAAACATGGTAAAATGTCTGAACTCCAGGCCCAGATAGACTTAGACTTGCCCATAATTAAGACTGAGTTTAAGTAGCTGTGCCACTTACACACAGGTAGCTGGGCTACCCAAAACACATGACTAACACTGTGGCTGAAAATTCAAGGTCTACTAGTAAGCTGGTAATAATTAATTTAAAAAACACTATACTGGTAGAACTCACTTCTATGAAACAAAAATATTTCTGAGAATTTGAGTGTAAAGTGAAATTCTACATATCAAATAACTAGTTGTTTACCAAAAATTAAACAAAACACTTTTGTAAAACATTATTTTAAAAAAATATTGAACTCTCTTAAAAGTTATTTCCTGAGCCAAACTACTTATTTTTAACCTACACCTATTAGAAAAATACTGTTAGAAACCATTGAAATTATTTATATACTTCAAAGAGCCTTTTCAATAGAAATAAAATGAAGTACAGAAGAGCAAACCATTTAAATAGCTATTTTACGTTTTATATCCTAACACATAATTTATTTGAAATTTTTTTAAAAGAGAGGTTTCCTTAAATAAACATACCAATTAAAACTTTTAAATTCGATGTGTTTTACTACAGCATATTTGATTAAATACTATGATTTGAAAAGAGCTCTGTTATTTCCCCTGTTCACTAAAGCACAGGAGACATAAAGTATTCTTACTACGAATTCTGAAAGCATACCTGTCGGAGTTCATCGGCCATGAAGAAGGAAGGTGCATTTGCTTTCGGTTGCATATAAGCAACATGAGGTGCAGTCGGAGGATAAATATGATAGTTTGGAAACACCTAAAAAGATAGGAAGGGAGTAAATATAATCACTCATTTTTCTTTCTTTTTTTCTTTTTTTCAGACAGTGTCTTGCACTGTTGCCCAGGCTGGAGTGCGGTGGAGCAATCTCGGCTCACTATAACCTCCGCCTCCCGGGTTCAAGTGATTCTCCTGCCTCAGCCTCACGAGTAGTTGGGATTACAGGCACCCGCCATCATGCCCATCTAATTTTTCTATTTTTGTAGAGACAAGGTTTCACCACGTTGGCCAGGCTGATCTTGAACTACTGACCTCAGGTGATCCACCTGCCTCGGCCTCCCAAAGTGCTGGGATTACAGGTGTGAGCCACCACGCCCAGCCTCATTAATTTTTCATAATCCATAAGCTTTATCAGTGTTTTGATAAAATTTTAATCTTTACATGATAGCAATAAATTTTAATACATTTTAAATCTATAAATAATATTGAAGTAAAAACCTCAGAGAATAGCTGTTATAGAATACTTTCTGAAAGAATTTCATATTAAAAATAATATTTCGGCTGGCGCGGTGGCTCACACCTGTAATCCCAGCACTTTGGGAGGCTGAGGTGGGCGGATGACCTGAGGTCAGGAGTTTAAGACCAGCCTGACCAACATGGAGAAACTCCATCTCTACTAAAAATACAAAATTACCCAGGTGTGGTGGCACAAACCTGTAATCCCAGCTACTTGGGAGGCTGAGGCAAGAGAATCGCTTGAACCCGGGAGGTGGAGGTTGTAGTGAGTGGAGATTGCGCCATTGCACTCCAGCCTGGGCAACAAGAGCAAAACTCCAGCTCAAATAAATAAATAAATAAATAATAAAAAAATAAAAATAATATTTCAGTAATCAATTAAAAATCTAATGAGCCAGTCTGGCCAACATGGTAAAACTCCATCCCCACTAAAAATACAAAAATTATCCTGGCTAACATGGTGAAACCCTGTCTCTACTAAAAATACAAAAAATTAGCCGGGTGTGGTGGCACGCACCTGTAGTCCCCGCTACTCAGGAGGCTGAGGCAGAATCCTTTGAACCCAGAGGCGGAGGTTGCAGTGAGTTGAGATTGCACTACTGCATTCCAGCCTGGGTGACAGCACGAGACTCCATCTCAAAAAAAAAAAAAAAGTTAGCCATGCTTAGTGGCAGGTGCCTGTAATCCTAGCTACTCAGGAGACTGAGGCAGGAGAATCGCTTGAAACTGGGAGGTTGAGGCTGCAGTGAGCCGAGATCATGCCACTGCACTCCAGCCTGGGTGACAGAGCAAGACTCTGTCTCAAAAAAAAAAAAAAAAACTAATGAGAAAGAAAACATTTCTTCAGATACAGTAGAATTTAAGCTCCACCGAGAAGACAAAAGTAGCTCTTTGGAAGAAATATCACATAGTCAGCCTTCTGTATCCCTGGGTTCTGTATTCAAGGATTCGACCAACCACGGGTAGGAAATATTCAGGGGAAAAAAATGACAATACAACAGTAAGAAGTAATACAAATTAAAAATACAGTGTAACAACTATTCGCAGACCACTTACACTGCATTAGGTATTATAAGTAATCTAGAGATAATTTAAAGTATACAGGAGGATGTGTATAAGATCTACACAAATACTATGTCACTCTATATCAGGGAATTGAGCACTCAGGAATTTTGCTATACGTGGGAGTCCTGGAATCAATCCCCCTTGGATACTAAGTGGCAACTATACAAACAGTTCATCACCACTTTTTGAAAGCAACTGGAAGGAAGGAAGGAGAAATTAAAGGTGTTTGGGTACTGGGAGGTAACAAAGTGACATTGCCTTGGCTGCCCAAAGAATTCTCCCCTTCACAGGCATTTTGTGGACAAACTAAACAAAGTGATATTCAAACCTATTCTAGGTTAGCAGGTTAAGTGAACAGAAGGATACAATAATACATTTACCTTCCAAGCAAACTACAATAAAGTTACTACATCACCTTCCAGCTTCTTGTCTTTCATCCTTCCAACTGGACTCATCCCACCACCCTTTCTTCTCTTTATCACTTTTCTCTGTCTCTCCTTCACTGGTCCATGATACAAAATCAAAGCTCAGTTTTAAATATCTTTTCTATTTCTTCATTCTTTCATTTTAAACAATGAAACTGTTTGTCTCTTTTAAAAACGAATTCAGCTGATTTGCGCTGCCCTAACATGACTGCTCTGATCTAGATCTCAACTAGGAAGCAGTTTTGTGATACTTGTAAGGTTTCCTTTAGCCTGTGTCTGCAAAAAGAGTAATATCTCTTTTTTCTTGTGTTGGTTTCCTTACATAAGATAGCATAGTTTAGGCTGGACACAGTGGCTCACGCCTATAAACCCAACACTTCAGAGGTCAAAGTGGGCGGATCACTTGAGGTCAAGAATTTGAGATCAGCCTGGCCAACTGGGTGAAACCCCATCTCTATTAAACATACAAAAGTTAGCCGGGCATGGTGGTGTGCGTCTGTAGTCCCAGCTACTAGGGAGACTGAGGTAGGAGGAATGCTTGAACCCAGGAGGCGGAGGTTGCTGTGAGCAAAGATTGCACTACTGCCCTCCAGCCTGGGTGAAAGAGGGAGAATCCATCTCAAGGAAAAAAAAAAAATAAAAATAATAATAATAATAATAATAAATATATATATATAGTGTGTGAAGGGTAAAAACATTATTAAAATGTGTCATATTTAATCTCTATAAAACTGGTGGAGGTAAATTTAATCTCTATAAAATTGGTGGAGGTAACTTTGTGCCAAAGAGCCTCCATATACATTAAACTAAATTTCTACAAATAAAATTAAAAGGTAAATAATTATAAAACATAATAAACAAAAAAGGCTAAAACACTCACGGATTCCTTATTTGATAGAACAAAGAGAAGTCTCTACCTACCTATTTTTTTGATCTTCTGTTTGGAAAGTGGTTCTGTGATAACGTTTGAAAGATTTCTGATTTTTAAAAAGCCCACAAAACTGTTAGCTATTTTATTATTTTTAAAAAGCAGTTTACATGACTTACAACTATTTCTATAAATGTTTTCACATCTATTTCTCATAGGATAGTTAGGTATTAATATCCTTATTTTACAATTGGAGAAACAGTTTCATAAGTACATAGATTCACGAGTCTCAAAACAATGTGGTGCAAACAAAAAAAAGAAGTATGCTTTCTTTTCACTCAAATTCTCTTAGTAAAATATTAAATTCAATCAAAATAAGTTAACTTTGAGGATCAAAACCGCATATTGAAATCCCAATAACGTTTCATATAAGCCTATCATCTATGACTGTCAAATGTCTATAGATTAGATCAGCTTCCGTTATTTTAACGTAGCAATCCCCAACCTTTTTGGCACCAGGGACTGATTTCGCGGAAGACAATTTTTCCATGGACTAGGGGGTGGGGGTGAAGGGATGTTTTTGGCATTATTGAAACGCATTATATTGATTGTGCACTTTATTTCTATTATTATCACATTGTAACATATAATGAAATAATTATACAACTTACCATAATATAGAATCAGTGGGAGCTCGTTTTCCTGCAACTAGGCAGTCCCATCTGGGCGTGATGGGAAACAGTGACAGATCATCAAGGACTAGATTCTCATAAGGAGCCCACAACCTAGATCCTTGGCATGCACAGTTTACAATAGGGTTCATGTTCCTATGGAATCTAATGCTGCCGCTGATCTGACACAAGGAGGCGCTCAGATGGTAATGACAGCAATGGGGAGTGGGTGTAAATACAGATGAAACTTCACTTACTTGCCCACTGCTCACCTCCTGCTGTGAGGCCTGGTTCCTAACACTGGTCTATGGTTCAAGGATTGGGGACCCCTGTTTTAGTGGACTCTGGCTTTCTCACTCATGAAGTCTTCATCTACTACTTATTTTTCTAGGGTAAATAAAATAAATTTCGAATATGGACAAAGTAATGAAGCTAAAAAACGTACAATTTACATAACATGGAATCCTTCCCTCTCCTTCTCCATTCATTCTCGCCCCCTTGACTCCTGTCCCTTCTCCCTGTCCTGGAACATTACTAATTGACTCTGATAAGAAATCTCTCTTTCTGGCCATGTTCTTCCTCTCCTGGTCTTCATATTCATGTCTCCTCTGGGGACACCTCTTCCCAACTGTTTCATGATTCTTCTCTCACTTCATCACCAGTCCTTTGGTAACTCTTTCCTCATCGATAATCATGGCTCTCTTTGGTCTGACTCTTCTACCTCCTTAGCAAAGAGCCATACTGCAGGCCCCTTATCACTATGTGTCACTCCACCATCCACAGATCTAGCTGTTAAATAACCACCTCATCTGAAATAAGGGTTTATCATTGATTTGCTTCCAGTAACTACTGAGGACATACCATCTACTTTTTCTAGCTTCTTACTAGAGGTTAAACTATCTATACCTAAAAACAAATGTCAGCAGGCATCAACTCCAGCTAGTACAAGGTAAACCCATAAGCAAAACATGCCATAAAGTACTAAAGTAAGAGCATGGATATAATCTAATTTCTGATTAAACCAGATTAGTCTAAAACTAGAGTTATTAGTAAGGCAGAACTAGATAAATGTGAAGAGTTGAGAAGAGACTAGACTTCTCATCTAAGTTAGAAAATGAAATACTTTTTTGCATCACAATAAAAAGCTGCAGGAGGGGGTGGACCACCTCATTACTAAAAGGACCTGTTACAAGAGAGTACTAAAATGTCCTCTTTAATGTAAACATACCATTCCAGTCAAAGGTGCTGGAGTTGTGTCTGTATAGAAGTAAGTCGTTCCACCAACAGTTTCCTTTTGGATCACCTGACCAGAAGATGGAGTCTGAGAAACAGGATTATTAACAGATGTAGAGGCACTAGAAGGCACCATGTAACTTGCTGGATTTGGAGTGTGACTTCTTCTTCTGGGAGCAGGAGAAGTATGTGGAGTAATCTTGGGGGAATGAAGAGGGGAAGACCCAGCAGACAACGACATTCCTGAAGAAGATGTAAAAATGTTTCTTAATGGAGCAATAATTGGTTTTAGAGAAAAAGTCTGGAAAATAAAATGCAAACATTCATTTGGAAGAAACATCATCTTTGAGTTCTTAAGTGCAAAGATGAAGGAAATAATTTTATCTTGTTTTGTTGTAGAAAAAGCTCTGACTAAAGCAAACGTAAAATTTCTTTTTTCAAATGTAGTTATTTCCAAATATGTTAGCAGATTTATTGCAAGAACAGTCTCCTCCATATCAAGGTTTACATCACAAACTTTAATAGCAAGAATGACCAAAAATTTAATAAATTAATGGAAGAGTGGGAAGTAACCGAATTGGGGCTCTTTATAAAATTATAAAAGAAAAGCTTTTATAAAAGGCATAATTCCTTTTTTATTAAGAATCATTAACAATACAAATAGCGCATTCCCCAAAACATATTACAGTATTAAAAATTCAAATTATCTATGAAGAGCTACTAGATTTCATTCAGCCAAATATAATTAACAAAATTGTTTGAAAAAGCAAAAAAAAAAAAAAAAAAGTTGAAATACATAGCAGCTTAAATGCCATATGTTTAATATCAAGCAGTCTGTTGTTCTGATGCCTTTTTGTCATTAACTCTAAACAGGCATATTCTGAAAATTTCTACAGATGCATACTATTTAAAATTAGGCCAATTGATACCATTATGTTCTAGTGGAACAATCACAACCAATAAGAAACATTATGTGCAGAGCACCCTCTAGTATTAGAGAAAGGGAAAGGACAATTGTCTTTACCCTTCAGGAGATTCCAAGCTAGCTGAGAAAAAAAGACCAGGTCACATGTAAAAGACATAAAATAACTTAAAAAAAAAAACAAAGATAAACTAATGCACTACAACTACATGCATAAATGCTGATGAAATGCAAATTAATTAAAACCAGGTAGAGTTAATCAAAGGCTTAATGGAGTGATCAGTTCTGAGCAGATTGAAAAGGGTATTTAGAGCAACAGTTACCCTTCCTGAAAAAAAAACAGCTTATCCAAGAACTGTTTTCTGGCTATCTGGTGAATGCCTAAACTTTCAACACTGAGGTAATATGCCACCTCACAATACAAGAAAAGCGTTACCAAAAAATGCCTCTAGTCACAAAATTTTGATTACCAGGGATATGAGTTTCAATGTCTAATAATTCATAAGATACCGACATGTTTTCTGAAAACATGTAGGTGAACAAAAATAAGCAGAGAACTGAGGTAATACTTTTCTTTTCTCTGA
Organism: Piliocolobus tephrosceles; assembly: GCF_002776525.5. Classification (NCBI taxonomy): domain Eukaryota; kingdom Metazoa; phylum Chordata; class Mammalia; order Primates; family Cercopithecidae; genus Piliocolobus; species Piliocolobus tephrosceles. The sequence goes on from NC_045455.1 coordinate 87,648,113, forward strand.
ATAGCCCTCTGTACTTTCTGAAGAGCCTCAACATAATTATTTCTGGTTTTCTGAGCAACTAAAGTAGGTAGGTGAGGTCAGTCAGGCTATAAACACCACAGGACACACATGCTAAGTCAACAGCAAAGCCAACACTCAAACTCAACTCTACAAATTCCCAGTCTAGTACTCCTACTACTATAACACAATGTCTACTGCATTGAGATTAAAACAGGATAGGAATTCTCAAGTTATGTCTCAAATGTGTGTAAAAGAAAATTAAACCCCAAACTCCTTAAAAAAAAATGAAGCTAAATTACTATATTGATATAAACCTTTTATTTTTTTAAAACTATTCCAGAGCTCTGTTTCTATCTAACTCTATATTGTATATTTAATTAAAGGTTAATCCATACAGCAAAAATTGCATTAGACTATTATCAATGGATAAAAACTTCCTACTTGTCTAAAATGAAATGCATTTTAAGCAGCTTTTCCTAAAGCTAGTCTCTAAGACTTTCCAAAATAAGACTGGCCAAGTAACCAAAGATGAGTAAATTTGTTTACTATTATGACATTAAGTAACACAACAGAACTACAATTCTTGAGCCAGGCACTTATCAAAGTGTTCCACATCCATCAGTCTACTTAATCCTCACAATCACCCTGTGAGGTAGACACAGCATATTTATTTCACAGAGGAGAAACTAACTTAAAAGATCAAAATAATTACTGTAAGGACAAATATAGGTAATTCAACAAAAGAATCAAGATTCAGACTCAGGGTGATTTAATTACAAAGTCTGTGCTCTCAGCCAACATGCTATATAGTTGCCCAGTTCCTAAGTCTTGCACACACAGAAAAACAAGAAATCAATTACATATTTTACTAGCTTTAGTGTGACCACTGAAGCTATGTGTAGCATGGGCTGAAGGTAAAGATTCTGACATCAAAGTAGGTATGTAAGAGAGACTAAAAGTAGAATCTCTCTTTAAGGCTGAATACATGGAAAGAGATTACCATAAAAACAATCTAAGGTGAGTTAAGATAGAAATTCATGTACAGTAGAATTTACACTATAGAGTATCAAGAGTTCTCTTAAGAATTCTAAATTTTGTGAAGTTATTTTAATATAAAGCTGCAGAAATAAAATTTGAGTTCACCTCTGAGCTAAGGCTGATTGGAGTTACTTAAATACATTTAAAATGTAAGCTGGGTGCAGTGGTGTAGGCCTGTAGCCCCAGCTACCGGTGGGAGTGCTGAGGCAGGAGATTCGCTTGAGCCCAAGGGTTTGAGGCTGCGTGAGCCATACAGCGCCCATGAACAGCCACTGTGCTCCAATCTGGGCAACATAGCAAGACCCTGTCTCTTTAAGGGGGCAGCGGGGGAGGAAAGCAAGAAAAAGAAAAGAAAGAGCATTCAAAATAAAACATGTACAACAGTAAGTATCACCCCCCCCCATAAGGATAATAGAATATTTAAATTGCACAGGAAAAACTAAATTACTAAAATACCTAATCTAATCACAAAAGGCATAGCTTTGTGTCACCTGTATATTTGACAAGTGTGTTAAAGAACTGAGTAAAATATCTACACATCTGCTTGGAGAGAGGTATTCTGTATTTAGTATTATGAAGACAATACTAACAAGACGCCCATTCTTAAGTGCCTACATACATACAGTACTACATTATAAACAGCAAGAAAGAATAGAATCACACTACATGAACAAGTAGTTTAAAATAGGATGCTGAATTAAAATGAAAAGATTCTGCTCAAATTAAGAAAATGTGATTGAAAGTTAAGAATTCTTAATTTAAAATGACATCTTCCACTGCACATTATTTAATATTTAACCACAGGAATCTTATGCTAAAAGGGTTTGAGAAAATAATTTGATATAATAAAACTAAAGGTCTTCTTTTAATAATGAGGTACATCAGACATACTGTAATAGAAGTTTCTTCTTCATTAGAAATTTCATGTTTCACACGTAAATATTCTCAGGTAATTTCAATCTTTCCACATATAGCAGGGAAAGGGCTACCAATGGTTATTGGAACACCCTGATATTAACTGACACTCAATCAACAGAATACTAAAGCAAATATAATAATACATAGAAGATCAGCATAAGAAACAATCTAGAAGAATGAAAATTTATATTTTAAATATTCTAAATTAAGAATATTTCACTTTTGTATTTCATTTTTTGTATTACTTCTTGTCATTTACTCTTGAAATGACATTCTGATGACATTAGTATAGAATAATTACACTATAACTTCTAAAGTGAATATACGAACTGAAATATTTAAAAGTAATATATGATAAATTAACTGCTTTAGGGCATTTGAAAAATTATTCTCAAAAGTACCCAATTCAAATAAAAGTAAGGAACAATATAGGAATGTCCACTGAGAAATTAATCGGAACTGACAAAATAAAGAAATGAGGAAAAAAAACTTCAAGGCTAATTTATAAAGGCAAAGCATCACTGTTTTTTTGGATGACCCAATTCTATTTCTGGAAAACCTAAGACAAACAACATAAAAAACTCCCGAAAATAATTACAGAATTCATTAGAGTAAATGATTAGAAAATTAATACATACCAAATCAGCACCCTTCCTAAATACAACCAACCAGTCAGTACAATATTAGTTCTGGAAAATGAGAGACTAAACTAACATGGACACTCTCCCTCAATCCCTACCAATGTTACGAATGCACAGAACTGTGAGATAAAACACAACACCCCAACATTTAAAATATACTGATTTAAAAAAAAAAAAAAAAGGGCCACTCGTAGTGGTTCACACGTATAACCCCAGCACTTTGGGAGGCCGAGGCGGGCAGACCACCTGAAGTCAGGAGTTCAAAACAGCCTGGCCAACATAGCGAAACCCCATCTCTACTAAAAATACAAAAATTAGCTGGGTGTGTTGATGTGCACCTGTAATCCCAGCTACTCAGAAGGCCGAGGCAGGAGAATCACTTGAACCTGGAAGGTGGACGTTGCCGTGAGCTGAGATTGCACCATTGTACTCCAGCCTGGGCAACAGAATAAAACTCTGTCTTAAAAAGTAAATAAATAAATAAATAAATAATAAATAATAAATAAAAACCCCCAAATCAAGAAACTAAAGCAGAATCTGAAGTCAGGAGCTTATGTTGTGGAGTTTGGGGAATTACAAGCTAGGTCAGATACAGTCTCTACAAGCTGAGTTTCTAAGGCCCACAAGGGTACATGAAAAGTGGCCATGAGCCCATAGAATACAGAAAATGAAACTAAAACCCCTGTGCAAAACCAGGACTCTGGAAAAGCAGTAAATATAGGACAAAACAATTTCTATCAGCTCATAGAACCAAAAAGGAAGCCTGTTTATGGAAGAGCAATGGAGAAAAAAGAGGAAGGTTGGAGGACCGGGGTGATGTCTTAAGAGAAATGGAAACCACATGCCTGTTCTGTGCATAAGTACAAGAGAGAAAATCCTCATGAGATTCCATGCTACAGAATCCTGACAAATCAACACAATACTCAACTTGCTTTGGAAAACCTCTTCAGACACCTTGCTGAAGCAAACACCAAACTATTTTGATGAATACTTCCACAAAATGACAACATACAAGAACTTTCTCCAGAAAATAATCCCACTTAAAAGAACTCGTAAGAACCAGCATGTACAACATACTTGAGAATTAACAACCCAACAAGAAAGAGTCCACGTAACAGAACCATATAAAACAGATTATAAAATACAATTACTACTGAGGTAATTAAGAATAGAGTGACAAACATCACAAAAGAATAAGGTGTTTGTTCTTCCAAAACAGAGTGCACTGGCTAAGAGTGAAAATATAAGCATTAAAATTAAAGGGAAAAAAACCATCAAAAGATGCATTAAATAGTAAAGTACATAAATCAAAGAGGAAAACAATAAATTAAAGTAGATAAATCAAAGAGGGAAACTATAAATAAATAAAGATCTGAGGAAATTACCCAGAAATAAAACTTGGAAAATTTAAAATAGTTAAGAGATACAAAATAATGAAAATGTAAATATCCAGGAGAAGAAGAATATTGGAGAAGCAGCATTTGAAAAAAACAAAAAAAAAAGATTTGTGATTTTCAAGAACTCAGCACATAACTCCTTCGCACATAACTCCTCATTCAAGAAGTCCTAAGTAAGAGTTCTCAGCAGAGGCTGGGTGTGGTAGCTGAGCCCTGTGATCCCAGCACTTTGGGAGGCTGAGGCAGGAGAATTGCTTGAGGCGAGGCGTTAGAGGCTGGTCTGGGCAACATGGTGAAACCCCGTCTCTACAAAAAGTATAAAAAATTAGGCCAGGTACGGTGGCTCACGCCTATAATTCCAACACTTTGGGAGGCCGAGGCAGGTGGATCACCTGAGGTCAGGAGTTCGAGACCAGCTTGGCCAACATGGTGAAACCCCGTCTCTACTAAAAATACAAAAATTAGCCAAACATGGTGGCATATGTCTGTAATGCCAGCTACTTGGGAGGCTGAGGCAGGAGAATCACCTGAACCCGCGAGGCAGAGGTTACAGTGAGCTGAGGTCATACCACTGTTCCAGCCTGGATGACAAGAGTGAAACTCCATCTCAAAAAATAAAATAAAATACAAATAAACCAGACATGGTATGCCTCTGTAGTCCCAGCTACTCAAAAGGCTGAGGTGGAAGGACTGCTGGAGCCCAGGGAGGAAGAGGGTGAAGTGAGCTATGATCCTGCCACTGCACTCAGGCCTGGGTGACAGACAGATGCTGTTTTAAAAAAAAAGCTCTGAGTAAAATAAGTCCTTTCTACCAATTACACAAAAATGCAGCATGCGAAAGACAAAGAGAAAATCTTAAAAGCTACCAGAAAAGAGACAAATGATCTAACAAAAGAAAAATACGCTAACTGTATCAGCAACACTAAACAATGAAATTTTCAAAGGAGAAAAGATAACTGTCTACTTGAAATTTATATACAATCTACAAATGAAGAGAGAAAGACATGTTTAAGGTTTGTCACTCGCATCTCCATGGTGAAAGAACTATTAAACGATCAACTTCACTAAAAAGGAAATTCCCCCCTTAAAAGGCATGGAATGTCAGAATATGTGAGAAAATCTGAATAAGCACTGACCGTAAAAGAATAATAAAAGTATAACTAAAATTCTAGACAACTAAAACACTGAAGGGAGACAGGAAGGCTCAAAGTCATTAAAAATTCTTGTATTGGCCAGGCGCAGTGGCTCACGCCTGTAATCCCTGCACTTTGGGAGGCTGAGGCAGGTAGATCACTTGAGGTCAGGAGTTCGAGACCAGAATGGCCAATATGGGGAAACCCCATCTCTACTAAAAATACAAAAAATTAGCCAGGCGTGGTGGCAGGCACCTGTAGTCCCAGCTACTCGGGAGGCTGACGCAGGAGAATCACTTGAACCCAGGAGGCGAAGGTTGCAGTGAGCCGAGGTCACACCACTGTACTCCAGCCTGGGCAACAAAGCGAGACTTCATCTCAAAAAAAATTAATATTTTTACTGCCCATCTCTTCAACAATTCCATACTTAAAGAATGAACGGTAAAAATCTAGTGGTGACCACGTGAAACAGAAACATAATATGTAACATCCAACACCTAACTTCATACCATACACAAAAATTACTTCAAAATGAATCAAAAACCTAAATGTACAAAATACAACAAAAAAAAATAGGTATAAACCATTGTGACTTTTAGTCGAGCAATGGCTTCTTAAGATATGACAAGTATTGCCAGTGGAGCAGATGCAAGAAATAAATAACAAACAAACAAATAAATAAAAGATAGGACAAATAAAGCATGAGCAACCAAAAACATTTTTTAAATCAGGCTTCATCAAAATTTAAAACTTTTTGCAACTCATAGGAAACTATCAAGAAAGTGAAAAGGCAACTCACAAAATAGGAGGAAATATTTGCAAATCATATATTTAATAAAGGTCTAATATGCAATGGTCAGTTCAATAGATGTTGAAAAAATATTTGACAATATTTAACATCCCTTTATGATAAAAACTCACAACAAACTGGGTAAAAAACTTACATCAAAACAATAAAAGTTATATATGACAAACCCACAGCTACCACCACATTGAATGAGAAAAATTAAAAGCCTTTCCTCTGGCCCAGCACTTTGGGACGCCAAGACAGGAAGATCATTTGAGCTCAGGAATTTGAAACCAGCCTGAACAACATGGCAAAACTCCATCTCTACTAAAAATTCAAAAAATTAGGGCATGGTGGTGTGCGCCTGTAGTCCCAGCTACTCAGGAGGAGTCTGAGATGGGAGGATTGCTTGAGCCCAGGAGGCAGAGGTTGCAATGAGCCAAGATTGCACCACTGAACTCCAGTCTGAGTGGTGCAATCTTAAAAAAAAAAAAAACCTTTCCTCTAAGATCTGGAATAAGACAAGGATGCCCATTTTCATCACTTTTATTCAATATAGTACTGGAAGACCTAGCCACAGCAATTAGGCAAGAGAAAAAAACAAAGGTAACCAGATTGGAAAGGAAAAATCTAAATCTAATCATCCTTGTTTGTAGACAACATGGTATTACATTTAGAAACACCAAAAGACTCCATCCAAAAACTGTCAAAAGTGATAAACAAACTTAGTAAAAGTTTCAGGAAACCAACTTTTAAAAACCAGTATAATTTATATATGCCAACAGTGAACAACCTGAAGAAGAGATCAAGAAAGTAATCCCATTTACAATAGCTACAAAAAAATATAAAATATCTAGGAATAAAATTAACCAAAGAAGTGAAAGATCTCTATAAGCAAAACTATAAAACACTGACGAAAGAAACTGAAGAGGACACAAAAAGAGTGAAAGATATGCCATGCTCATGAATTGGAAGAATTAATACTGTTAAAATGTTAATACTACCCAAAGCAATCTACAGATTCAACACAATCTATCAAAATATCAAGGACATTCTTTGCATAAACAGAAAAAACAATCCAAAATTCATATGAAACTACAAAAACCTTAATAGCCAAAGCATTCTGAGCAAAACTAACAAAGCACGAGACATCTACTACTTGCTTCAAAATATGTTACAAAGTCACAGTAACCGAAACAGTACGGTACCTGCATAAAAACAGACACACAGACCAATGGAACAGAACAGGGAACTTGAAGTAAATCCACATATTTATAGGCAACTAATTTTCCAGAAAGGTGCCAAGAACACATATTGGGGAAAAGACAGTCTCTTCAATAAATGGTGTTTGGGAAACTGGTAACTACATGCAGAGCATGAAGCTATGTTCCTTTCTCTTACCATATGGAAAGGTCAAATCAAAATGGATTAAAGACTTAAATTTAAGGCTTGAAACTATTAGGAAAAAAACACTGAGAAAACCTTCAGGACATTAATCTGGGCAAAGATATTTTGGGTAAGATCTCAAAAGCATAGGCAACAAAAGCAAAAATAGACAAATGGGACTATATTAGACTAAAAAGTATCTGCACAGCAAAGGAAACAATCAACAAAGTGAAGACAATCTGCAGAATGAGAGAATATATATGCACACTATCCCTTCATCAAGAAATTAATGATTAGTATAAAGAACTCAAACATCTCAATAGCAAAAATAAATAAACAAACAAATCCAAATAGTCTGATTTTAAAATAGGCAAAAGATCAGGACAGACATTTCTCAAAAAAGACATACAAATAACCAAGTTATATAAAAAAAGTCCAGCATGTTAATCATCAGGGAAAAGGAAATCAAAACCACAATGAGATCGTATTACCCCAGTTGAAGTGGCTTTTATCAAAAAGACAAAAATAATGAATACTGGTGAGGATATGGAGAAAGGAGAACATCGGTAGACTGTTGATGGGAATGAAAACGAGTACAGCCACTATGGAAAACAACATGGAGGTTCCTCAAAACAACCAAAAACAGAACTGCCGTAGGATCCAGCAATCCCACTGCTGGGTTTATACAAAGAAAAGAGGTCAGTATGTAGAAGAGATATCTACATTCCCACGTTTATTGCAGGACTATTCACAATAGCCAAGATACAGAGTCAACTGAAGTGTCCATTAATGGATGAATGAATAAAGAACATGTGATACATGCATACAATAAAATATTCTTCGGTCATAAAAAAAAAAAAAATGACATCCTGTCATTTTTCAGCAATATAGATGGTACCAGAGATCATTATGTTAAGTGAAATAAGGCCAGGAAGAGAAAAATAAACACTGCATGTTCTTGCTCATACGCAGGAGCTTAGACAGTAGATCTCATAGAGATAGAGAGTAAACTAGTGGTTATCAGAAGTTGGGAAGTATTGGTGGGTGGGGGACTGAAGAGGTTAGTTAACAGGTACAAAAATACATTTAGAAGGAATAAGATTTAGGGTTCAATAGTATAGCAGGTGACTACAGTTAACAATTTGTTGTATAATTCAAAATAGCTAGAAGAGAAGAAGTGAAATATTCCCAACACAAATGTTTGAGGTAATGGCTATCCCAACTTCTCTGATTTGATCATTGTATGCATGTATCAAAATAACACACATACCAGCAAATTATGTACAGCTATTATGTATCAATTGGGAAAAAAAACAGGTCTAGTATGAAGAATATAAAAACCACACAATGATTTTCAAAAATCAAACAAGTAAATTTAAAACAGGGCAAAGGATTTGAATAGACATTTCTTCCGAAGAACACAAATGAATGGCCGATAAGCACATGGAAAACTCCTCAAAATCTTTAGTCATTAGGGACACAGAAATCAAAACCCCAATAATACACTGTTTCATACACACTAGGATGGCTATAATCAATTGCTATGACCCTAGCAGTGGAATCGTGATTCCGAATTGTGTATTACCGAAGAGCACTAAAAACATAGGTTCGCACAAAAACTTGTACATGAATGCTCATAGTAGCATTATGCATAATTACCAAAAAGTGGAAATAACCCAAATGTCTATCAATGGATAAGTGGTAAACAAAACATGATATATCCACATAATGGAACATTATTCACCAATAAAAAGGAAGGAAATACTGACATATACTACAACATGGATGAACCTTGAAAACATTAGCTCAAAGAGGCTAGACATAAAAAAGTCACATATTATATGATTCTATTTATATGAAATGTCCAGAATAGGCAAATCTATAAAACGTCAGAAAATAGATTAGTGGTTTTCGGTGAATGAAGGAGAAAAATGAGAAGTGTCAGTTAACAGATACTAAGTTTCCTTTCGGGGCAATGAAAATGCTCTGGAATTTGAATGGTAATGGTTTCATGATCTTTTGATATATTAAAACCTACTGAATTACATACTTTAAAAGGACTGATTTTACGGTATGTGAATTATATCTCAATTAAAAAAGTAATATTCAAATCACTGCCTGGGGGTAGGGTAGAGGGATCAAAGGGATCAAGAAAACTATTAATCAAATGTGAGAGGGGTGTTGGCAGGACAATCAAATACAATGTTAAAAATAAAAAAAGGAACCCATTTACATTTACTAGTAGCAACAAAAAAGATAAAATCTGTAGATACAAACAACTAGAACTGTGTAAGACCCGTATGAAGAAAACACAAAAACCTACTGACAGAAATAACGGATTACTTAAACAAATGGGAATAAACACCCATACTTATTTGTTATAAAGATGTCACTTCTACTCTAAAATAATCTAAAATTATGATGCTAGCTCAATAAAAATACCAACAGGATTTAAAAATATTAGCCAAGCTGGCTGGGCTCACGCCTGTAATCCCAGCACTTTGGGAGGCTGAGGTGGGTGGATCATGAGGTCAGGAGTTCAAGACTAGTCTCACCAACATGGTGAAACCCTGTCTCAACTAAAAATGCAAAAATTAGCCAGGTGTGGTGACACATGCCTGTAATCCCAGCTACTAAAGAGGCTGAAGCAGGAGAATCGCCTGAACCCGAGAGGCAGACGTTGCAGTGAGCCAAGATAGCGCCATTGCACTCTAGCCTGCACAACAGAGTGAGACTCCATCTCAAAAATAAAATAAATAAAATAAAATAAAATAAAAATATTAGCCAAGCTAATTATATCTATGTGAGGGGAAAAAGGCATCAAGAATAGCCAGGAAAAAAAAAAACACTGAAGAAAAGAAAAACAATTAAGGATAAAACTGAAGAAAATTTAAAAGGAAAAAGCAAAAGATAAAAAATTAAGAAGAAAAAAGTGGGCCATAACACCATCAGACATTGAAAAATGATCAAACCTACAGTAATGAAGATAGATGTTTGATAGAGTCTCATATGAATAGTGCAAAAGAACAGGACACCAAAACTGATCTCAAATATATATATATAAATATATACAAATGTATATAAATATATAGATATATAAAATAAGTATAACATAAAGGCTGTACTTCAGACTTCAAGGGAGGAGATGACCTGCCCAATAATCAGATGTAACAACTTGCTATCACTAAACAATGAAGTGAATAAACAAACAAATGGTTCTATAGATAAAATCAAAAAAGTGAATTTCCCTTCCATTCATTACACGCACATAAATTTTACATGAATAGGCAGATTAAATATTTAAGACTTTAAAATAAAAGAACTCTCTATTTTTAAAAATACGCTGCTACGAAGAAACAAAATTCAAAGGTCAAAAAATAAAATGTTCATCAATTTAACTTCTTCAAGAGACAAAAATTGACAAAAATTGCTGCACAACAAAAAAAGATATCTGCAACACTTAATAAAGGGCTAGTCTGCTTAACATATAGTTCTTAAAATCATAAACAGAAAGTAAGCAGTGGAAAATGAACAAGTTATACAACTAGCCAGTTGGCAGAAAAGAAAAATACCTCAAACATAAAAAGATGCTCACGTCTGGTGCTAATTAAAAAGATGCATCTTTTCCGAAAGATTTTACGCTTTAAAAAAGAATTAGGCTGGGCGCGGTAGCTCACGCCTGTAATCCCAGCACTTTGGGAAGCCAAGGCGGGCAGATCACGAGGTCAGGAGTCCGAAACCAGTCTGACCAACATGGTGAAATCCCGTCCCTACTAAAAATACAAAAGTTAGCTGGGCATGGTGGCACGCACCGGTAATCCCAGCCAGTCAGGAGGCTGAGGCAGGAGAATCGTTGGAATCTGGGAGGCGGAGTTTACAGTGAGCCGAGATCGCACCACTGCACTCCAGACTGGGTGACAGCAAGACTGTCTCAAAAAAAAAAAAAAAGAACAAAGAACTAAAGAGATACAAATTAAAAGTGGCTCACTCTTGGCCTCTTCTCAGATTGGCATAGATAAAAATGAGTTTAATTAGACCATTATTAAAAGGGTATGTGGAATATAAACACTGTCGTAGACTTCTGGTATCTTTTTAAGTCAATGTAGCAGCACCTACCCATTAAAACATTTTCATTATGATAATGGTAAATAATTCAAAGTGTAAGTAATTCAAACGAAGACAGACACAAATGAAAAATAAAAACTGTGAATTCCATAAAAGTGAAAATTCTTGTCTCGCTTATGTTTTTGGCCCATAAGAGTCACTGAATAAAGGCCTCATGAATTAGTGTCAAGGTTTTAAATCCATTCCAGTAAAATCTGGAGGAAACATTTGCTTCAACCAGAAAAGTTAAAAAGTGTATACAAATCAAGCACGTCTGAGATTCCAGAGTGAAGATCATCCTAAACAGGGAAATATCAAAAACATTCTTTGTAAAATCAGCAACAAGACAAAAATATCAACTATGAGCACTTCTCTATAACATTATACTAAAGGCCCTAGCCAACACAAGATAGCTGGAAAAAAGGCTGGAAGGAAAGAAATAAACCATCATTGTTTGCCATCGTCCAAATACAAGAATCTATAAAAGACACGCAATAGGAGTTTATCAGGGTGACCAAATACAAAAGTTTATCACATATCTAAACACCAGAAATAATCCATTTAAAAGATTTTTTTAAAGACACCAATTATGATACCAGTGAGTACTACAAAGCATCCTGTATAAAGATACAAAATAAACCTAACAAAATATGTATAAGACCTAAACATGAGTAATTACAAAACTTTGTGGAAAGACATTAAAGACAACCTGGAAACAGCTAGAGAGGCAGAACCCATCCGTGTTCAGAGATTGAAAGACAATATTTTAATGAGGATTCTTTTCAAATTCTCTAAAGATTAATACAGCTTCTCTGAAGACACCATGATGCTTCATGTACCCACCCATCAAAAAAGCTTCTCCCTTCTCGCATACATCATCAACAACCGTACTTGCCAACACCAAATACTCGAAATCTCAACCTCACAATAAATTCTAGTTCATCCTTCTGAAATATCTTCTTACTTAATGAAGATTTTCTTGACACCCGTATCTAAAAATTATTCCCATCACTTTGTTCTTCTTTTTGCTGCAAATACCACATGTGATTCAACTGTTCTATGGGGAAGAACTGTGCCTTAATCCTCTTTGTATTCCCATCTACACATGTAAATGGCAAACTGTGTAGATGAGAAATTATTCAAAAAATAATTTTGTTGAAAAGAAATGGATATAGAGGTGAAGATCTCCTCTTTTCTTGGTACCAACAACCAAGATGCTAAATACAGCAATAGCTATCATTATCAAATTGTTTGGAATAACAAAGGCCATCACAGAAGTACTCAGTATAACAAAAAGCTGGGGGCAGAGGAAAAGTAAATGATCATGCTATCAAGCAGCATATATGTCAGTCAATACTAGTTAAAAGCAAACATGAAACAACCCACTAGACACTATGAGAGAAACAGAGGAATGTAAAGGAATCTGGGGCGAAGGACATTCTTCTGACAGTCTTATTACTCTAATATGTGTTACTTTTCTAGGTCAATGCAATCTGGGTAAACCTAGGTTACACAAATAGCTTTAATGAAGTTCCAATAACCAAACTAAATCTTCAATAATAAATTGTCATGTCTAACTACATTGAAGATAATGATTTAGATTAGAAATAAAACATATGTCATCTTGAACAGATGACTTGAGAACATGGGAAGCATTATTTTCTTAATAACAAGGCCAACATCTGGGGCTTCTGCCATGAGAAAAATAATACTAAGGAACTTATACAATCATAATCAAAATATAAAAATGCACTACTACAAATACTTCTTTATTCATTTTTAACCAAATTCCCCAAATCACCCCCCCAAAATTAAAGAATACATAGTTATAGCCCAAAACAGATACTATGTTTATATCCCCAAATTCTGAGTCCTAAACATGTTAAGAATTAATAAAGTCTCTTATTTGACTTTCCTGATGATTCAAAGAGTAGAAATAAATAAATTATCCAAAGTTGAGTTCAATGAAGCCTCCCTCACAACCCCCACCCCTGCCACCAACACTTGTTATTTCAGTGCTTCAGAGACAAGCTTTGTTCCTTACACCATTTCTATCACTGGCTCTTCTAAGCAGCAGAAGAAACTGAGTTTAAGGAAGGTATTTCAGCATAATTACTATTGCAATTAAAGTTTGAATGTCATAGTGTTACTTGCAATTGAGGCTAAGAACCTAGTCAAAAAAATTCCCCAGCTCTAGATGACTATATACTGTATGTAAGCACAGCCTTCTAGTGAAGAGAACTTTCTTTTTTCTTTTGTCCTTTTTCTAAAACAGGGTCTCACTCTGTTGCCCAGACTAGACTGCAGTGGCGCCAACAGGGCTCACTGAAGCCTCGACTTTTCAGGCTCAAGCAATTATATACTGCCTCAGCCTCCCTAGTAGCTTGGATCACCACCCGTGGCTCATCTGTGTATTTTTTGTAGAGACAGGGTCTCAACATGTTGCCTAGGTTGGTCTCGAACTCTGGACTCAAGCAACCTTGTCGCCTCGGCCCCCTGCAAAGTGTTGGGATAACAGGCATGGGCCACCACACCCAGCCAAAAAGGAAAATTTAAAAGTGGACACAAATAAAGATGTGACTGGGATAAACAAGCCATAGGCATATGTATGTTTTAAACGTGGCTCTCATTCCAGAATACAGCGTACAATATAAAACCCACCACTTCACCATCAGAAAATCAATAGAATCAGAAAGTAAACACTAAAATAATACTAGCCTTTACTTCTTTCCTCAAAATAATTTCATTTTTTCAATCAAATTCACCCTTGCAGAGAATGTCAAATCTGGCAAAAAATGTTCTTAATCAAAAGTATCAAGCTTAACAAAGTAATAAGAATCATGCAGCTACTGGAGCGAAAGTTGAATTTTTCTGCAAACTCATTTGTCTAAAGCCCAATTTTCTAAACTCTGCCATAATGGATGACTATTTGTACTTCTGGCCTAATCAATCAAAGATATTCAAATAATCTACTCAAATACTGGCTAGGTAATACTATCATTATGCCTACATATTTTCAATCATACCAACTTTCAAATGATTAAAATAAAATTTATACATTTATAATCTTTTAATGCTTAAATAACAAAATTATGTGTTACCACACAGACACAGCTTTGGGATTTCCTATGTTATCCCACAGCATATTTTATCTTCAAAAAGACAATCCACTGTATCCCTGCACAATTATGGCCCAGAAAATTAGGGTATGAAGATTTTTATTCTGTAGCTTAAATCCCTCACGTTTCAGATTAAAAATCCATATAATTAAACATTATAATAAAACTTATTTCCTCAAAGATTGATTTTTAAAAGCCTGTAAAGTTTTAGGGTAAAAATTAGTATCTTATTAATAAAATAGTTATCTAAAAAGCATGTCAGCCATAAGCCAAAATATATTCACTAAACTAGTAAAATATTTAATATTCAAATTAATTTCCATAAATCTTAAAAATTCTAAGCCACAAATGCATACTACCTTTGCAAAGACTAAATAATCCAAGTGTCAAAAGGTTTACTTGAGAGAAATGTTTATAATCTCATCTATTAAAAAAAAAGAAACTTGGATTCATAAGTAGACTGCAAAGCTTCTATGCTGACCTCTCAGTACATACAATTTCTTGCTGGCAAAAAAAGCAGTAAAATTTCTCCACTTTAAAGAACTGTTCAACGAAGTTTGACAATAAAATGAAAATGAAGTCAATAAGAATACTGATGTTAATTGCCAGAACTGATTCCTTCACAAACCCTGTTTTCACAACAGCAACCCCTTATGATTAGGGGAGTTAAAAGTTGCTGAACTCAACAATCCCTTCAGTTAAACAAACAGACCCCTCATAGAGCTGTCCAACGCTGCCCAAACTATCCATCCTTTAGTCGAATCAGTCAGTTTCATGAATTGTAGGATTTATCTTCAAGTCCAGTGCTGACTCAGAGGGTAGCTTGTTCCCTAGAGAAAACAACCAACAAAAATCAGAACAGCTACTGCTCATAAGCTCTTTCAACACCCAAGTGGAAAGGACAAACTTGGGTTCAACTTCCTTTCAACTACAGAAGTAGCCAATGAACCAAAGGCATCTATATGTCACGGGCAGTTCTTGATTAAAGCTTTCACTCAGTTACAGTGAGACTGTCAAATAGCTAACAAAGTTTTCAGGAAAAGCTATAGCACAAACCATATGGTTTCTCACTGGGAAGAAATATGAAGGGAACATAAATGGAAAGTATTGTTAAGGGCCAAAGCTATTTTTGTTTTGTTGTATTTTATCTTTGAAAAGGTGGTTACTTTCCTAATGTGTGTGTGGGGGGGGGGGGGGGGGGGGGGGAATTAAAAGTCTCCACCCAGAAGCAGTTTGGATGTCTAGAGTAGCTTTGCTTAACGGCATACATAATAAACTAGTGAAGTGTTACATAATTCCTTAAATTCAAGGTTCTGATTCACTTGTTAAATAAAATATTCTCAATCAAAAGATTAAAAAGAGGAACATGTTCTGTTTCAAGACCTGAAATAGTGACTTGCCTTCCTTATTATGTCTAAAACCAAAAAAAAATCAACATGCATAGCCTTTGAGCTTCAAGATATGCCTTAACAACACAAGGGAACCTTCCCATTTTATGAGTTAGTGGTTTTCTCTATAATAATACACTATTATGGAAAAAGGCGGGGGGGGGGGGAATAAGACAAGGAACTAAAGAGCTCAAGCTAATTTCAAAACACTGAAACATCATTTTTCCTTTTGTATGAATTAGACTGCAAGTTTTTGTTTGTTTACAAAATAAACACATTACTCAAGCCTGCACCCAGACAGAATCATGAAGGTGGCCAACGCAACTTTTCATTTAAAAAAGTATCAATGCTATTAATCAAATGAAAATATATCCTAATCAAAATATATCTTTCTCATTTCCAAGTTTTAACATGAACAAATCTTTTTTTTTCTTTCTTTCTTTTTGAGACGGAGTCTCGCTCTGTCGCCCAGGCTGGAGTGCAGTGGCACGATCTCCGCTCACTGCAAGCTCCACCTCCCGGGTTCACGCCATTCTCCTGGCTCAGCTTCCTCAGTAGCTGGACTACAGGCGCCCACCACCAGGCCAGCTAACTTTTTGTATTTTTAGTAGAGACAGGGTTTCACCGTGTTAGCCAGGATGGTCTCCATCTCCTGACCTCATGATCCGCCCATCTCGGCCTCCCAAAGTGCTGGTATTACAGGCATGAGCCACCATGCCCGGCCTAACATGAACAAATATTGATTCTCAGTCATAAACTCAGTACCTAAGAGCTCAGACTTGTGAAATACAATATAGTAGTGACCACGAATTGTCTTGAAAATTGTACTCATTTGAATATAGGCATCTGACATTTTGGTTAAGTGGTATTTTTTGTTTGGTTGCTTGGTTTTTAATGCCTTATTGATTCCTCACTTTCCCAACCTTTCTAAAGGGGTTCCAGGGGGATTAAGCACCAATGAGCTAAACACCCATTGTATAATGCCACCTGATAGATATTACCCTTTGGAGAATGACAAAATAACTGCTTATATCACTTCTCTGTATTCTTTGGTTCAAATGAGGAATCTCAGCTAAGAAAAAATGCAGCCTTCCCAGCCTCCTTAACCCCATGTACTGGTAAATTCCCTCCTACTGAGCAAGAGGCCACCTATGGCAGTGATTTTAAAACAGTATTAACTAAGCCTTAGGCTTCCAGCAATGCCTCAGGGTTTTGTAAATGCCTGATTTGAATTTCTTTTTATCTGCTTTTCCACTATTTAGTAAATAAAAACACACTAATGCAGGTCCAAATTAATATGCATTCATGTTTTAACATACCAACACCAATCAATATACTTAATTTGTGTTGGGTTTCATGCAGACCTCAAGGTAAAGCCTCTCTCTTATCACCGTTGTTCATATATACAGATTTTTTTTTTATTAGGAAGGTAGTGACTCTGCAATCATCTTTATTTAAATGCACATGCACTCAGATAAACTTGAACACCTGAGTACACAACTTACCCATGGAATTCATGATTTTCATGTTACTATATGATTAAAAATATAAAAAAGGAAACTTGAGGAATACAAAGTTATTATTCTTCACCCACCAATTTCAAGCTATTGCATTCAATTTAATACTACATAGCCTTGTTATTCTCACTGAATAACTTTTATGAGTTACTGTAATAAACCCGAACCTGTAAATTCCAGCTTTATCTGCTTTATGTAACTTTAGGTTTGGGAGACTTCACAAGACTTCACAAGAGTACTGCTGTTATTTTTAAAAAATGTATGAAAACTAATGTTCTAAGCTCTAATTAAGTTTTGGTGCTCCTGGTTCACAGGTTCTCTAGGGGCAGAAATGATAATTAAGTCTTAAGGTTTGGTTGCCTGCTCATTTCTGAGTTCCTGTGATACAGTTAGGTTCCAACCCATCTTTCCAGTCTTATTACCTACTAGTCTCTTCTCCCCACATTCTGACAACCCTCAAGAAACAATGTGCCAAACTCTGTGAAGCCGGTGGCAAATAAAACTGTTAAAGATTTTTTTTTTTTTTTTTTTTTTTTTTGAGACAGAGTCTTGCTCTGTTGCCCGGGCTGGAGTGCAGTGGCCGGATCTCAGCTCACTGCAAGCTCCGCCTCCCGGGTCCACGCCATTCTCCTGCCTCAGCCTCCCCAGTAGCTGGGACTATAGGCGCCCGCCACCTCGCCCGGCTAGTTTTTTTGTATTTTTAGTAGAGACGGGGTTTCACCGTGTTAGCCAGGATGGTCTCGATCTCCTGACCTCGTGATCCGCCCGTCTCGGCCTCCCAAAGTGCTGGGATTACAGGCTTGAGCCACCGCGCCCGGCCCTGTTAAAGATGTTAAAAGAGGAGCATCAGGTACTTAACATGTAAAAAAAAAAAAAAAAAAAAAAAAAAAACCTGTCTACCTCTAGGCCATTTTCCATTAATTTTTCCATGTTCCAAGCCCACGTTTTCACTTGCCTAACAATTCTAATTTTAAAACAAAATTATATTCTTTGGATACAAATATTTGAAAAGATAAAACAAAAAGAAACTCCGCATACAAAGATTGAGCTCTGTAAAACAAAAGAATCCGTATGATCTCAATATTCTAAATAGTCATGCAAAATCATCACTTTTAGAGAGTTGGTATTTAACCAATATGCACTGATACCAAGGTATTGTTTATTTTTAAGAAAAACAAAGGAAACAAAACGCTTTGAGAAGGCAAGGCAGCAGGATTGCTTGAGTACAGGAGTTCAAGACCAGGCTGGGCAATGAAGGGAGACCCCACCTCTACAAAGACAAAAAGAACCCTGCTCTAAGCCTATGGCTTGGTACCATGCCTAACTGAGATTTTCTTCACAGATATTTAGTCTTTACCTAATTCAGACTGAATTAATTTTTAAACATTAACTGAGAACATTTGTCTTTATGCTAAACTGCTTAAAACACATAGAAAAAACAACAAGCTTCACTGATTCTTAACCGCCTATTTTTAAAACATAAAAAAACTTATCCTTCCTTTAAAAACCATCTCAAATAGTTCCTCTACCATGAAACTTTTTTCCTTTATACCCTCATTCAAATCAGATAAAATTTACCTTCCTTCAAATTTTCTGGCACTTTGAACACTTTTTACTCTAGATGTAAAGGGGTATGTGTTAGAATCTCCTGTGAATTTTTTTAAAATATAGATAAAGGCTGATGCTCCAAATCTGTGTTTCTGATTTAATAGGGCCTAGATGGGGACTAGAGAATTTATATTTTCAAAGCACTGTATGTGATTCTGATCTGTAACTATATATGAAAGCTCACTGGAACCAGCACGAGATCAAGCACTGAGCAAGATTCTAAAAATTGAAGATACCGACAAATAAAACCTAGGCCTAAACTCACAGTTAACATTCTACCATAAAGCTCATTAAAATGCTTAAAAATATTCAATCTTAATACTTAACTGTAGCTCTCCATATGTGATCACAATAAAGGATAAAATACCCCAGGAGCATTTAACTTTAGTGGAGGAAATAAATACGTATAAAACTAACATGAAGGCCAGGTACAGGGGTTCACATATGTAATCCCAATACTTTGGGAGGCAGAAGCAGGAGGAACATTTGAGGCCAGGAGTTTGACCAGCCTGGAGCAACTTCCACCAGCCTGGAGCAACCACAACTCTATAAAAAAAAATTTTTTTTTTAATCAGCCAGGCATGGTGGTGAGTGCCTCTAGTCCTAGCTTCTCCATCGGGTGAGGCAAGAGCCCAGGAGTTTGAGGGTGCAGTGGGCTATAATGGAGCCACTGCTCTCCAGCCTGGGCTACAGCCTATCTCTAAAATAAATACATATATATATATACGTGTGTGTGTGTGTGTGTGTAAATATACATATATCAGAGAAAGACAAAAATATTAAAAAACTATGATACTCAACACACCATAAAAGCAAAGAAATGGGAGATACTATAATGACTACAGAGGTAGAAATGGCTTCTAAGAAAAAGACATTTGACCTAATCAATAAATACGAGAGCCTTCCAGGCAGCATAAGGCCCAAGCAAAGGCACAAAGATGGGGAAAAGGCTGACCATGTTCAAATACATATTCTTAGAGAACAGGAGATGTACTTCATAAAACAGTGAGGTCCTATATGAGGTAGAGTTAAAGGGACTAGGTCTATTTAATCAGAAAAGAAAGACGGCAGTATTTTAATAAAACCTTCGATTATTTTAAGGAACTAAACAGGGGAAGAGGATGGAAAATAATGGTGGGAAACTTCTTTTACATTGTTAGTCAAAGGCCTTTTTTTTATAAGTGACACTTTAGCAGGGACCTAAGAAGAAGAGAAGGAACCAGCCATGGGAGGAATGGGAGGAACTACACATGCAGAGAACATGAGTCAAAAGGAGCTTTACATTATTTGGGGAATGTCAGTAAAAGGCCAGAACGGAGTACCCAAGGGAAAGAATGACAGATGAGATTATAGGTATATAAAACAGATTATGCAGGCCATGGTAAGGGGCTTGGAAATTACTCTAATGACAATATAGTCATGATTTGGTCTATATTTAAGATTACTTTTGTAATTGTACAAAAAAGGAAATGCAAGGGTAGACCAATTAGTCTGAATAGCGCATGGAAGAGGCTATGATGTCAAGAGTAAAAAAGGAAAACAGAGGACAGTTCATAGATATAATATGAAAGCCAAGTAGATAAGGAAAATGAAGGGCACAAAAATAAATCTTAGGTGTCCTGTTCAAGAATCTTCCTTAAAATGAAGCTTTTGCAATTAAAAACAAAAAAGAAAGAAAAATAAATAATACTTAAGAGAAAGATGATCAGTTTACTCAACTTCATAAAAGCCTAGACAAGAAAAAGCCTTGGGCGGGCGCGGTGGCTCAAGCTTGTAATCCTAGCACTTTGGGAGGCCGAGACAGGCGGATCACGAGGTCAGGAGATCAAGACCATCCTGGCTAACACCGTGAAACCCCGTCTCTACTAAAAAATACAAAAAAAAACCTAGCCAGGCGAGGTGGCGGGTGCCTATAGTCCCAGCTACTCGGAGGCTGAGGCAGGTGAATGGCGTAAACCCGGGAGGCGGAGCTTGCAGTGAGCTGAGGTCCGGCCACTGCACTCCAGCCTGGGCGACAAAGCGAGACTCTGTCTCAAAAAAAAAAAAAAAAAAAAAAAGGAAAAGAAAAAGAAAAAAGAAAAAGCCTCAACTCAGCAAACAGAATGTAGGATAAGAATTAATAAATTCTAAACTGAACTGAGGTATGAAGGCAAGTTAGGACATATTCTCCTAAGGCAATTAAGAGATTTTCACATAGCTTAAGTAGCAAAAGAGAAAACTGAAGATGGGAAAATGAATTAATCAGTTTAAAATCCTTGTTACCTATAATTTTTATAGCATATAGAAATTATACATTCACATGCATACAGATAGTATCTTAATAATCATACCAAACTCCAAAACATGAAAAATTTTAAGACAGTATGTTAATGTTTTCTTCTAATTATTAACATGTGGAAGCCAGTAATCTCAGAACTTTGGGGAGCCAAGGTGGGAGGACTGCCTGATCCCAGGAATTCAAGGGATCACTTTACTGCACTCCAACCTGGAAAAGAGAGCAAGACCCTGCCTCCTAAAACAACAACAACAACAAAACCCATGTGGAACTGAAAGTATGAGGAAGGGTGAGCCTGTTCTCCTTCACTGTACCAGACCACACTAGTGCTTCTTAACTGCCTCAACTCTCTTAAGGCACTGGTTCTTAAATAGGATTGACATCACAACACTTGAAAGGCTTTCCAAAAAAGACATTTATAGAACTGAAAGAAAAGAAAAATGGAGGATCTGGATGAGAAACTGGATTGGTAGGTTTAGGGGTCCTGGTCAACAATGCGTATTTTAAAAGCACCTTGGGAAATGCTGATACACATCTCTGGTTAATTTTTAAAAGATTAACATGAAACCAATGTTAATGCAATAAATCAGAATTTCTGTTGAAACAAATACAGCTATATTCTTTTTATAGAACTACAAAGGGAAGACATCAGGGAGATTAGATTTTACAAAGACTATAAACCTGATATTTGCCAGTGAAACTATAAAAGCCTATTTAACTTCTACACTGATTTGATGACATCCTGATGTAGCTCTAAAGCTTCCTCAAGGAATAAATGTTCAAGCACAAAATTAATTTGCAACATAAAAAATGCACACAGCTACACAATACACTTTTCCTCCAAACAAAGTAAGTCACAATTCTAATAAGAATGTCATAATTTCCAGGCCGGACGTTATGGCTCCTGCCTGTAATCCCAACACTTTGGGAGGCCAAGGCAAGCAGATCACTTGAGGTCAGGAGTCTGAGACCAGCTTGGCCAACATGGTGAAACCCCTTCTCTACTAAAAATACAAAAATTAGCCAGGCATGGTGGCACACACCTGTAATCCCAGCTACTCAGGAGGGTGAGGCAGGAGAATCACTTGAGCCCAGGAGGCCGAGGTTGCAGTGAGCTGAAGGCCACTGCACTTCAGCCTGGGTGACAGAGTGAGACTCCACCTCAAAAAAAAAAAAAGTGCATAATTTCCAAAATATTAGGAAAAAATGCACTTGAGCAAAGCACAAAAATCCCTTCTCCTCTATATGAGATTTTTAACATAATTTTTTCCACTTTTTAAAGAATTACTAAAAGCAACCATCCAAAGTTAATACCCATGATTTTCCTAACTACACCAATACATTTACCTTTGAGAATTACTGATTTAAATTTTTCATATTCTAGTTTAACAATATGCATGCTGGATATCTATTAAGCTACTCAAGAAAAAAAAAGACAATGGTATTCTAATCTGTAAATTCAGGTAAGTCTTACAGTGAATTTAACCTAAAAACCTGTTGTGTAAAATTGATGAGGAATATGTACACTCACAAATCATTATTTTCATAGAGGTCAGATTTCCCCATAGATCATGGTTATGTTATTTTCTGTCAACAGGTTACAATGTTAGCCTGATAAGCCGAATGCAGTGGCTCATGCCTGTAATCCCAGCACTTTGGGAGGCAGAGGTGGGCGGATCACGAGGTCAGGAGATCAAGACCACAGTGAAACACTGTCTCTATTAAAAATACAAAAAAATTAGCTGGGAGTAGTGGCAGGTGCCTGTAGTCGCAGCTACTTGGGAGGCTGAGGCAGGAGAATGGCATGAACCCGGGAGGCGGAGCGGTGAGCTGAGATCACACCACTGCATTCCAGCCTGGGCGACACAGCGAGACTCAGTCTCAAAAAAAAAAAAAGAAGAACAATTTTAGCCTAACATAATAAAAAGGAGTCTTTAAAAAAATATGTTTTTGGATAAGGGCTGCTCATCCTCGAAACTAATTTCAGTGTACGTGCTGCCAAAGTGAGCATACATTTATTTCATAGAATTTTTTTTTATGTTGAAGCTATTAGAATTTCATCTTCTATATGCAAATATAATATATCCCACTTAAAGTGGGTCCAATCAATAGCTACCATTAAAACAACAGTTTTTTAAGATGTGATAGAATTTCCTATTCTTGAAGGATCCAACATCAAGATTTGTGGTAAACTGAACCTTGGATTCAAAGACTATGCTCTTTATGATACCTAATTCTACTCTTATTTTGCTATCTTTCAATGTCTATCTTAACAACAGTAACTTTCTGGAAATTTCTAACCCCTTATCCTCATTTTTACGGCCTCCAAAGGTGGGGGGGGGGGGGGGCTAGGAATTCTGTGAATGAGATTACAAATATAAAGTATTCTTTTTCATTTTTTTGAGAAATAAACAAGAACTGGTTTTCACTTTTGGGTAAATATAAAGGAAACGTGCGAAATGTTTATCTTATTACCGCATAACAGTGACATTTCAATTATAACACCATAAACTGATTAAAAGTACAAAATCTTCTCTTTATATTACGCAATAAAATGACAAATTTAAACGCGCTCTAAAAAGTTCTATTTATGTATTTATTTTCATTTTTAGAGACAGGGTCTCACTGTACTGCCCAGGCTGGAGATCAGTCGTGTGATCATAGCTCACTCCAGCCTTCAACTCCTGAGCTCAAGCAATCCTCTTGCCTCAAGCTCCCAAGTAGCTGGGACTACAGGTGTGTGCCACCATACCTGCCTATGGTTGTTTTCTGTTTGTTTTATTTGTTTTGAAAGACCAAGTCACGCTGTGTTGCCTAGACTTATTTTTACAAGTAAAATCACCTTTAATAGAGGCCATGTAGACCTAGCCAAAATAATTGCAACTTAATTTCCATCTCTGATTTTCCCCTTAATAACTACAGAATTTCATCAACTAATTTATATAATCATACTTCACTTTGGCTAAATATCTATCTGTGATAGATACTTAGACTATCTGGTATTAGAAATACTATAAACATTAATAAAATAATTAAGTACCCTAAAGCGTCCTCATAAAATCTATTTAATCTTATTGACCAAACTCAGGCACATGTCAATTTATATAATTCATATGATTAATTCAACCTGAGCTTTATCAAGCACACAGTCTTCAATATTTGATGGAGATCACAGCCTGCACAATTACTCTGTTTTCCTTGTCTATCTTCCCTTTGACGTAACTTCAGTCTTGCCTGTATCAGTGGTGTCATTTCTAGATGAACTCCCGTTAATTAATTCAACAAATATCATTAGAATATTGACCGTATAAAGTGCAGTGCCTAAATCCCAAAAACATTAATAATTCAACACATTTTTAAAAACTAGCATCAGGGTTTTAACTATATAGGAACTAGGAGGAACCTTACCCACTAGCCTGTAAGAGTAGCTTAGTTACTTTGGTCTCTATAATGTTTGAAGAAACACAACAGTAACCTACCTGCTTGTCCCCAAACTGGCCAAATGATCTAAAATGATAGGATCTCCCTAGACTCTACAATGGTAGCAATCTTTTAAATAATAACACTTATTTAAACGAAGCACCAAAACTGGGAAGAAAGGTGTTAGCTACTAAATATAACTTTTTTGGTTCAAAAGAACCACTTTTTCTTCTCGAGTGGTAGTGAATGTTTGAGTAAATGGTGTCCTTCATTCACAGTGATAAGTTGTATTGTTTTCTTTACAAACAAGAAACTCACTCTAAGACAAGAGTGCCTTACGAAAATTAATTACAAAATTTCACACAAAAAAGTAAGATTTAGTTAACAATGTAATTTTAATTTTGGATTTCTTTCCAATGAAAAAAAGTTACCACCAAAGTACAAACAAAAATCAAAGTTGATCTCAAGAAAACTGTGGTTGAATCAATAAGCGCCTCTTATTTATCTAACATGAACAATGTAGTTGTTTTCTCTTATTTTCTCTTTCTTTTGTTGCCGGGACACATTCTCATGTGAACAATTTAGTTGATTTTTTGTAACAGTTTTAAAACATACCTATTAAAGTGTAACATGTACATAAAAGACATCTGATTACTAGTTCCAGAACCACAGGGTTGTTCCCCACCCCCCATCCATGGGACTCTGCTTAAAGGTTTTAAATTTTAAACAGCCACGGTACTTATGCTACTCATTTTCTAAGTATCTTGAAAAACTAAAAGTTATAGTAACTAATTTATATTTTGTCTCACTAACATTACCAAGGTGGAAGGAATCCCTGTCTCCCAGATTTATTCATGACTAAGCATTGGCAACCCCACTATTCATGAATTCAACGATAACTTTAGGTATTCAGAACACAGACATTAACCAGAAATGAAGTGATACTAGCCTCAGCCAAAAGATAACATAAAGCTCATGTACCTTATTCACAGGAAACAATTCAAGTCTTTGACTCAAAGCCTTTTTCTCATTAAAAAAAAAAAGAGGTACTAGATGTATTTGTGTTCTTAGCTCTCTGCAGATTAGGAGGAAGAGGAGAAAGGGAGTTTAAGAGGAAAGAGGAGATAAGAATTATAAAAGTTCTAAATCGAGCAGTCATTCTCAAAATGAAGTCCCAGGACAAGTAGCAGCATCAGCAACACCTGGGAACACATAAGAAAAGCAAATCTTCCCTGGCTCACCCAGAGCTACTAAATCAGAAACTCTGGGGATGGGACCATGCAAATGGGACCATGCAAATCAGAAACTCTAGGTGATTCTGGTAAACTGAAATTTGAGAATCACTGTCATAAACAGCACAACAGAGTTACCAATAAAAACAAAAAAATAAAGTAAGCTTGCCAGATTATGGCCATTCAAGGCACTACTTTCAGGCACTTTAAGAGATTCAGAAGCAAGAGAAAGACCTTACCTTCAAAAAGTTATAATCTAATTCATTGGAGCAGAAGACCAGTGGCAAGAATAACAAATCTAAGTAATTACATAACTTGAAATAAACTGCTCTATAAACTTGGATATGTAAAGGGTATCAGTGTATTATGGTTCAACACAATTACTGAGGCACATATAGTTGAACAAGAGTCATCAAAAAATAAGATTATATTTTGTTTTAAGCCAGAGAGTGCTATGGAAAAATTTGTGAAAATATAAAGTTCTGACAATTAAAACAGTAAGCTTCTGATATCCAAAAAATTCAAGTATGCTGGAAAGATTCATTTTCCCTGACGCTAGATAAATCAGTTATTGCAGCTGCTTTGGTGATATTTTTAAAGTCACTACAAAAGACGCAAATGAGAAAATATCCCAAATGTATATTCATGAAATAACCAGGATCAACTGTTGAAACTTCTGCTTCTCAGGGAGGCTGGGAAATGCAGCCAAGCTGCTTAAAATAAAATTTAAGTCCAGATTTTAGTCAAAAGTCATCATAGGAAAAACTTTCAGGCTTGGCTCATCCCATCTTCCCATTTCTTGCTCCTTCATGCTCTTTGCCCTTCCTTTCTAGCTCACTTGAGAGATGCTGAGAAGTTCTTGACCTGTGTCCCTTATAAGCTATGTGAAGAGCATCCTAGTCACTTGAATCCTGCCTTGGGAGTGTTACAAAAGCAAGAAATACATTTTTGTCATATTGAGCCATGTCATTACATTTTGGACCTATGTGTTTCGGCAGTTTAACTTACACCACCTCACGCACAGTGCGCAGTAAGATTTTAACCTATTTTAACTATGGCTTAGAGAGCAGCTGGTGAATACACTGATACCTTTTACATCAATATCAATTAACATCAATAGGATGTTAATATATTTAATCTTAATGTTAATTTATTGTTTACTGATGTTAATTTTACTATTTTCTCAAAGGTACCCCCACCAAATGACTATTAGTTATTAGTTACTACGTACAGGAATACCACACTAAAATCTAGACAACTACATGTAAAATATATGAAAGTACTTATGAAATCGTAAGAAAACATCTTATTTCAGACATATCAATATGTAAGAGATTCGTGACTGAAAAATTTAGAACTAAACATTATTACTATAATAAACATGCAATCCACATCTAGGTTATTGCAGACATTTATGAGCAGGATTTACATGCCTATGTGCTTTGGGGACTTGAAAAAGGCCACATCTTGAGAAGCCTGAGAAGCTCTTGACTTGTGTCCCTTATAAGCTATGTGAAGAACATCCTAGCCAACCTCTCCTTTCACGAAGACCCTACCTACATGCCCCACTCTAGAGTAACTACATCTGAAAGGCAGTTAAGAATAAGAAAAAGACGAATTTCATGGTCAAGCTGAGAAGAATCAAAGGATAATTTAAGAAACAGAAGGGGCTACAACCATCTGATTCATTCCTATAGAATTAGAGGACGACTCCTAACTAGAAATGTAACACACAGAACAGTAAATTTATTCACACAAACACTGTTTTCTCCTCCGAATAGGCACATTGCTCTGGGTATCACAGAGCTAAAAGGTTAAAGAAAAAACAATCCCTGGTGCTCTCAACCTACTTGACTAAAGAAGGAGGTGGAAGGAAGATGGACATTTAACTCTCCACATTCAGCTATTAATCAGATCAGAAATATTCTTGGGCATTTATTTATACCTGTCCTTTCTGCTTCTCAGTTCATCCAGAACCAATACAACACTCTGATTCACCCCAGAACCTAATCTTATATTGCTGAAACAAAACTCCCCTCATCTCCACCTATGAAACAAAGGGAGCCATGGGAAGATTTTCTACTTACACAGAATATGTCAAGAAGTCTATATGCCTTCTAAAATCTTTCTTAAGTCTAGTACAAATGTTATCCTTCCCTTTTTACTACTTCTCATCACTGTTCATTTCTGTCTCTGTTTACTGTCCTCTATGCTTCTACAGATTTCCACGTCTCGAAAAAACAGAATTTTAGATCAGTAAGACTTAAAATCATCTACTATTACCTTCTTATAGAACTGAAGACTCTAAAACACAGAAACCAAGCGGTACACTGAAAATCACACAATTGCTTCAGTAGAACCGGTACCATGTTCTAAAGGCAATCGAGTCACAATACACTGAAAGCAGTCCAAGAGCAGCAAGAGACTGCTGCAGCTGTAGATCACTGGATCGGTAACTCATAGTTAAAGGGAATCCCTACCCACTCCCATCCAGCCCCTACCCCCTAATTATGGGACAGAACATCCAATTCAATGAGATTTAAACAGGAAGCTCACAATAGGAACTCTTATACCTATCAGGACCCATTAACCAGGGATTCCACAACCAGTAGAAGATTATCTACTGGTAGCTATTTAAGCCTTACCTGACAGGTCTCCAAGTCAGCTGCAGCAGCCACATCCCTCTCTGCGCCATAAACGTCTCGCCTCAGTTTCCTGAAATTCCCAACTGAGAAGGGAATATAGCCAGCAGGCACTCCCAACCCTGTTATGATTCTACAGCTCTACTGTTAGTAACTTTCCCAGGGACATCACAATCTGTGTTCTTACACATGCATACACAGAGGAGCTTCCTTCTAGGATGAGCTCCTCACTACAGGGCAATTAAAAGGTCCACTTCACAAAAACTTTGAGATCCCTGATCTTAATCATAAAATAGTTACTTTACTTGTTTTTTTAATGTAGAAAGTAATCTCCAAACTAAAGAACTTGGAAAGATTTGAATGAATCTGCTGAATATACCTGAAAAACAAAGTAGTTACAAAGAGTGGAAACATGCAATGTAAAAATACAAATACTTTAATTGGTTATAAGAATGCTTCAGCATCTCAAAACACACAGTGACTCTAGCTTTGATGCTGTCAAACTTTGTCAACAGGCACATTTCTGTTCCTCATTTGACTATTCACCTGCATATTCTTGAATATTTGCAGTTTTTAGAAGTTCTTCAAAGATGTTTATTAATTAAAATTCACTGTACTTAAGAGATACCTAACAATTACAAAAGTATTTTCCAAGACAAAAATGAAGCCTTATCTATTGAGTAAGCATTTATTAAGCACCATTTATACCTAAATTTGTACTAGATGAGAAATGGTATGGTCCCTTCTTCTTAAGCAATTTGTGAGATGTTTAGGAAATCTAATTAATATTTAAAACAATTAGAAGGATACTTTAATGCCAAACTGCCATTATTGATATTAAGTACAAAACTAATTTAAAGAATTCAATTTAGACAGAAATATCAAATTAATTTGAGCTATAATTATTTGACTATCCCACAGAATCCATTTAACAGTAGACTTCTGAGAAACAATTACAAGGAAAATCTGTTATGTTATGTTGTTATGTTATGTTAATTAAAACTGATATTTAAGAACTACATAAATATGGTTATAATTTTATTTTTAATAATTGTATCACTTAGTAAACACAAAGTAATCTAAAGCAATAGCTTATAGAGTTTTTGTGCCTTGAAACACTTAATGTAGAGCCCTAAAACACATAATGAAATTTAAAATCTGAGCTTAGATATTTACCATCTTTGAGACCATAGATTCATCATGTTTTCGCAAAAAAAAGAACAGTTTCCAAAGAGTTTCCTATTTTTCCAATGGTACACTCCTTAGCTGGATATCAAAGTAGTAATATAGCTAGGTAGACATACCTGTGGATTTTATTTTACCCACACTAGTGTTCCATTCCTTATGACTTACAAGAGTTCACAATTTTGGACCTATACAATTCGCTGAATTGAGTAACACTTCTCCCCAGTGCCTGATGCCATCTTGTCTCTTACAAATAAATCAGTTATATGGACACACATAGAACCAGTCTGAAAAATAAAATAACTAAAAGCACTATCATATAGGAAAAATTTGTTTTCCCATTCAATAAAAAAGGAGAGGACTAGGACAAGTGGCTGGAAGATAGACAAGACAGACTTTGGTTTAGCAGAAGACTGAGTTTTCTTTTATATTCAAATCGTTAAAATGTATACTGGCTGGCTGCCTTGGTTAGTTAATGAATTCCTTATATTACTGTTAAGTGACTAAGCAGAGACTAGATGACAATCTGTCAGAAATGCCACCTCTAGACTGGCACAAGGCTGGACAATGTAAATCCCAAAGGTTTCCACTTAGATTGATAACCAATATCATGTTATTGCCTAATCCAACTACTATGTAATTTAAATATATAAAACCTCCATTTCCTCATCTATGATATGAAATCATGGAATTTTATTTTTTAGCACAGAACTTTAAAACTGAAAATGATCTGCTTGTCCCAACCCTTCAACATTATGAACAAATACCCACTTTCAGTCTACAGCATTCATAAGTTTTGATATTTCTGAACAAGAATGACAAACATTAATTTCCCCTTTTTCTTTCCCTTCCCTTTCTCCCTCACATATTTCTCAAGCTAAAAATGTTTTTTTTAAAAGAGGGTATTAGCCAATTTTACCCACCAATTTGGCACCATAACCTCAGGAATATATAAGAAATGACTGTTCAGTATTTTTTAAAAACTGGATCTAAGAACATAATTTTCTTCGGATTTATTTTCCCAAAAACCTAAAATAAACTTGGTAATAAATGAATACAATTATTTAATAATGCTAATTTTGGTATAATAATTAAATGATTCTCCCCATATCAATTATATGAGTTTGCCTTAATAATATGCAACAAAAGCTGAGTGGGGTGGCTCACCCCTATAATTCTAGCACTTTGAAAGGTTGAAGAGAAAGGATCACTTGAGGTTAGTTTGAGACCAGCCTGGAAAACAAAGTGAGAACTCGTCTCTACAAAAAAACTTTAAAAAGAGTATTTTTAACTGGCATGTTGTCTGTAGTCCCAGCTACTCAGGAGTTTGAGGTGGGAGAACTGCTTGAGCCAGAGCTGGAGGCTGCAGTGAGCTAAGGCCATGCCACTGCATTCCAGGATGGACGACAGAGTGAGATCCTCTCTCTAAAGTAATAATAATTTACAAGAAAACGTATCTAATGATTAAAAAATAAACCTGCACTATTTTCATCTTGAAGGAATGAATATTGAAAAATGCTGAAAGTCACCGTGACTCGTTTTCTCATTTATAAATCAGTGATGACATCTGCAAATACAAGAACTCATCTCTGCCCCTCCCAAGGGCCCACACATAATAATTAAGCAGAAGGAGAGACGTTCAATTCCTGAGACACAACTGTGCACTAAACCACCAAATTATACACAAGAACACTACACAGAAATGTGTGCTGTTCCTACTGCACTTAAGTCACTTTCAAACACACTGTGGCACTGCAAATTTGTTAACACTGAGGTAATTAAATCTAAAGTACACGAAGACTTAGTTAACTATGTCTACTATTAAAAATACTTGGGAAAAAAAAAATTCTGATGAAAAAGAACATTGGGCAATTAGTTCTCATGATAAAATTACTTTTCGGCCGGGCACGGTGGTTCACGCTTGTAACCCCAGCACTTTGGGAGGCCGAGGCGGGTGGATCACGAGGTTAGGAGATGGAGACCACCCTGGCTAACATGGTGAAACCCCACCTCTACTAAAAATACAAAAAATTAGCCGGACGCGGTGACGGGTGCCTATAGTCCCAGCTACTCTGGAGGCTGAGGCAGGAGAGTAGCGTGAACCGGGAGGCGGAGCTTGCAGTGAGCCAAGATGGCGCCACTGCACTCCAGCCTGGGGACAGAGCGAGACTCCGTCTCAAAAAAAAAAAAGGCTTTTCATGACACAAAAATGAAAGTATAAACTATTATTTCATATACTAAACACATTCATAATTTGGTTTCCAGAGATCTAGTCAAAAAAAACCCTCTGCCTAAGCAAGAGCTAGTAGAAAAATATCTTTAGGCTGTTACTTGAAAGTACTCTTACTATATAACACTCTGGAAATTAGTCTTGTTTAAGTTGTGTTACATCAGTGATTCTCTGGGAGGTGGAGGTTGCAACGAGCAGAGATAGCACCACTGCACTCCAGCCTGGGCAACAAGAGCAAAACTCCATCTCAAAAACAAAAAACAAAACAACAAAAAAAACCGTAGTTCTTAACTTTTGGAAGGCTATGAACCTCAGGATAATAAAAGCTGTTGCCAGAGAAAAATGCATATTTAAAAATAAAAATATGCATAATTGTAGGGATTCTCAAAGACAATGAAGCCCAAGTGCCATATATTTAGTATCATTAAAACAACTACCTTCACAAAAGACACTTAGAAATGCAGCTATTGTTCATAGGTTCAATGTGCATAACAAAACTGTATCTCTAAATCCTTGATTCCTTAAATTAAAAAAGAATAAAATGGGTGTGTATACAATTTGATAGAAACAGATGCCACATATTTTAATGTCTTTTAAACCTAATCAGCTGTGATTAAATTCAAATATTTGTATAAAGTTTTATTTCTTACATTGAGACATATACCAAAAATATGATTTATTTTTTCTTAAGTCATCAAAACAAATTTTAAAAAAGCAATGTCATCACATAATGGGGCCTATCATGGGGAGGGGGGAGGGGGGAGGGATTGCATTGGGGAGTTATACCTGATATAAATGATGAATTGATGGGTGCTGATGAGTTGATGGGTGCAGCACACCAACATGGCACATGTATACATATGTAACAAACCTGCACGTTATGCACATGTACCCTAGAACTTAAAGTATAATAATAAAAAAAAAAAAGCAATGTGATTCACTCAGGGTCTCCTTTGTGCCAGGCATTATGCCTTTGTTCCTCATAATTTGAGGAAATGCACTCTTAATATCCACTCAACTTGGCTCAAATATTAGGCCAAAATAAATTGGCCTAAAAATTCTGACAAATATATTTGGTCAAAAATATATTTAGAGACGTACTTTCCCATACATAATGAAATGACGTTACCCTAGTTTACATAAGTGTCAAAGTATTTAAGGTTTCATATTTTATAGTAA
Source organism: Piliocolobus tephrosceles (assembly GCF_002776525.5). Taxonomy (NCBI): domain Eukaryota; kingdom Metazoa; phylum Chordata; class Mammalia; order Primates; family Cercopithecidae; genus Piliocolobus; species Piliocolobus tephrosceles. The sequence continues at coordinate 87,681,312 of NC_045455.1, forward strand.
TTTGATACTTTCAAGGGCAATAGTTTTGGGGATAGAAATTTTGAAAGAAAATTAAAAACTTGTAACTAAAATTAATGAGTTACACCTATAATAGACAGTAAGCATTAAAAATAAACTAAATCACGTTTACTAACGTAGGTAAATAAACTCTGTATTTATTCTATAACCTTACAATCCTTCCTTAAACAAAATAACATTTGTAGGTAAGAAATGATGGCAGACACTAAGAGTACAATGGTTTTTCCGAAACGCAGACTCAAAGTTTTTTTCTTTGCTCATCTCCAGAGTGTTAAGCCAATAACCAAACAGAAAAAATAATTAATGCAAAATCATTCATCATTGTTAAAAACATTTTAACTGACTTGTCATGTGAACGGAGAGCACTTTTAAAATAATAGTTATTAGAATTCAAGAATACATTTCATATGATATAATGACCTATTTCCAATGGTTCCAGGGAGTGATTACTTTCATTGTTAAGAGGAGCTAGAATAACCATTTAATGCTAGGACTATGTAGAAGAATATAGTTTTTCAGCTAATTTAACTTTTAAGTTAATTAATTTCACCCTAAGTTTCAACTGTGAGGTCCAAACGGGACCAATGAATATACCTACCTCCAAATAAGCTTATACCTATACCATAAGCATTAATGGATTTTTTTAAATTGAGTGTTTTTAAATTTAAAATTCCCTTTAATATTTTTAACTCCTTCAATTGAAAAGGCTAATTTTTTTCTGAATGGCATGTCTAAATTAGTCTTATGAAATAAGTTAACAAAATGTTTATTTCTGATACGAGGAAGGAAGCATTGTTAGACCAAAATAAATTGGCATGTAATTAAGAAGGCCCAAGTTTTCTGATTGCTGTATGGATCCCATTATTGCGGGTGCTTTGGAAAGAGACATATAAAGTTGAATTACAACACTGCTCAGAAGTCTAGACAATGTCTAAGAAATTTTAAAATGTGTAGCTCACTTGTAGATTATGCTCATGTAAACAATGTGAACACACCTCAGTGAAAGAAAAATCATAGTAGTACATTACTTACAAAAAAATTTTTAGGCTACCAGAGATATTCAATTCTGACACTGCTTTCTAGGGAAGAAAGGAAAATGCTTACAAATTTAACTGAACCTGAAAAAAAACCAAAGTAGAAGAAAAGGTAAGGGAACAAGTTGGGGGAGGGGAGTTGGAAGGGAGGCAGGTAGTAAGACAGAAAGAATGGTGGGGAAATAAGGCGCTGACAAAATCCTTAGCAACACAAGGTTATTAAGTCTGAGTACACTGATACTTTAATGCTAAAACAGATGCTCTACTCCCCTTTATCTTTATCTTCTCCCATTTTTCGTCCCAAAGAGGTCCTTGAATTAGATACATCAGTATTTAAATCAAAGATTTACTTACTAATTGGATTAAGCCCTGGAGGCAGTACCAGTTCTCAGCTGATCTAGATACATCCTTTGGCTTTTAGTGGGTATATATATTTCATTTTGTTTCTGTTTTATTTTTTAATGTTCAAGACCAAGTGCTGATTTTCCTGTATAGGTTCTAGAAGCATAATTTGTGTGTGCAACTCAAACATTTGACAAACATAAGATACCAATCTGCTCAGGACTTACTATTAATATGATTGTGCACATCACCTTGCTTTCCAAATCAAGGTATACAGCAGTGGGGATAAGTGATGTTAATTTAAAAATTTTAAATATTTTTATATTAAAATAAACATTATGGAGTAGTAGATGCAAAAATCTGCATGAATTCTTAAGATAAAAACAAAGACTGCGAGGAATCATAGATTTCTCAAAGGGTGGCACTGAACTATGCCTTCAGGAATTCTGGAGTACAAGCACATTGCTCAGATTCTTCTGTCATTATCGATACACTTGGCAGAAGATGACTAAAAAGTGTTTTCTCTACTGCAATGATCCCTTATGTGGTATGTTTTTTTTCCTACTACTGTTTATAATACTTTACCCATTTAAAATTACTAGTATAGCATTTATAATCAAACATCTGAAAGGGAATACCATCTAAAGATGTCGGATTATTTAAGTTATTTTTTAGAAATTTAATACAAAAGGCATATGTAGATACAAAAGGCATACGTAGATCTAAGGCATATGTACATAAATATTCCCGTTATTTCTGATGCCTTTATAAGTTTGGGTGAAACAGCACAAAGTTTCAAAAATAGAGAAATACAAAAACATAATTATTTTCCTAAATAACCATTTTCCCCTTTAAATTTTTTTGTGAGTTTTATATAAAAAAATTCTTATTTGTAATTTCATTCATATTTAAATTTTGCTTTAAAATTCTCAACTACACATTTGGCCTATGGTACCAAAAACTAGAACATAAAGCTCATAATTTGTTCAAGTGTGAATCATTCAAGTATACAATTTCAGTTCTGATAAATTAATAGTAAATGGTGCTTACAGATTTGGTATCTGGAACTCACTGGAAATAGTTACTCAACTTACCTGGTGCTAATCCAGCAGTAGCAGGGCTTCCCATGGATGGGTGAGAGAAAACTTGAGAGAAGGCAGACATATTTGACTGGGACACGTTACTCAGCCTGGAGGATGATCCTCCTTTAGGAATAAACTCGCTTGCGGTAGGATTTGGTGTCTATTTAAAAATCAAATATAGTAAGTTAACACACTTTAAGCCAAAAAAAGACATTGAATCTACTAGGCATTATTCCACAGTGCTTTATTTACTAAGTAAAATATATTCTTGAAAGGATTAACAAGTGTTTTAGGTTCCATATTTTGGTGTGTCATAACTAAATTTCTTAAAGGAAATTTGATCATCAAATTTGAAGATTTTAATCATTTCATTTGCAGAATTTTAACCTCAGTAATGTGTAAAATTTGTCTTTATTATCAAGCATGCATCATTACCAAACTACTGTTTTAGAGAACCGGGAGGTTGAGATTACCTCAAAACTGAGCAACAAGTTTCAAGTTTAGTATCTTAAAACCACTTCTACCAAGATAAAGGTCAAAACTGCTTTCTTCCAATATTAATCACTTTCTTTTTTGTAGTTACTTCAAACATTTCCCTAATAATATGGTATCATGTATTTAAGTAACAAAGTAAAGGTTAGAAAAACATTTAAAAACAAGGCAAATATGGGAGGAATCAAGATATAAGAAAAACTAAAGTGATCCTAATGCCCATGCAATACCATGTGTGACTTGTTACACTGAAAAATATTTGGCTATGAGATTACATGGAAAACATCTTTTCACAGTGGTACTATGCTACAACTCTTTATATATTCAAGTGGCATGGTATTTTAGCTTTAAGAAATACTAGAACATATGAGACTATACGTAAGATTCATAAAAAGTCTACATATTATCCACATTAAATTTCCACAGAAGGCAGAAAGAACAACTTCCCTGTTTAATATGAATGAGTTAAGAGTTCAAAATACTGCCAAGTTAGAGTTCAAAATACTAGATCTGGAAGGTAACAAGTCACCAAGCTAACCCAAATGTAAACTCCAAAACGAGTATTATCAGCTATGTGCCAGCTAAAGCTAAATAAAAAGTGATAAAATATAGAACAAATGCTAAATCTGGGCTTAATTAAAATATACTAGAACTATAGAATCAATCTTTTACTGCCACATCTAAGGCACCAATTTCTGAAAAAGTAAAATCAGGCCTGAGGCTATATTTTCCAAAGGGGAAAAAATCCTCTTTTGTGACTTAAATGTATTTTTTAAAAATTTCCAATTGTAACATTCCCCAAAATAGTGGTATGTTCTCTAAACGGATGGCCAATTCCTTGATTTCTGGAGGAGAAAACAAGCCACTGCATTTTACTAATGTAGTACCTTCCTAGTTATAAGCGAACAAATAGCTACCAACAGAATGAAAAGTATGACAGGGCCAGTATGTCCCAGTTAAACCTAAATCTTTGAAGTTGAGGGTCAAGATAAAAGCCATTGATATCGTGATAAAAGAGTCCAAAATGGCTAGAGACATGGACTTTGGGATTACGTAAGATTACTAGGAGACACCAAAATTACATAAGGAAAATAATACACAATATGAATATGTTTAGTATGTTCCTGAGAAACAGGTATTACCCAGTTTCTATTTCACATATATCCTATAATTACAGTAAATAACAGACCGATTTCAAAAATGAGTTTCTCTAGCCTTATTATTTTGAAAGCCTATTTTTATTATGTTTGCGACCCTGTAAAGGGGAAAAAGGAGGGGGAGGTCCATCCTACCTTTCATAAATTACAAAGGACCTCCAAATATGTATGAGTGGAAGTTATTAAAATTAACCTAACTATTAAGATTTACACACAGAACTGTAACTTCTACAGATTCAATAACCACGGATGCCGAAATCTACCCAACAATGAATTTGAATTAAGAACTGAAAAGGATGACCTAAAACCCTACTTGTTTTCTTGATTTAGTATTCCTTGATTTGGTGGTTTGAGAGTTTGTTTCGTTCAACTGTGAGCACTTGAGATTAAAGATAAAATAATTTAAATGGCAGAAAAATAATTATGTAAGATTCAGGTACAACGGCACACACAAAAAATCTTTGATAATATAAATTAACTGTAGCCAGATCAGAGAATGATCGGATACATTTAAAGTACAAATCAGAAATTGACCTTACCTAGAATACTTTTTCATGATAAAAATCTTTAAAATAAGATGCAACAATAAAGATACATTCTTAAAACCTCTTTAGTATTACTGGTTTAAAATATAAATCTTTTTTTAAAACTATAAAATCTATTAAAAATAGCATAGGTATATATTTTTAACATGTTAAGAATAATTTTTTGAAAGATAAGGCTAAACAGGTAACTAAAACAAGTACCACATTAAAATGAAATACCTGTTCAAAAAAGAACCTATTTCTTTCAGGTTTAGGAGGCAAAGGTTTTATTTAGGATTAGAAGACATAAGGACTTGAGTTATATAAATTATTTGACTAACTTCAACAACAATAAGGAGTTTGGGATAAATAAGAAAAACAGAAATAAAAACATTAAAGTTTTACTATGCCTGCCCTATGTTTGAATAATCCTTTCCTAAAGACATAGATATAATATTAAATTTTTGGTTTCTGTAAATAGACAGATATGCACTCATTTATATTCATAATTAAAACCCTAATTTACATTTATACTTTAAATAGTTCTAAGTGGACATTTTAAAAACTTAATGTTCATTTAATAGTCTTAGATTTTCATACACTCAAATTTACCCCACAATTTTCTTTTCTTTTCTTTTTTTTTTTTTTTGACATGGAGTCTCACTCTGTCGCCAGGCTGGAGTGCAGTGGCGCAATCTTGGCTCACTGCAACCTCCACCTCCCAGGTTCAAGTGATTCTCCTGCCTCAGTCACCCTAGTAGCTGGGATTACAGGTGTGCATCACCAAGCCTGGCTAATTTTTGTATTTTTGGTAGAGGCGGTGTTTCATCATGTTGGCCAAGCTGGTCTCAAACTCCTGGCCCCAAGTGATCTGCCCACCTCAGCCTCCCAAAGTGCTGAGATTACAGGTGTAAACCACTGTGCCCGGCCTGCCCCCCAGTTTTCATGTCAAAAACAACCAAGTGCTTCTCATATAGTGAGTTCTCCAAAATGACATTATCCCCCAACTTTCGAAAATGATCCCTACCGCTACCCTCTATACCCACATATAATTAATCAAGAATCCTGACCGTTAACTTAAATGTTGTTGTAATTATTATTATTATTTTTTTTTTTGAGACAGAGTTTTACTCTGTCACCCAGGCTGGAGTGCAGCGGCATGATCTCGGCTCACTGCAACTTCTGCCCCCCAGGTTCAAGCGATTCTCCTGCCTCGGCCTCCAGAGTAGCTAGGATTACAGGCGCCCACCACAGCATCTGGCTGATTTTTGTGTTTTTAGTGGAGACGGGGTTTCACCATGTTGGCTGGGCTGGTCTCGAACTCCTGGGCTCAAGAGATCCACTCGCCTCGGCCTCCCAAAGTGCTGGGATTACAGGGGTAAGCCACCACACCTGGCCTAAACTTTCTCTTTTTTTAAATTAGATGGAAAGACAAGAAGTTTCTGTTGAATAATAACAGAACACAAGATATGTAACATTTCATTGCATATATGGCTCAAAAAGGCCCATAAGAAAAAAATAGTTGTCATACAATGATGGGTTGAATAACTCAGAAACTACTATTATTCCTGAATACTGGTCAGGGTTATTTTAATCACATAGCAAACTCATAAAACTATTGGACAGCTCAGCTTGCTTTACCTGTCTTAAAGGCTTTGTAAATTGGTATCAGTAATCTTTCTATCCCCTGAATGAAAACCTAACCTGGTGACTTTTTCTTTTATTTAAGATATGATTGACATGTAATACACTGTACATACTTAAAACTTTAGCAACTCCTGACACAGGTATACAACCTTGAAACCATTACCCAAATCAATATAAGGACTATATACATCATACTAAAGTCTGCACAGGCCTCTTCTAAACCCCTCCCTCCTTTCCACCCCTCTCTGCTCTCTGTTCCCAAGTCTCCAGGAAACCACTGATGAGCTTTTTGTCACTATGAATTAGTCTCCATTTAAACATTTTTCACATAAATGGGTCATACATATATATGTGTTTTTTACCTGGCTTGTTTTGTTCTCGCTGAACTTTGTTTTAATAGGTCTCAAAATTCTGTGACATAATTTCGGTCAAGTTGTTTCCATTAAAATGTAGTGATTTAAAAAACTAGTAACTTAAAACAACCACATGCAAAAAAAAAAAAGAAAGAAAAGAAAAAAACAAAAATGAACTAGTTCACAAAACATTCTCCTTTCCTTCTGAAGGTTTTAAGATGCACTGTTATCTTTAATCAGTCTTTTACAATTAAATGGCCAATTGAAACTAACAGTCCTGAGACCATTCTTCCACCACTGATTAAGACTAGAGTGGCAAGTATTAGGGATAATACTCATTTAGCCTTCTGAGATTTCTGGGCAAACTTGGTGACCTTGCCAGCTCCAGCAGCCTTCTTGTCCACTCCTTTGATGACACCCACAGCAACTGTCTGTCTCACATCTCCAACACCAAAACGACTCAGAGGAGGATGGTCTGAGAAGCTCTCAACACACATGAGTTTGCCAGGAACCATATCAACAATGGCAGCATCACCAGACTTCAAGAATTTAGGGCCTTCTTCCAGCTTCTTACCAGAGCGGCAATCAATCTTTACCTCCAGCTCAGCAAACCTGCATGCAACCTGAGCTGAGTGGCAATTCAGTACAAGGGCATAGCCAACACTGATTTGGGATGGTTCAGCGTGGATGGTTCAGAATAATCGACTGAGCAGTGAGGTCAATTGCCTTCATTCGTGGGTCATTTCTGCTGTCAGCAGCAACACTGCCACAACAAACATCTGTGACTGACACATTCTTAACACTGAAGCCCACAATGTCTCCAAGAAGAGCTTCACTCAAAGCTCCATGGTGCATTTCAACAGACTTCAGTTGTAACGTTGACTGGAGCAAAGGCGACCACCACAATGGGTTTGAGAACACCAATCTCCACTCGGCCCACAGACACAGTACCAATACCACCAATTCTGTAGACATCCTGGAGAGGCAGGCGCAAGGACTCGTTAGTTGGACAAGCTAGTGGAAGGATGCAGTCCAGAGCCTCAAGCAGTATGGTTCCCCTAGCACTGCCATCTTTACGGGTGACTTTCCATTTGAACCAAGGCATGTTAGCACTTGGCTCCAGCATGCTGTCATAATTCCAGCCAGCAACTGGCACAAATGCTGCTGTGTCAGGATTGTAGCCAATTTTCTTAATGTAAGTGCTGACTTCCTTAATGATTTCCTCATCTCTCTTCTGGCTGTAAGGTGGCTCAGTGGAATCCATTTTGTTAACACCAACAATTAGTTGTTTCACACCCAGTGTGTAAGCCAGAAGGGCATGGTCACCAGCCTGCCCATTCTTGGAGATACTAGCTTCAATTTCACCAACACCAGCAGCAATAATCAGTACAGCACAGTCAGCCTGAGATGTCCCAGGAATCATGTTTTTGATGAAGTCTGTGTCCGGGGCCATCAATGATAGAACTTGTTGGTCTCAAATTTCTACAGGGAGATATCAATAGTGAGACCACGTTCATGCTCAGCTTTCAGTTTATCCAAGACCCAGGAATACTTGAAGGAGCCCTTTCCCACCTCAGCAGCCTCCTTTTCCAAATTTTCAATGATTCTTTTGTTAATCCCACCACACTTGTAGATCAGATGGCCAGAAGTGGTGGACTTGCCTTGAATCTATGTGTCCAGTGAAGACAATGTTGATAAAAGTCTCTTCCCATTCTGGCTTTTAGGGGTAGTTTTCACGACACCTGTGTTCTGGTGGCAAACCCGTTGCAAAAAAACTGACTGGCTTCTTTCACTCAGCATAAAGACTCACCCATGTCACTGCATCTATCAAGACTTCATGTGTATTGCTTACGAGTATTCAACATTATCAATATACTATAATTTGTTTATCCTTTCATCCATTAGATACTGAGATTGTTTCTAGGTTTTGGTTATTACAAACAAAGCTGCTGTGAAGATCTGTACACAAGCCTTTGTACACAAATACATGTTTCATTTGTATACAAATACACGTTTCGTTCTTCTTGGTTAAAAATGTACCAGTGAATGATTTGGGCATGTAATACGTACGTATATATAACATTTTTAAGTTAGTAAACTGTTTTCCAAGTAGTTGTGATTTTTTATTTTTTTTCTTTTGGAGACAGGTTATTGCTTTGTCACCCAGGCTGGAGTGCACTGGAAAGATCATTGCTTACTACAGCTGCTCAAGTGATCCTCCAGCCTAGTTGTATTATTTTATTATGTCCACCAGCACTGTATAAGAGATCAAGTTGCTCTATGTCCTCAGGAATACATGCTTTGGTTGGTCTTTTTCATTTTAGACATTCTAATAGGTGTGTAGTGGTATCTCAATGTGGTTTTAATTAGCATTTCCCAAATAACTTATTTGTCATTTTATATCTTCTTTGAAATATTCACATTTTTTGACTACTTTTATTGAGTTTTTAAATTTTCTATTACGAAGTTGTGAGAGTTCACCAAATAGTCTGGATTGAAGTCCTGCCCCAACCGCCCCCCCCTTTTTTTTGCTTTTTTTCAAAAAAAAAAAAAAAATCTTTTGACACAGTGTAAAACTCATAAGAAATGTTACCTTTTACCTTGTTTCATGATATGTAACATCTTACATAACCATAGTATGTTTTCAAAACCATAAACACTGGTGCAATAATTTTAGCTAAACTGCCCACCTCATTCAAATTTTACCAGTTTTTGAGTGCAAAAGTGCACTCAATTTGACTGCATTTTTGCAGGATATTTTTCCAAGTACGGAGTTCTAGGGTGACACTTTTTTTCTTCCTGTATTTTAAAGACACTGTTGTATTGTCCACGATTTGTATTATTTCCAGTGAGAAATCAGCTATCAGTACTGTCGTTTCTCAGCATCTGCAGGAGATCGGTTCCAGGACCCTCCTCCAGTCCCTCCACACATACCAAAATCCACGGGTAATCAAGTTCCTCATATTAAATGCCTAATAGTTATATGTAGTCTATGCACATAGGTGTATACTCCTATATACCTTAAATCATCTCTAGATTACTTATACCTAATGAAATACAAATGCTATATGTTACATGGTATTTTTTATTTGTATTATTGTTACTGTTGTATGATTTTTTTTTGGTGTTTAGGTTTGTTTTTTTCCCCCCCATCCATGATTGGTTGAATCCAAGAATGCAGAACCCATGGATATGGAAAGCCAATGGTATAGCGGTTCTGCAAACATGGTTTTGTTTTGTTTTTTGGCATTGCTGCTTCTTTGATGTGCCTTGGTGTAATTTTCTTCATGTTTATTTTGCCTGTGATTCACTGGACACCTTGAGTCTGTGGGTTTACAGCTTCATCAAGTTTGGAAAATGTTGCCCAATATTTCGTAAAATACTTTCTCTGTACATCCCACCAGCCCCATCAGGAACTCCAATTATTCGGATATTAGGTCACTTGATGTTATCCCATGGCTCACATTTTCTCTGCATGTGGTTTTTTGGGGCAGTTTCTATTGCTATGCCTTCAAGTTCACTAAACAGTTCTGCAACGTCTACTGCCATTAATCCCATCCAACATATTTTTCATTTCAGACACTATAGCTTTAAACTTTCAAAGTCTGATTTGGATTTCTTATATATGTGTATATGTTTCATTCCTGTACTAACATGTTTAATATTTCCTCTAAGCTTCCTCAACATATGAAATAGTTATAATAATTATTGTTGATGTTCTTATATAACTATTTCTGAATCATTTCTGGATCAGTTTTGAATGATTATATTTTCTTTTCTTCATGGGTCTTACTTTCCATCTTTGCCTGTTTGGTAACTTTTGATTACATGGTAAATAATGTGACTTTTATCTGCTGGGTCCTGGATATTTTCGTATTCCTGCAAATCTTGACCTTTGCTCTCCATTGTAGTTAAACTGCTTAAAAATTAGTTTGATTCTTCCAGGTCTTGCTTTTAAGTTTTGTTAGGAGGAACCGGGGAAGGATTTATTCTAAGGCTAATTTGACCCCACTACTGAGGCAAATGCCTTCCAATTAGCCTTACTTGGTGCTTTGTGAGTTATGAAGTTTTCCACGTTGGCTGGTGAGAACAGGAACTACTCCGGGTCATGTATAGATCTGAGAATTGTTGACTGTGATCTTCTTGGCAACTTCTTTTTCCAGCTCTGGTAGCCTCTTCATTCACATCCTGAATTCACATCAGCTAAAGATTCAAGAGGGTTCCCTTAGCAAATTGCCAGAGTTCTCTCTGTATGTGAGCTCTCTCCTCTTCAGTATGTTTTCTTGTACACTATTGCCGCCTTGGCCACTGTGGACTTCCAGTTTGGTCTCCTCAATTCAGACACATCAGCAGGCTCCACCTGATGTCCCCCTTTCTGTACAAGGTTGGGAAACTCTCCCAAGGTAGTAAGCTGGGTTAATCACAAGGTTCACCTCGTTTGTTTTCCATCTCTCGGGGATCACTGTCCTTCACTGTCTGTTATCCAATGTCTTGAAAACTGTTGTTACATATGTCTTGCTCAGCTTGTTAGCTGCTTCTGAAAAGAGGGTAAGTCTAATCCCTGTTCTTTCACCTTGGCCAGAACTTAGTGGTAATGTTTTGAAAACATTAAGGAATTCTCTGACTTTGAGTTATCGATATATAAAATTTAGCTAACTGTTTTTGGTTAAACATCCAGTAGTAGAGAGGCGAGCTACAAGTACCATTTCAAATAACTTGTGAGCAATTCGGTCTACTTTCTTATAAAGCTGGTTTTTCAAGCTTTGTTGTGCTTTCCTTATAATCTCTTTCCTAAAAAGACAAATTATGTCACACGCACAGTTTAACTAACTGTCCTTTTGATAATGCCCACATCTTTGAAGCAACAAGTCACAGAGTCTATTTTACATAAATATTTCTCCAATACAATTACGTCTACCCATGCCACTGGGAGTGACTTGGCAACAGCAATGAGTAGTGAATTATTTGGAAAAGCAAAAGACAGGGAACCAATAATGAGAGAGAAAGATAAGCCTGCGGAATTTTTTTTGCCTTGTTAAAGTGATCTAAAAAGACATAAAAAGATGAGACCCACACAGGCACGGCTGCTCATACCTCTAATCCTACAACTTTGGGAGGCCAAGGTGAGAGGACTGCTCAAGGCCAAGAGTCTGAGACCAGCCCGGGCAACAAGAGACACTCTCTCCACCAAAATAAATAAATATATAAAATGAAATTTTTTTCATTAGCCAGGTGTGGTGGTATGCACCTCTGGTCCCAGCTATTCAGGAGAATTTCTTGAGCCCAGGAGGTGAAGGCTGCAGTGAGCCATCTCTACACCACCACCGTCCAGCCTGCGTGACAGAGTAAGACCCTGTTTCAAAAAAAAAAAAGATGAGATTCATGGACATAAAGAGCAGCCCAACTGATACCTAATTTTACTGGTCTTCAGTGTTAATAAACAACACAGGATAAAGAGGAACAGAGGGAGATGGAAAGGAGAAGTCAGATGGTTAACAAGAATCCCGAAGTTCACATAAAGTTTTTTTCTTGTTGTTGTTATTTAATGAATTGTTATTTCCACTTATTTCAAGCACATACAAATATGGCCAATTTAAAATTTATTATCAAAATATACTCAACTTCTGGGTTAGTAAGAAACTGACCTATTTAAAACCTGCGAAGTTTAATCTTAAAAAAAAAAAGTTAAAAGTGACACCTAAATACAATGACTATTGTAAAATTAGTCTAATAATATAGTTTATAAACTTTCTGAAGCAAACTAGGCCCTCTGATTTAAGCATCTCAATAAAGGAAATATAATTTTCTAAATCAGATAAAATTGGTGGAGACAGCAGAAGAAAGCTAATGACCAGTATTTCCAAAAGATTCACATTAGTGTTCTTCTAAATAAAAGTTCTCCGATTTATAATTTGACAATCTTAAAGGGAAAGTAGCATGTGTATGTTGGAACCTGGCAAATGAAGATCAATTAGTAATAAGCTTTACATTATAATGAGATGAAAACTAAAATTTTTATGATCTCAGCATAAAGCAATTCTCTGTACGTAACAGCTTGAAACTACAGACATGTAAATTTCCAAAGACAGTTGTTAGCTCATCCTTTACAAAGTTTACCAGAAATGGATAATACTATAAACATTTCTAACAATCTCCTGTGTACCTTTTATGAGAACAGTTTGATAATATTATCAAAATGAAAAATAAGGCCGTGCAGTGGCTCACACCTGTCAACCTACTACTTTGGGAGGCTAAAGGTGGAGGATCACTTGAGCTCAGGAGTTCAAGACCAGCCTGGGCAACACAGCAAGACCCCCATCTCTACTAAAAGTTAACAACATTTAGCCATGCATGATAGCACACATCTGTAGTCCCAGCTACTCTGGAGACTGAAACAGGATGACTTGAGCCCAGAAGATAAAGGCTGCAGTGAGTTGTGATCATGCCACTACACTCCAGAGTGGTAAAAGGAGAAAGGAAAAAGGGAAGGAGAAGGGGAAAAGAAAAAGAAAGGCAGGCAGGCAGGAAGGAAGGAGAAAAAAGGGAGGAGAGGGGAGAATAAGCAAAGAATAAGCATGCCCCTGATCTAGCAAACCCACATCTAGGAATTAAAGCTAAGGAGAAAAATGACACATGTAGATAAGATTAAGGTTAGCACAGCATTTTTTACTATAATATTTTTTAGAAAGAAATAAGTAAAATAGCTACCAGCAGGGATTTGGTCACATGGACTGTGGAACATATCATAATGTATAACTATTAAAAACTGTGAGTTGATATATTTTTATTAAACATGAAAAGAGACACCTATACTCCTGATTCAGTAAAAATAAAAGATAAGCTAGAGAACAGCAATGAAACTAAATTGCTATTTATATAAAATTGCTTCCTTATGCCTGAGAGGGAATGGAGGAATGCGTGTACATACAGGTATGTAAAAACATGTTAAAGATGGTCACTAAAATGTATCAGACATGTTATCTGTGGGTGGTCACCTGGCTAAGGACATTTTGCCTTCTTCTTTGTACTCATCTTTAGTATGTGATTTTTTCCAGTAGTATATACAGTCAGCACTCCGTATTCATGGGTTCTGAATCTGCAGATTCCACCAACCACAGATAAAAAATATTTGGGGTAAAAAAAACCAACAATTTAAAAAATACAAACAATACAGTACAGCAACTATTTACATAACATTTACATTGTAATAGCTATTCTGAAGAATGCACATAGGTTATATGCAAACATGCCTTAAGCACCCCAGTATTTTGGTATCTCCAGGTGGTGAGGAGGTTGTTGCTAGAACCAATCCCGCAGAGTACAGAAGACCACTGTATAATTTTGACAAAAAACTTCTAAGAAAGTTCAAGATTTCTAAATCATAAAACCACTTACACCATTCCCTTTTTCAGTTGCGTATCATCGCTGAATGGAATTATCATAAGAATTCACAGGAATTATACAACATTTAAATTCAGACCAAAAAAGTCAATGCATATAAAAAGGAAAATCTGTATCCAAAGAATAGAAGACATTTAAAAATAAAATCTGATGTGTGCATCTGCTACAAACTAGGTATCCCTAATCAGAAAATCTGAAATCCTAAATGCTCCAAAATCTCAAACTTTTTGAGCTCAAACATGATGCTCAAAGTAAATGTTCACTGCAGTATTTCAGGCCAGGTCTTCAGGTTTAAGATGCTCAACCAATAAATAGATCCAAATATGCCAAAAACAAAAACAAAAACAACAACAAAAATCTGAAACACTTATAGTCCCAAGTATTTTGGATAAGGGATACTGAACCTGTACTTAAAAGAATCTGAAGTTATTTACATGTCAAAGTGCTCCAATAACAGTAATCATTAATAATCACAGGGCATACCACCTAGTTTATTCTATCACGGTCCCTAAAAGGAGCAAAAATGTTTACTTAGGTCAGTGAATAAGTCGTACAGGAAAGTGAGACTATCACAACATTCCAAAGAGGCAAGAACTACTTTACACAGCTACAATTATTTCTATACTTATGCATATCTTCTATCCATAGCCATATAACAGGAAAACCTATTTGTCACATTCCACAGTAAGTAATTTGTAATACTTAGATGTATTCTTCCTAACAAAGAATCCTGCCATATTTAATCATAAAATTTAACATATATTAAGATTTTCAAATTGTTTGGACGAACGGAGGCAGGATGGTTCACTTCCGGGTTCTTCTTCACCACCAACTCTTCCCGTGTGTGCGAGAATGCAGCTGACGCCCGGGAAGGTAAAGATTAATCAGGCATGCACCAGGTGATGTCAATCTGAGGAGACCAAGATTTACCTGGTGGCACCTGCGGAGCCCCCCCTCCCCCGACATGCCCGTGCCCCGCCTATTGCCCTTCCACTCCTAGAAAAGTCACTCCCAGCAGATGCGCCCGGGGCGGGCTTTCTCAGCCCCCACTCTTGTCGGGACTGTATTAGAAACTCCACCCCGCCCCCACCCCCCGGCTCCGGTCCCTGAAGCTAGATGACCAAAGAATAAATTTGCAGTTTTGCTTTTAGCCTTGCCTACTCGCTGGTTCTTTTGTGCCCACTCTGGTGGTCTTAGAAAAACAAATCGGTTGGTGCCGAAACCCGGGAGGAGTCCCCTCCTCAGGCCTCTAGGGATTGAGGAACCTCCTCCTGCTCCCACGCCGCAGACGGACCAGGACCTGAGACCTGCTTCCCTCACTCTCACGGCCTCTCTGGGGTAAGTGCCCTTGTCTCCTCTTTACCTCCCTCGGCCAGAAATCCTGCGCAGGTCCGAGGTCCATTTTGAGCCACCAAGTGGCTTGGGAGACCCGTTCAGGACGGAGACGTCCGCCTGAAGGTAATCTCCACTTTGGCTTCAAGAGCCTCCAGTCTGTCTCTGCTGGTTCCAAAGGACGCTTTGAAGCCAGGCAGAGATCCACTTCCATTTCCATTGTGTCCATTGTGTGTCGGTAAAGAGGAAACAAACGGGAAACCCCCCCAGTCCAAATTTCTAAAGAGCACCCCCTTAGGGTGCCTCCTAGCCAATTTAAAAACCTTACAGCTTGAACAAGACCTTAGGAGGAAGCGGTTAATTTTCCTTTCCACTGTGGCGTGATCGACCTCAGCAATTTCTGCCAGCGGCTAGGAAAGTGGTCCGAAATTAATTACGTACAAGGCTTTTGGGCCTTAAGCTCTCGTCCCTATACTCCTCCTTCTCTCCACCCCCTCCCTTCCTGCCCAGACTCCTCCTCCTCCCCCCATCCAGACTCCTCCTTCCTCCTCCTTATCTACTAGTAATCCACTCGGTCCCATGCCTCCTTTGGGGCCCCCAACTGGCTGTCTTGAGTCCCCTATCTCTGCCCACACCCTCCTACAGTGTTAGCACCTTTGCGAGAGGCGGCTGGGGCGGAGGGGGTAGTCAGAGTACATGTCCCTTCTTCATTGGCCAATCTTTCCAAAATTGAGAAGCGTTTAGGTGATTTCTCAGCTAATCCTACCATATACATAAAGGAATTTAGACACCTTTGTCAGGCCTATGACTTAACTTGGCATGACCTCCAGGTTATCCTAGCCTCTACCCTAAACTGACTGAGGTTCTAACCAAATATACCCGGTTAGATCTGGCCTCCCCCACAGGGGCCACTATTTTGGAGTCTTATTTCATTTCTCAATCAGCTCCTGACATTCGTAAAAAACTTCAAAAGGTAGAGAATGGTCCTCAGACACCAATACAAGACCTAGTTAAATTAGCCCTTAAGGTCTATAACTCCAGAGAGGAGACGGCAGGCTTGCCTTGAACAGAAGTTACAGCTCCTAGCAGCGGCTTTACAGCCCAGTCGTAACCCCAGACCAGAGAGCACACACCCCGCAGACTCCAAAGCTACAAAAGGAGCCTGCCTGCTATAAGTGCGGCAAGGCAGGACACTATGCCAACAGGTGTCCGCAAGGTCCCCGAGCCCCAACGCAGCCTTGCTATAAGTGCAAGGCATCAGGACATTAGGCCAGTGAATGTCCTAACCCTCGTCCACCAGCAACCCCCTGCCCTGCTTGCCAGCAGGGAGGAAACTGGAAGTCTGATTGCCCCACCCTGAGAACAGGTGCCGCGCCTCTACGTGACCCCCTTTCCCAGGATCCTGGGAGCTCCTTCCAGCTCCTACATCTGGACGACGATGACAACTGAAGGTGCCGAGACTCGGGGACCCCCATCACCCTCGCCAAGCCGCGGGTAACTCTCCTGGTAGCGGGTAAGACAATTTTTTAATCAACAGCGAGGCTACCTATTCTGTTTTGCCGTCCTTCTCTGGACCTAGCCTTCCATCCAATATCTCTGTAGTAGGAGTAAGTGGAAAGCCATCCACTCCACGAAAAACTCCAATCCTTAATTGCTGCCTGGCCACCAAGTACTTTGCGCACTCATTCCTCATTCCCAACTAAAAAGGGCCCCTACCGAAAGCAATCAGTGGAAATCAGTTTGGCTTTCCCCCACTCACCTCAAACTTACTAAATTTTCTTAACTATCTCATACTCCCCAACCTTGCCAGGACCATCCTTCTGGGTTTTGCCCATATTCCAACAAATGCTTCCATTCCTCATTCCTATACTAATACTGTGCCTTATTTTATTCTTCATCCATACGTCCAAATACCAACCATGGGCCCCGACCTTAACAACGCCCCTTAACAGCAGGAAGTAGCCAGACAGACCACGGCGCCCCTTTATCACTATTATCAATAAAAGGTTGGACTGTTTGGACGAACGGAGGCAGGATGGTTCACTTCCGGGTTCTTCTTCACCACCAACTCTTCCCGTGTGTGCGAGAATGCAGCTGACGCCCGGGAAGGTGAAGATTAATCAGGCATGCACCAGGTGATGTCAATCCGAGGAGACCAAGATTTACCTGGTGGCACCTGCGGAGCCCCCCCCTCCCTCGACATGCCCGTGCCCGGCCTATTGCCCTTCCACTCCTAGAAAAGTCACTCCCAGCAGATGCGCCCGGGGCGGGCTTTCTCAGCCCCCACTCTTGTCGGGACTGTATTAGAAACTCCACCCCGCCCCCACCCCCCGGCTCCGGTCCCTGAAGCTAGATGACCAAAGAATAAATTTGCAGTTTTGCTTTTAGCCTTGCCTACTCGCTGGTTCTTTTGTGCCCACTCTGGTGGTCTTAGAAAAACAAATCACAAATGTTTTCCACATTGATATTTTATTTCATGAAACTGTACCGAGGGAAAATTTACGACAATACGTAAAGCGTTACATTTCAGGAACACATTAGGCCAAATAATCATCCAGCTAATCAATAATCCAGGTCCATCCATTCAATTATTTGAATACCTAATATATAAAACACACTGTGAAAGGCACTGTGCTAGGCACTGTGAGGAAGAAAGACGTATAACATAGACACTGTGTTCTACAAGTTCACGCTGACATTTCACAGGTATACAATGTATCCTGAACCCAATTCTACACTCTCAAAAACTCTGAACATCCATGTATCAAAAGATATATATTATCTACAATGTGCCATATCAGTATATGATATTAGCTTATGTGATGAGTTCTATAAATGAATAATTAGAATCTGGTAAGTGCTAGGACAAAGGGAGCAAACACCTAATGCTGTCTAATTAGGCCATAAGACCATATGCGTGAATGGAATCTTAAAAGACAAGTCTAAGTCAAGACAGAAGGAAGGGTTCATCAAGCAAGGTGAATGTTCAAAGAGAATAGTCATAGGAGAAGCAAGAAGAACACGGAACTCTTTGTGGTACTTGCATGGTGCTGCAAACAGTTCTGTAGGCATGCAGCAATAAACAGGAACAAGAGCAAGAGGCAGCTTGGATGCCTTCGTAAGGGATTTTGACCTTTTTTTCCCCCAATGACAAGGATGAGAGGCAAAATCAGACAATCAGGTAGTTGCTTGAAAAAAACAACTAGAAGCAGGAAACCAGCTAACAGACCACAATATAATAATCCAAGCAAGAATTAAAGGCGTACCCTACATTATAACTCAGTTAACAGAGTAAAAATAATTTCAAACCAGCAACAGATCTCAGTAGCTGAAAGATATGGCAGGTAAGGAAGTGAGGGGTCAAAAAGAGCTCACAAGTTAGATGCTGAATGATATCAAAAACCAAGATATATAGTGGCATGTAGTTGTGAATAAGTGAGTGCCTACAGGTGTGTGTGAATGAAAAACAGGTTTGAAGGAAAATATATGGTGTTCATTTTACTTTTTATTCATTCATTTTTATTTTTTACAGGAACCCGCCCTGCCTCTGTCAGAAGGGGAGGAACCCTAACTTGGTGTTCATTTTAGACAGGCTGAGTTTTAAGTCCTATATCATGGAGATGAAGATGCTCAGAAGAAACCAGAAACATAATAGAATGAGCGCAGAGGACTAGCAGGGGAAAAAAGTATCCAGGAGTCAAATGTGACTAGGGAGGAGCTGAAGTATTGAAGACATGTGAGATTACAAAGAGCACTATGAAGGGTAAAATAAAAAAGAGTCAATGACAGAGCCTGGGAGAGTTCCTGATGGCAGGACAAAGGCCAAGAAGTCTTAAAACAAACAAACAAACAAAAAACCACTAATAACAATCTAAGAGCTAAGAGAATAACAGTTTCAAAAAAAGAGGAATCATCAACTGTCAATTGTAGCAGAGGGCGAGTAAGAGGAATGTCGTTAATTTCGCAAGTCAGGGGCTGGGCACAGTGGCTCATGCCTGTAATTCCAGTACTTTGGTGGCTGAGGCAGGTGGATCACCTGAGGTCAGGAGTTCGAGACCAGCCTGGACAACATGGCAAAACCCTATCTCTACTAAATATACAAAATTAGCCGGGTGTGGTGGCACAGCCTATGGTCCCAGCTACTCGGGAGACTGAGATAGGAGAATTGCTTGAAACTGGGAGGCAGACGATGCAGTATGCCAAGATTGAACCACTGCACTCCAGCCTGAGTAATACAATGCGAAACTCCGTCTCAAAAAAAAAAAAAAAAAACCGTTTCAATAGAATAGTGAAAAGGAAAGGGAAAATACTGGGAATTAAGTGATGAACAAAAGGTGAAAAAGTAGACACCACAATAATAGAAACCATTTCCCAAATTGTATCCCAGAGTTTTCCAAATGTACTGACCAAAGAATCTTTTCCTCATAGAGCATTCTTTGTTCTGGGGTTCATCAAGTGTCAGAAAAGATTTAAACATGGAATGTTTATAAGTTAAGAGTATGTAACCAACATAGAGAAACAGATTGTATTGAAAAAGAGACACATGAAAGAACAAGTTGGTGGAAAAAATAAAGATGGCTTTCAGCATGTAACAAACACCATTTGTCTGACACAGGAGGAAAAATAAGAATATTAATGAAAATGTAGATAGGCAGAAAGTTGATACATGAGGCAATTCTTTCTTTCTTTTTTTTTTTCTTTTTTAGAAACAAGGTTTTTTTCGTTTTCGTTTTTTAAGAGGGTCTTGCTCTGTTACCCAGACTGGAGTGCAACAATGCAATCATATTTCACTGCAGCCTCAAATTCATGGGATTCTCTTGCCTCTGCCTCCTGAATAGCTGAGACTACAAGCACACGTCACCACACCCAGTTAATTATTATTTTTTGTTTTGTAGAGACAGGGGTCTCACTATGTTGCCCAGGTTGGTCTTGAACTTCAGGGCTCAAGTGAATCCTCCCGTCTCAGCCTCCCAAAGTGCTGGGATTACAAGAATGAGTTATCAAAGGCCAGGTGCGGTGGCTCACTCCTGTAATGCCAGCACTCTGGGAGGCCAAGGTGGGCAGATCACGAGGTCAGGAGATCGAGACCATACCGGCTAACATGGTGAAACCCCGTCTCCACTAAAAATACAAAAACGAAATTAGTCGGGCGTGGTGGCGGGCGCCTATAGTTCCAGCTACTCGGAAGGCTGATGCAGGAGAATGGCGTGGACCCAGGAGGTGGAGTTTGCAGTGAGCCGAGATCGCGCCACTGCACTCCAGCCTGGGTGACAGAGCTGGAAAAAAAAAAAAAAGAGTAAGTTAACACACCCAGCCCACACTTCATTCTTTTTTAAATGTTTAAACTTTGTCACAGTAGACAGAACCACAATGAATTCCTAATGACCTTTATTCTCCCTTCTCTTAAGAATACAAAGTCATTACCCTAAAGTGATAGAGTAAGGGTTGAGTAGGTCTGAGAATATTAAAGATTTAGAGTATCAGCTAGAGAGAAGAGGAGGTCCAGGGTAAGATGGGTGTACAGAAAGCAATAGATTTATAGAAAGGCCACTGCAGCTGCACCATAGCTCTGTAACTCTTCAAAGTCTCCAGGCACCCTATGTAGACAGCTTGAAGCTTCACCTTTACAAAGTCCAATCCATTGAATCAAAAGCCTACACTATCCCATTTCCTGGGGCCTAAGACGTTACAAATCACCTGAGGTAATACCAAAACCCAGTGAGTAAAGACGGAAGTAAATCCAGTGAGTTTCCAAACCACCCCCCCGCCCCCGAGATCTTAAAAGAAGCAGTAACAAGCAACTAGAATTCACACGAGAATTTATAGGCCAAGAGATGTTAATGTGTGCATTCTTATAATTAAACACTTCTTACAAGAAATGCCATTTAATCACACAAGGGGAAAAAAGTAGCATCAAAAGAGATGCTGACAAGGAGACAATGAAATCAAATGGATCCCCTAACACATCCACAGTCCAACAGTTCTTATTCAATTGTATCACTTCATGGAATAAGCTAAAACAACAGTAATATTATAATTTATGATTCGCAACCACACAATTTTTAAAAGTCTGAGACAAAACTAGCGTGATTTTATTTAACGTGTCACTTAACCTGCGATACTATGAGACATTTACAAAATCATACATTTCCCAGACCTTTTCATTCAAGTTGAAATGTAAAATCACAGGAAAAAACACATTAAGTTGTCCAGGTTGGTCTTGAACTTCAGGGCTCAAGTGAATCCTCCGGTCTCAGCCTCCCAAAGTGCTGGGATTACAAGAATGAGTTATCAAAGGCCAGGTGCGGTGGCTCACTCCTGTAATGCCAGCACTCTGGGAGGCCAAGGTGGGCAGATCACGAGGTCAGGAGATCGAGACCATACCGGCTAACATGGTGAAACCCGGTCAAAAAAGCATTTATTTTTCAAAACATTCAAGTGAGTTACCATTTAAATGTGAGCCGTTAAAAGACAGCAGTGTCACTGCCTCATTCTACACACACCATGATTTAAGCACATATGAATATAACTTCAGGCTGCACTCTAAACACACATAAACAAACACCAACTTTAGGAGATAAGCTGAGAAGGTAAAACTGGACAATGGACATTTATTTAGTATCTATTATGTGCTTGGAAATTTGAATCCTCACAACAATTCTGTAGGACAGGTTATAAAATATTTCAACCCTAAGCATGGCATTTGAACTATGTGGTCATAGAACAAATAAAAAATCTTGAATTCACATACAGATTGGCCAGGTAAAGTGATGGGTAATCATCCAGTGATGGGTAAACATCCTAGGCAAAGACTAAAGGAAAGATCGAAGTGAATTTGCACTTAGGTGAAATGAAGTGTTTTTGATGTGGTGTCTCACGTGATCTTCCATTCACCATCTGCTTGGCATCTGGGCTGAGATGATGAAAAAAATATAAAACAGAGAAGCTGGTTGGGCGTGGTCGCTCACGCCTGTCATCCCAGCACTTTGGGAGGCTGAGGCGGGCGGATAACGAGGTCAAGAGATTGAGAGATTGAGACCATCCTGGCCAACATGGTGAAACCCCATCTCTATTAAAAATACAAAAATCATCTGGGCGTGGTGCCGTGAGCCTGTAGTCTCAGCTACTCAGGAAGCTGAAGCAAGAGAATCACTTGAACCTGGAAGGCGGAGGATGCAGTGAGCCGAGATCACACCACTGCACTCCAGCCTGGCAACAGAGCAAGACTCTGTCTCAAAAAAAAAAACCCACAAAGCAGAGATGCTTTCTCATTAAACAACACTATCAAGAGGTAATTAAGTCTATCACAAGGCTTAAAAGATTGAAAAATAGCAAGAACACTTGGATAACGTTAAACTATTTTTTTTAAAGATGGAAGAGCTCTAATATTCAAAATAAGTAATTATCCTATGTACGAAATCAGTTGTGTGACATTAAAACTAAGCAGTGGTAACATATGGTGGCTATGAGCTCCAAAAAGTCTATGATTAATTTTTTTAAATACAGAAAACCCAGACCCAGTGTGGTGGCTCACACCTGTAATCTCAGCATTTTGGGAGGCTGAGGCGAGTGGGTTGCTTGAGTCCAGTAGTTCAAGACCAGCCTGGGCAATATGGCAAAACCCTGTCTCTACAAAAAATACAAAGAAAACCTGGCTGGGCACGGTGGCACATACCTGTAGTCCCAGCTACTTGGGAAGCTAAAGTGGGAAAACTGCTTAAGCCCAGGAGGTAGAGGCTGCAGTGGGCCATGAGGACACCACTGCACTCCTGCTTGGGTAACAGAGTGAGGCCCTATCTCAATAAATAAATAAATGATATAGAAAAGTCTTAAAATAAATTACCACAAAATTACACATATTATCCAATAAAAGAAAATTAAGGTCAGGCATGGCCACTCACACCTGTAATCCCAGCACTTTGGGAGGCCAGGAGTTCAAGAACAGCCTGGATAACATGGTGAAACGCCGTCCCTACCAAAAATAAATAAATAAATAAATAGCCAGGCATGGTGGCACACACCTGTGGTCCCAGCTACTTGGGAGGCTGAAGAGGGAGCATCGCTTGAGCCTGTGAGGCAGAGGTTGCAGTGAGCCAAGATTGCACCACTGCACTCCAGCCTGGGCAACAGAGCGAGACCCTGTCTGGGGGGAAAAAAAAGTAAGAAAGAAAGAAAGAAAATTAAACAGTAGCACTGAAAAACAGTAAAATACTGGGTTGGTGCAAAATTATTTGTGGTTTTTGCATTAAAAGTAATGGCAAAACTGCAATTACTTTTTCACCAACCTAATACCTTCAGGATACAGAAATAAACACATGCTTAACCTCAAATATTTACCATCCAGTAGAAAAAGACAAACAGGCAAACAAATTTAATACAAAACAGAATGAAATAACTGTTAAACACCAAATACATTGGGAATAGTAAAGTTAAACAAATTGTGTGTGTGTGTGTGTACATATATATATTCCATCCTGCCTGCTGTGTGGACAAGTAATCCCAGAGAAAGTAGTATTTGAGCCATCTCTTAAAGGAAAAAGAAGGAAGATTTGTTTTTCAGGCTCAGTTAACAATGGTTCAGAGAACTGACAATGTATTTTACATTTTATGTAATATAAAAGATCTCATATGGTTAGGATGTAGCATATGTGGATGGATATGAAGAGACAGACCCAGATAGGTAGAAAAGATTAAATCCTAAAACAATTGACAAAAATTATTCAGAAGCTGTTTATGTGTAAGGAATAAACAATCTCAGTATTTATTAAAAAGGAATGAGGGGTAAGATACTATAGACTTTTAAAAAGGAAGAATTAGAGGCAGATAATACAGCAGAAAAATCTCAAAATTTAGTACCGATCTTGGCTAGAATCGCAGCTCTACCACCAACTAGCATTAAGCTTTCCTAAGGCCCAATTCTGTTGTCAAATGGGGATAATATGTGATTATTGTTACAAAGACTTACCATAACAAATGTACACTGTTCAATATATTCTATTTTAATTAATGATTTGTCAAAGCACAGTAGTTTCCTTCTTACAATATGTGTTAGATTAAAAAAGTAATCCAGGGGAGGAAAAAAAAGTAAGCGGTAGAATGAAAGAGACAACAGGGAAGGAATATTTAGTCTCAGAGACCGGGAAGATAATACCATAAACTGAAGAAGGAGTATAAGAGAAATATATGAGAAGCAGTAAATCTGGAAAACCAAAAATCAAACCATGTTTCTAGACTTTCCAGAGTTGTAGGGAGAGTGGCATATTTACCCATATGCAAAGACATCAGACGCACAAAAAATCTGGGCCTTGAACTCATAAGACAATTCTAAAAGTAACATTTCAGAATCAATGGCATACAAGAAAAAGCAAAGAACAAGTGAACCAAGAACAGGAGCTCACAAGGAGCCAGGGACAAAACAAAGAGTGAAAAGTCCAAAGAGAGGCAGTTGTGGTTGTTTGTGCCTATAATCCCACTACTTTGGGAGGCTGAGGTGGAAGGATCACTTGAGGCCAGGAGTTTGAAATCAACCTAAGCAACATAGTGAGACCCCCCCATCTCTTAAAAAAAAATATATATATATATATTATTACTATTATTATTTTGAGATGGAGTCTTGTTCTGTTGCCCAGGGTTGAGTGCAGTGGCACAATCTCGGCTCACTGCAAGCTCTGCCTCCCAGGTTCACGCCATTCTCCTGCCTCAGCCTCCTGAGCAGCTGGGACTACAGGCACACTCCACCACGCCCAGCTAATTGTTTTGTATTAAAAAAAATTTTTTTTTGTTAAAAAGTACAAAGAGAAAGAAATGTCATGGCCAGTACAGTGGTTCACACCTGTAATCCCAACACTTTGGGGGGCCAAGGCAGGAGGATAGCTTGAGCCCAGGAGTTCAAGACTAGCCTGAGCAACATGGTAAGACCCCATCTTTACAAAAAGTTAAAAAAAAAAAAAAAATTAGGGTGTGGTGATATGTGCCTGCAGTCCCAGCTACTCAAGAGACTGAGACAGGAGGATCACTTGAGCACAGAAGGTCAAGACTATGAGGTAAGCCATGATTGCATTACTGCACTCCAACCTGGATGACAGAGAGAGACCCTGTCTCAAAAAGGGAAAAAAAAAAAAAAGAGAGAGAGAGAGAGAGAGAAAGAGTTTCATGATTAAAAAAAAAAAAAAAAAAAAAGTAGCCAGCAATATTAAGTGCTCAATAAAACTGCTGGATTTGGCAATTATGGAGATCCCTGGAAAACTCTGAGAGCCGTTTCAATAAAATTTTGGTAACACCAGTTTTCAGACATTTAAAGAGTAAATGGGTGGTAAGGAATTTACTCTTTACAGACATTTAAAGAGTAAATGGGTGGTAAATCCAGCACTGAAGAGAATAAATGCAATATGAATGACTGCATTCCATCAGAGCTCAGAAACTCGGACAAAGGTTTTGTTAAGTTTCTTGTTAGTTGGTTTGCTGGTTTTCCTTTGTTTTCAGAAGCAGAAAAAGACTAAGATGTTAGGTCAAGATTAAGAAATGAACATAAAGAAATGTTTAAAGTTCCAGAAAGAAAAGTAGTTAAATGGCACTGAGGAAAAAAGATGAAGCACAAAGAAAACTGACAGAGCTTACAAATGCTGCAGCGTCATGCGTAAGTTATAGCCTGTGTCTAGACAAATATGGATGCATTCTCATCCTCAAAAAAAGCTGTCCTGCAGAAATTCAGTTAACCAGTTAGATAATTAAACCAACTATAGCTACTAGAGCTACAGCACATAGAAGTAAAGAGATT
Organism: Piliocolobus tephrosceles; assembly: GCF_002776525.5. Classification (NCBI taxonomy): domain Eukaryota; kingdom Metazoa; phylum Chordata; class Mammalia; order Primates; family Cercopithecidae; genus Piliocolobus; species Piliocolobus tephrosceles. The sequence goes on from NC_045455.1 coordinate 87,707,471, forward strand.
CTGAGTCTGACAAACATGGACTCAAATTTCTGTTCCTCTACTAACTGTTTAACCTTAAAGCTACTTAGCTTCTCTGAAGATGTTTCTTCATCTAGCAGTAACATCTACCCCATAAGCTATTAGCAATACCAAAAGACAATAGATGTAAAAAGCTTAGCATAATGCCTGGCACAAGACAACCATTTAAGAAACACAGCCACATTACATAAAAGATGTTAAAACATTTTTCTGACCCTAGGATTGAGAGCACCTAAGATTTAAGGAAACAAATGGAATGGAAAAGATGAATATGCTCCTGACAAAATTCTTTCAACTAATATATGTCGAAAACACAAAACGATATTAAAAATAATTTCTAATCACACAAAAGTAAAAAAATGATATGGAATTGATTTATGTTATTTTTCTCTTACAAGAAAAAGATAAAAACTCCAATACAAAAATATGGATCAACATACTCTTTGCTTTGTATAAACTATTCCAGACCCCCCAGTTTAGGAATCCACACAGACAGTAATGGAGACGAGATGGGTATTTTTCAGTACTTCAACATGTGCCTGGTAAAGCGAAGCATTTTACACACTGTAAAGTTCTAAATTTGGGGTATAGCATTCCTTATCTCCTTAAAGGAAAAGAACTACCTGAAGTATAAAATAACAGTATTTGAAAGATTCAGATAACACCAATTCAGTATTTCACACATTAATGCAAATCTATTACCATTTTAATTATAAATAAAACATAACTATAACCAACCTAAAGATTTTTCAAGCTATTCTAAAAAACAAAGTACCTCAGAACTGCCACCAGGATAATGGGGGCAGTTGTGGAGAGGTCGAGTGGCTACACCTCTGCATTGGTAAGTATTTCACCCCCACAACCTACAAGTAATTCCGGTTTCACTTGTATCTGCTCTTAAATAGTTGGAGTCCAATTTCTTTTTTCAGACCTTCTTTTTTAAACTAAAAAATAATTGTAACAACCCATATCAAAAATCTCTCCACTACTGATATCAAAGACAAGCAAATTCAGTTTAAAAAAACTATATTGTTATTCATAATTGACATAGTCAAAACTTTCCAATGAAATCTGAAGCATATGGTTACATGAAACTCCCACCTTTTCTTATCTTTAGAAAATATTACCAAAATATCAGTTGGAGCAAATACCACATTTTACAATATTTACTTTTGGAATAATTTATTTATTCCTATGCCCAAGGCAATTCAGATACTACTAATGTATCAATGTTAAACAGAACAAAATACTGTGGAACCTATTTATAATATATGGTTGGAAACAGAAATAAAACCAAGTTGTTACCTTTGTTACATCTTTTCTGTGTATGGTATGTACATGTGGGATTATAAGCTTTGCCTCGGGATATATTTTAAATGCAAGTTTGGGAGGAAAGACATTTTACCTTTGGCTAAATTGAAATTTGGTTAATGAAACTATATTACAGAATAATTATCAATTTTTCAAAAATGGGAATACAATTATAATCCATATTAAAATGGCATATAAACTTTTTGTTGGTACTTCAAAATTTTATATAGAAGCTACCTGAGTTATAAATTTTCATTTGCATTATTCAATATTGACAATAAAGGTAGAGTCAAAGATGGAATGTATTTGTAATGACTCTATGACAACATACTACTGAAGTTAGTTTTAGAGCAACTCTTGACAAGTTTGTTTACATATACTTTTTGTTTCCTAGTAAAAATGTTAAAAAAGACAATATACGAAGCATCTTGTTCTTCAGATTCCAAATCAATCTGACTCTGTGTAATAAATTTTATATGACTCTTTTTTTTTTTGAGACAGAGTCCTGCTCTGTTGCCCAGGCTGGAGTGGGTACAATGGTGCAGTCTCGGCTTGCTGCAACCTCCGCCTCCTGGGTTCAAGCTATTCTCCTGCCTCGGCCTCCCGAGTAACTGGGATTACAGGCACTCGTCACTAAGCCTGGCTAAAAAAATTTTTTTTTCTTTTGTATATTTGTGGAGACAGGGTTTCACCATGTTGGCCAGGCTGGTCTTGAACTCCTGACCTCAGGTGATACACCTCCCCCAGCCTCCCAAAATGCTGGGATTACAGGCGTGCACCACCATGCCCGGCCTTATATGACTCTTGAATGTAGTCCTATCCTGAATAACTCTTGGGTATTAAAAATAATTGAACTCAAGTATTAATAAAATTGAAAAAGGAAAAACTACATTTAACTAAAAATAGTAAAATAATCGGCCAGGAGTGGTGGTTCATGCCTGTAATCCCAGCATTTTGAGAGGTCACGGCAGGCAGATCACCTGAGGTCAGGAGTTCGAGACCAGCCTGGCCAACACGGCAAGACTCCATCTCTAATAAAATTACAAAGAATTAGCCAGGCGTGGTGGTGTGTACCTGCAGTCCTAGCTACTTGAGAGGCTGAGGCACGATATCTTGAACCTGGGAGGCGGAGGTTGCAGTGAGCTGAGATGGCGTCACTGCCCTCCAGCCTTGGACACAGAGCAAGACTCTGTCTCATAAAACAAAAAACAAACAAACAAAAAAGTAAAATATTCTACAAAGAGGAAAAGCTCAAAAAGCCACCAAGAAAAAATCATTTAGTTGGTTAAGGGGTCACTAACCTTATACTCGGATTAGAAATTTTTTAAATTACCTAAGTATATCAGCTAAGTCATCCAATCCTTTCACACCCACCACCCCAAACAGACACCGAAAGCAGCCAAGATATTCACTTTCAAGAAATGTCTAATAAAAATTATTTTTACCTGTAAATTGTTTTCTGTGACTCTGTTCCACCAAACCATATTGATGGGTACTCCTGATTTACACCTGTCAGCAAGGCAGCCAATAGGGTTCTTTGCTTTTCGTGCCTTTGATCCCATCGGAACTAGCCTCTCCTCCAGCATCCCCAGGCGATACTTCCTTGGCTAGGAAAAAGAAGGAAAGAAACCAGGCCACTCCTAACAACCCCCACACTAATCTAAACTAACATGACTAACATATAGAGGATACTGGGAACGGTGGAATAGGAAACAAGTTTCTAAAACACTCCTTGTAATATCCTTACCACCACCCACAATCTCCCACCCCAGTATCAAACCCACATCGCCAAATAACCCACAGTCCTAATGGGCTAAAGAATATTAGATAAAGCAACAGATGTTTTTAGAAAAATACATTTTAATCTGATTGTATACAACTTTACTTAATGAACAGAAATTCAACTTATCAGCAAAGAAAAATGCTTTGCAAAATTTTCTCTACTGTCACTTACCTATTCTCACTGCAATACAAAGAAATGGTTTCAAGGGTACAAAATATAGATTTTTTTTTAAAGTTCACCAAACTACAACTTTTTCAGCTCCCCATCTTGTTAGTTTATTTCCAACTGAGAACTAATCCACTTTTTAAAAAGCAGTCAATTCCTAATAAATTGATTTTTTAAAAATTTTAATTCTATGCACATTAGACTTGAATATAAGTCACTCTATCTTAACTAGGCATTCAACCTAAAGTATTCAATGAAAAAAAAACACTCAGACTAAAAAACAACAACAACAAAACAGTAACACAAATTTAACTGCTCTTTTAAATCTCAATAATATGAACAGATTGATAATGAATAAATTACTCAATAAAATCATAAATTATTTGCCTAACATTGTAAGAAAATTAATAAACCATCTTAATAGCGGTTAGCAGGACATTCATTCATGAAAATTAGTTATTGTTTCCACCATCTTACTTCTCTTAATTACAGCAAATTTACACTACACTGCATCTTTAAGGAAAATTTGTATTTTTTTCCCTTCAGAAAATACTAACTCATGCTTGGGAAGGTAACTAATTTAAACTCTGAAATAAGAAAATATATGTTTACTCATTGCTCTGTCATGAGGTATAAGACTGCTGAAACAAAGAGCTAAAATTAAGTTTCTTCAAAAAAAGATGCTGGTCAGACACGGTGGCTCTTGCCTGTAATCCCAGCACTTCGAAGGCTAAGGCACGAGGATCACTTGAGCCCAGGAGCTCCACAACAGCCTGGGCAGCATTGCAAGACCCTGTCTCTATTAAAAAAAAAAAAAAAACCATATCCAAATATATTAATTATGTTTTCTAGTATAAAGAGAACCAATTTGAAAAAGACGTAATTTTCAAATTTCAAAAGTCTTGCAAACAATGCCTATGTGAATTATTCCATGCAAATTAGATTATCCATTCCACAAGTATGCATCTGCTATATAGTCTTTGATTTAAAGAGGACAAGGCCGGGCGCAGTGGCTCATGCCTGTAATCCCAGCACTTTGGGAGGCCGAGGTGGTGGATTACTTGAGGTCAGGAGTTCAAGACCAGCCTAGCCAACATGGTGAAACCTCATCTTTACTAGAAGTACAAAAATTAGCCAAGCTTGGTGGCATATGTCTGTAATCTCAGCTACTCGGCAGACTGAGGCAGAAAAATCACTCGAACCTGGGAGGCAAAGGTTGCAATAAGCCAAGATCATGCCACTGCACTCCAGCCTAGGCCACAGAATGAGACTCTGTCTCAAATTAAAACAAACAAACAAAAAAAAACCAAGGACAAAAATAACTAAACTTGCACTGAAAAAGGTAACTGGATTGCCTACCTACTCAATAAATATGGCAGTGGACAGAGTTTTATTTCTTTTTGCTTTCTGAGACAGTGTCTCATTCTGTCACCCAGGCTGGAATGCAGTGGTGCAATCACAGCTCAGTGGCAACCTCTGCTTCGGGGGCTCAAGCAACCCTGCCACCTCAACCTCCCAAGTAGCCAGGATTACAGGCATGCGCCACCATGCAAGGCTAATTTTTGTATTTTTAGTAGAGATGGGGTTTCACCATGTTGCCCAGGCTGGTCTCGAACTCCTGGACTCAAGCCATCCACCACCTCCCAAAGTGCCGAGGTTACAGGCATGAGCCACCACGTCAGGCCAGTGGACATAGTTTTATGAGACTAACATACTTCCACCTTTATGCAATCTTGAACCAATCTAGTTATTCTCTATGTCTATAGCATAGGGAACATTTTTTCTTTTTATTTGCTATCATACTTTACAAAAGCCACTGAGGGAACTTCTGTGAATGAGAATAAGTATGTACCCTAGTGATTCATGCCATGGAACCACATTATAAGCGAAAGAATTTTAAAGCAAGTTATTTCTAGTAACTTAATTCCTTGGAAAGAGTATAAGAATTAAATTGTACATTTTTGTGTTCAAACAGAAAACTATAAGGCTTTGACATACAGTAAGAATAACATAACCCTAATTAGACGTTCACTACTTTAAAATTTGTATTTGGCCAGGAAAGATGGCTCATGCCTGTAATCCTAGCACATTGGGAGGCGGAGATGGGCAGACTGCCTGAGCTCAGGAGTTTAAGACCAGCCTGGGCAACATGGTGAAACACCGTCTATACTAAAATACAAAAGAAATTAGCCATGCGTAGCGGTGTGCACCTGCGGTCCCAACTACTTGGGAGGCTGAGGCAGGAGAACTGCTTGAACTCGGAAAGCAGAGGTTGCAGTGAGCCGAGATCACGCCACTGCACTCCAGCCTGGGAAACAGAACAAGACTCCATCTCTACCAAAAAAAACAAAAAAAAAACAAAAAAAAAAAACACTTCTGAGCTAAAGATTAACCTTGTTCTATCAGGAAAGTTCAACATATCAAATGTTTACTTCATCAAAATCTCAGGTTGTCAAATGATTTATACATGGACACCTAAATTCCAGATCATATATCTGAATGCATGAAAATTATTTTAAAAGGTCTCCTGTAATTCAGATGCTTCACAAAATCAGATGTACTTTTTTTTTTTTTTTTTTAGACAGAGTATCTCTTTTTTTTTTTTTGAGACTCCATCACCCAGGCTGGAGTGCAGTGGTGTAATCTCAGCTCACTGCAACCTCCGCCTTCCTAGTTCAGGTGATTCTCCTGCCTTAGTCTCCCGAGTAGTTGGGATTACAGGCACCTGCCACCATGCCTGGCTAATTTTTCTATTTTTATTAGAGATGGGGTTTCACCATGTTGGCCAGGCTGGTCTCGAACTCCTAACCTCAGATGATCCACCTGCCTCGGCCTCCCAAAGTGCTGGGATTACAGGCATGAGCCACCGCACTGGGCCTCAGATGTACTTTTGACACAGTTATTACAGTCAATACAATTCACTTTCTATTCAGTAGCCCAGTAAACAACATTGGAAAAAAAAAAAAAAGTTGTTGTTCTTTGGTTTGTTTTTGTTTCTTGGGTTTTTTTTTTTTTTAGTCAGGGTCTGACTCCCAGACTGAAGTGCAGTGGTGCAATCTCAGGTCGCTGCAACCTCTACCTCCCGGGCTCAAGGGATCCTCCCACCTCAGCCTCCGGAGAAGCTGGGACTACAGGCATGTACCACTAGGTCCAGCTAATTTTTGTATTTTTTGTAGAGATGGGGGTCTCTGTATGTTGCCCAAGCTGGTCTCAAACTCCTGGGCTCCAATGATCCGCCTGCCTTGGCCTCCCAAAGTGCTGGGATTACAGGTGTGAACCACGTGCCCATTCCCAAAAATGGTTTTAAAAACATCTGATGTATCATCCTCCCTCCTTAACTGTACTCATTAAATAATTAACATTTCTTCATTTCAAAAAGGGAATTCATCACTCCTCTCCTTCCACTCCATGCCCCAAAACCCTTAACTAGCCTAAAGCCTCTCCTCTTAGGTAGAAGAGATCTCTAAACATGTGCCATTATAAACTCTAAATTTTTTGAATAAATAGCCAGAGATTAAACTCTAATCAAAAGTAAAATCTTCTCTGTGTAACTAAATGAAAAGATACTAAGGCAAGCTTGTCCAACAGAGGCCCAGCATGACCGTGAATGCGGCCCAACAAGAATTTGTAAACTTTCTTGAAACAGTATGACATTATTTTGCCATTTTTTTAAAAGCTCATCAGCTATCATTAGTGTCAGTGTGTTTTATGTGTGACTCAAGACAATTCTTCCAATGTGGCCCAAGGAAGCTAAAAAATCGGACACCCTTGCCCTAAGGTATCAATACTATTTAATGTACCATTATAAGCAACAGAACACAAAATAACATCTGAAAAGAGATGGCAGCAATGTAAAACATTATGGTGAGGCAAAAGATTATATAGGAAGGTTTCATTGCTTAGAACATAAATTATAACAATATTTCATCTATAAGCTAACTTCCAAATTACTAATTACTCCTTGAAGAAAAAATGTACTTTCAATTAAACATCTGAGAACCTACTTTGTATCAGGAACTCTTCTAAGTATTTGGAATACAACACACACCTTTGGCTTGAAGACAGAATACAGGCTAGGATGTAACAGAAATGTAAACAAACCATAACCCACTGTGACATAATAATGCATAAGTAATCACGTACGAATAGAGCAGAAACAAAGGTGGCTTCACAGAGAAAGTGAACACCTGAGTAAAGTTCCAAAGGAAAAACAAGTGTGCCTAGATAGGAAAATATGAGAGAAGGAAGTATGTAGTATAGGCTAGGGGAAAAGTATGTATAGAGATATGGTGGTGTTTAGAACAAATCACAAGTATTGAGTTCACCATTAGCAGAGGGTCAAGTTTGAGAACAAAAGATGAAGCCTGAATACAATTTTTAAAAAGTATTGGTCAGGCACGGTGGCTCACGTCTGTAATCCTAGCACTTTGGGAGGCTGAGGCGAACAGATCACGAGATCAGAAATTAGAGAACAGCCTGGCCAACATGGTGAAACCCTATCTCTAATAAAAATACAAAAATTAGCCGGTGTGGTGGTGCGTGCCTGTAATCCCAGCTACTCAGGAGGCTGAGGCAGGAGAATCTCTTGAACCCAGGAGGCGGAGGCTGCAGTGAGCCAAGATGGCACCACCGCACTCCAGCCTGGGTGACAGAGTGAGACTCTGTCTCAAACAAAAAAAAACAAACAAAAAAAAGTATTGTTTTAGTGCCAAGCACAATGGCTCATGCTTGTAATCCCAGCACTTTGGGAGGCTGAGATGGGAGGACTGTTTGAGCCGAGTTCAAGATCAGCCTGGGCAACACAGTGGGACCTCATCTCTACAAAAAATGAAAAAAGGAGCGGGGCATGGTGGCCCACGCCTATAGTCCCAGCAACTTTGGAGGCTGAGGTGGAAGCATCACAAGCCCAGGAGGTCAAGGCTGCAATGACATGTGGTCTCATGTCTCAAAAAAAATTAAAATAAAAATAAATAAGTAAATAAAAACATATTGTTTCCTATACTAAGGAATTTGAGGATCATTCCCCGGGCAAAGAAGAAATGACAAAATCAGATTTGCATTTTAGAAAGGAATGTCCGTGGCAGTGTGGAAGAAGAACTGGGGAAGACACAGTAAAAATGGAAATAGGTCGACAAATCAGTGGACTCTGGCAGTAGTCTAGGTTAGGGTTTCTCAACATCAGCACTATTGACTTTGCATAATTCTTTCTTGTGGGGGGCTGTCTTGTGCATTGTAGGATGTTTAGCAGCATCTCTGTCCTCCCACTAAATACCACTAAGCACCAACTACCCAGCTGTAACAACCAAAAATGTCCCCAGATATTACCAAATGTTCTCTGGGGGTAAAAAGACACAACTGCCCTGGCTACGAATCACTAGTCGAGAAAGGAGGAGATGAACTTGAGGCAATAACAAGAGAAATAGAGAACTAGTGAAGGCTTACTTGTGGAAACATCTGGTAGGTTACAAACAAGTATTGGTGATTAATTGGAAGCAGGTGCTAAGGGAAAGGAAGAGTTTAAAGAGAAGATGAGAAAATAAACAGGGAAAACACAATTTTAAGGGAAATGTTTATTAACTATTTCAGTTCTTTAAGATCCAAGCCCCTCCTTCAGAGCAAACAAAAGCAACAACTCCTCTTCCCTTCTGAGCTTCTAGAAATCCTTACCTAGACCAACTTTTAAGAACACAGTGGTCCCCCAAAACAGGTAAATTCCCTTATCGATCCTCTATTCTTGATAGCCTGACCAGTTCCACATTGCTGGTTATTATGAAATAAAACCATTTGAAAATGCCGTGTCCTATTGAACGTGTAAGTTAACATTGTACAACAAAATTCCCAATCCCCTTGATATGGTTTGGCTCTGTGTTCCCACCCAAATCTCATCTCAAATTATATTAATAATGCCCATGTGTTAAGGGAGTGACTAGATCATGGGAGTGGTTTCCCCCATGCTATTCTCGTGATAGTGAGTGAGTTCTCACGAGATCTGATGGTTTTATAAATGTTTGACAGCTCCTCCTTCACACACGCTTCTCTCTCCTGCCACCCTGTGAAGAAGGTGCCTGCTTCCCCTTCCACCATGATTGTAAGTTTCCTGAGGCCTCTCAGCCATGTGGAACTGTGAGTCAATTCATCCTCTTTCCCTTATAAATTACCCAGTCTTGGGTATTTCTTTATAGCAGTGTCAAAATTGACTCACACACCCCTTTTCCCGTGGTAAAACATCCAGCAGAGGCCTGGCACAGCAGCTCATAACCTGTAATCCTAGCACTCAGGAAGGCCAAGGCAAGAGGACTGCTTGAGGCCAGGAGTTCAAGGACCAACCTGGGCACCATAGTGAGACCCACCCCATCTCTACCCCTGACCCCTGACAAAAATTTTTTTTTAATAATCCAGGTGTGCTGGTGTGCCTATAATTCCAGCTATTCAGGAGGCTGAAGTGACCAGGAATTCAAAGCTGCAGGAGGCTATCACTGTGCCACTGCACTCTAACCTGGCAATAGAGTGAGGCTCTATCTCAAAAAACAAACAAATTGGCCAGGTGAGGTGGCTCATGCTTGTAATGCCAGCACTTTGGGAGGCCGACACGGGCAGATCACTTGAGGTCAGGAGTTCCAGACCAGCCTGGCCAACACGGTGGAACCTTGTCTTTACTAAAAAAATACAAAAATTAGCCAGGCGTGGTGGTATGCGCCTGTAATCCCAGCTACTCTGGAGGCTGAGGCAGGGGAATCATTTGAACCTGGGAGGCAGAGTTTGCAGTGAGTCGAGATTGTGCCACTGGACTCTAGCCTGGGTGATAAGAGCAAGACTGTCTCAAAAGTAAAATATCAAACCAAACAAACAAAAAAGCTCCAGGTTTGAATAAAAGTTTTCAAGAATAAGAAAAGGTTTGAAAATATATTCTAGAGTAGTACTTCTCAAACAATAGTGAACACAGAAATCTTCCAGGGATCTTGCTAAAATAAAAGATTCTGATTCGGTAGGCCTTAGAGCAAGGCCTAAGAATCTGTGTTTCTAAAGACGCTCCGAAGACTGCAAATGCTCCTGGTCTGGTGATCGCACTTTGAGCACTAAAGTTCTTAATAACGTCAGAGAGAAGATCTGCAGAAGAAATAACTAGTGGTACAAACAGAAATTGGAGCCACTTCCCAAAATGAAAAGGGGTAAAGGTTTAAAAATTCAACATCTCAAGTCCTTGTAGCTAGCTCCTTGCCCCTTTCGAGCTTGACCTCAACACTGAGAGCTTTTATCGTTTGTTTGTTTTTGAGATGGAGTCTCACTCTGCAACCTCCGCCTCCTGGGTTCAAGCCATTCTCCTGGTTCAGCCTCCTGAGCAGCTGGGATTATAGAGGCCCACCACCACGCCTGGCTAATTTATGTATTTTGAGTAGAGATGGGGTTTCACCATGTTGGCCAGGCTGGTCTTGAACTCCTGACCTCATGATCCACCCAGCTCAGCCTCCCAAAGTGCTGGGATTACAGGTGTGAGTCACCACGCCTGGCTAACACTGAGAGCTTTTAAGATCACTACTTGTAGCCCTCAAAGCCCTAGCTTTTCCAAAAACCTTTGTCCCATTTTATAAAAGCCAGTTCCAGTGGTTTAGGACTAAGGGAAGTCTACTCTCAATACAAGGGAGGTAAGCCTCTAGACTCACTATGTCAAAGGAAAGAATAGAAGGTAATTTTAGGACTGTTTTAGTTCTGAAGTCTAGATGCACATACGTATATTTTTTTCATTCCTTGATTTACTCAACATTTCAGTACAAACTTCTCTATCATTCTTAAAAATAAAATGATCAAGAAGATCTATTCTCTTCTCCCAAAAAGTTCAGAGTCCAGCTAAAATAACAATCTATAAATATCAGCACTTGTATAAAAAAATGTAGTTAAAGCTACCAAGTAACAGACCAATTTTCAGAGCACAACTCTTTTGGTAATTGCAAAACAGCACCATTTCCAAAATGCCTCACATTATCAGTCACATATTATTACATATCATGGTCTACTCATTAATAATAAACTAGAGAAAACTAATTGTTGGTTCAGGACAAAAAGTTTCCAAAGCCGTGAATTATAAGAACCTCCTTTGAACATCAAAAACGTAATCACTGTATAGATAATCATTTCACTATTTACACTCTGAAACAATGTAATTGTTTTTTCTGTTTCTTCTGTTTTCTAAACAGTCTTGTTCTTTTGCCCAGGCTGGAACGCAATGGCCCAACCATAGTTAACTGCAGCTTCAAACCCCCGAGCTCAAACCATCCTCCCACCTCAGTCTCCCACATAGCTGGCACTACAGGTGAACACCACCATGCTCCATTAACTTTTTAAAATCTTTTGTGGAGACCAGGTCTTGCTATACTGCCTAGGCTGGTCTCAAACACCTGGCCTCAAGTGATTAAACACTAATCATTAATGGTATACTTTGATATTTAATTCTTATAATTGCAGATATGCTAAAGTATCAGGATATTTAATGAAGAGAAGGAAGATCATTAGGAGTCACAGGAGGTTGTAAAAAAAATGCAGGCTTATTTTGAAATAAATATATAATAAATCCTAGGCCAGAGGTTTCTCAATCGATGTACCTAAGACCCTTAGGAATGTCAGGAGAGAGGCTGCTGAGTTGATACTGTAAAAGATAATAAGTTCATATATTCATTTAAGCAGTGTCTGAAAAGAGATATTTCACATTTGTATACTACTATTTTTCAAGTTTGTAAAGATGTTCTGATTAATAAAACATAAATCATTTTAAAATATCATTTAAGTCATTCATTGGGCCAGGTGAGGTGGCTCATGCCTGTAATCTCAGCACTTTGGGAGGCTGACACAGGAGGATCACTTGAGACCAGGAGTTCAAGACCAGCCTGGGCAACATAGTGAGACCCAGTCTCCACAGAACTTTAAAAAATTAGCTGGGCATGGTGGCATGTGCCTGTAGTCCCAGCTAAGTTGGGTGGATGAGACAGGAGGATCACTTGAAGTCGGAGTTGGAGACCAGCCTGGGCAACAGGGTAAGACATTGCCCCTCAAAAAATAAAAATAAGTAAAAAATGAGAAAAATTATATCAAACACGGCAGAACACAACTTACATGTATAAACACATATACACATATCTGTAGCTTCTGCTACGAGTCAGGTCATTGAGGGGGACAAACATTATCTACATAGTAATTTAAGGAAGCCTACAAAGCAGTCTTTACTTATGTTCTTAAAATCTCAGTGTTGCAAAGGGATTTTATGCTACCAAAAATAAAATCAGTTGGAAGATCTTGCTATGCAAGGGCACACTGAATCTCTAAAGAACTGGAACACCAACTGCAACTTCTTACATCCTTGTTCTTTAGACTGGAACCACAATACGTACCAGATACAAAGAAATAAAATAGCATGCCAAAGTGATTAAAATATTTTGAGTGAAAGTAAGTTGTCGTATTTTTTGAGACAGGGTCTTGCTCTGTTTCCCAGGCTGGAGTGAAGTGGTGCAAACACAGCTCGCTGCAGCCTCAACCTCCTGGGCATAGGTGATCCTCCCACCTCGGTCTTCCAAGTAGCTAGGACTACAGGCGTGCACCACCAAGTCAAGCTCATTTTTGTATTTTCTGTAGAGACAGTGTTTCGCCATGTTGCCCAGGCTGGTCTCAAACTCCTGGGCTCAAGTTATCTACCCACCTCAGGATCCCAAAGTGCTGGAATTAAAGGTGTGAGCCATCTCGTGAGGGCTTTTTTCTTTTTAAACACGGGTCTTACCATGTTGCCCAGGCTAGTCTCAAGCAATCCTCCTACCTCATCTTCCCAAAGTGGTGGGATCACAGGCATGAGCCACCATGCCAGGCCAATTTTTTTTTTTTTTAACGAGAAAGTTATTTCCATGATAATCTATCAATTGTAATGAACATTAAAGTTTTCTATCAATTTCAGTCCCTTACCGAATGCATTCATTATATTAACAGTCTTGTTCTGTTGCCCAGGCTGGAACACAGTGGCCCGATCATAGCTCATTGCAGCTTCAAAACCCTGAACTCAAACCTCCCACCTCAGTCTCCCACATAGCTGTCACTATGTAGCTGCCAGAATGTCTACTGGCTTGTTAGCAAAAGGTTTCCATTGTATTCAACTTGTATGTGTACACTTTTTCAAAAATGAGTTTTATTATAATTGAATTTAAACAAAGATGGTAAATAATGAAAAGCAGTCTTGTACATAATTAGATAAACTTTTAAACTGCAGATCATAATAGAAGACTATAACAATAACTACCATTTGACAAGTACAAGGCACTATAAACACTATATCCATTAACGTATTTAATTCACATAATTCTGTGACATAGCGCCTATTTTATACCAACTTTACAGATGATAAAAGTAAGTCTGAGAAGAGGTTAAAATAACTTGCCTATTATCTCAAAATTAACATAAAGTAGGGTTCCAACACTTGTCCTCTTAACTATAATATCTCATCTCCAACTCAAAGAAATCAATTCCACATTCTGTAATATTCCTTAACATTTTACAATCTTAATGTCATTCTAGCTAAACCTAAGATAACCAAATACAAATACCCAAATGAATAAATCTTTTTATATTTAATTAGCATGGATGGAATCAATGAGAACAGATAAAGACTTCATTCAAATAACTAGAATTTAAAAGTTCTCCTTCCCCATTTTCAAAATACAAGGACAATAAATCTTGGGAATAAAACAGAGTTGGGGAAAACCACATGGTTTTGGTTACATTTAACTTGGAGCTTAGGCTAGCATGTTTGTGGATGAGAATTTTAAGTTTACCTTTACTAATTCATTCTGCAAACCTACCTCCTAGGAAAATAGGGATGAGCTATCAATAATGTTAGACCCCTAAATATCAGCTATTAAACTTTGCAAATAGAATGACCAGAGTGTAAAGAAGCCAACCAGCTAACCTTAGAATGCTCTACTAGTTTGTAGGTTCAAGTGGTAAATGCACCATGGTCTTACTTAAACTACCATTACTGTGTATAAGAACTCAAAATCTTCAAAGCTATATGATGAGTATAGCCAACAGTATTACAAACTGTATATAAAAGGCATACAAAAATTTCAGTTCACGTTTAAATATGATAAAGCATCAAACACCATACTACCACACATACCTTTAAAAAAAGGCTTCCAAAACAAACTCATGAGAGCTCTTTTTAAAAATCAATCAACAGAACAAAATTCTCCTACAATCATGAATTTAGAGGAAGCTTTCTTGATTCAACAAAAACAAATGGTCACTGCACAAAAAGTGCCAATTAAAATAAAGTACAGGAAGTACATGGTTGAACCTCACACTTGTTAAAACAAAATTTAATCTGTTCTTTCCAAAGTACATCTTTATCTCAACCCAGTCCTGGAAACTCAGCCACCAATACTCTTTACTTAGCAGGAAAGGAAAGTCAACTCTCAAAGTCTTTCTCTATATGAACTATCATATTTTTAGCAAGTTTCAATCTAATGTTACTTGTATATTTTAAGAAAAGAATAGACTGAGGCTGGAGATAACCAACAGGAAGAACATTCAAGCCTACCAATTAAAAAGCAGAGAAAAGAGAGAACACACAACCATTTACTAAGGGTAACTGATTACTAGAGATCATTCACAACAAAAATCACAGTGTATTCAAAATAATTATAAAAAACAATGATGGTCCTTTATATTCAAATTACTAACTCATTGGATCAGAGAGTTCCATGTTATTTTAACAAAAATTGGCTTAATATTTTTCTATTTTAAACATAGTATGACAGAAACAGAGTAAGCATGACGTTTCAACACTGACAGCATAAATTACTCGTGAAATTCAAGACCAACAACAAAATGGAGGGAGACTGTAACATCTGATAGAAGAGATTTACATCTCTAATGTACAAAGAGCTCTTAGAATGAATTTAGAAAATAGCCCAATAAGAAATGAGCAAAGGACATAAAATAACACCAATGACCAATAAACATAAAAGAGAAGTCTCTAACACCATCAAATTTAAACAAGGTTTTTTGCCTGTGAAATTACAAAAATATGAAAGATTTTTATAGGCCAGTGTTTTCAAGACTATAGAAAAACCAGCCCCTATTAGTTGGAATATAATTTGTGTTGCATTTCTGAAGTTGTCTGTCAATTATAAAAAATTAAATTGTCTACTCTTGCTCCAGAAATCATTTTGACAGAAATTTACACTGAAAAAAATCACTTAAGTGGAAAAAGGAGCAGGCATAAGGTTAAATGATGTTTTATCTCCTCCTCTCCATATTACCAGTGGACTATTTTTCACCCTGTAGTAAATTCAGTCAACTTACCCTTCTCATATTGCCCTACGTAATTTTTATTACTCTATGCAAATTACTTGATCTCTCAAACTTCCATTTCCCAAAACAGAAAAAACAATCTCTCCCAAAGAACTGTTGACGTAACTAGATGATATGATAAAATATAAAACATTTAATTTATAAAATAATTATTTAGGTTTACCATATTATCTGGAAAAATACAGAAAATCATCATTCATATAAATAAAATCAAGTTTCTATCTGTCTGCAATTACATTGCAAGAAACCCCCGATGGATTTTCACATAATCTGGAGGACATGTTTGAGAAGCTAACAGGAAGAAGTTTCTGTGAGGAAGAAGGCAAAAAATTAATACTGGGGGAGGAGGGGATCTGAACATCTCAAAGAAAAGGTAGACATCCTCAGAGCAGCTACAGAACCACACTTCCAGAGGACAATTGTAATACAGCCTGATCCAGAGTGAGTAGCCAGGGATACTTATTTCACAACAGTTAACAATTTCCAAGAAAAGTTCGAAATTTGACCAACACTATTTATTAGCTACTACCAATAATAGTCACCACTTCTGTGCCAGGTAACACATCCCATTTAGTCCTCAAAACAACCTTACATAGTAGGTACCACCACATTCTCATCTTGCAAATGAAGAAACATAAAGGTTTACTATGTTGAAGACACAAAGATAAGCAGTGAAGCAATACAAATTCAATCCTGACTGCCTTGCATCTAACTCTAAACCCTAGAGCCTTAACCACTACTCAGTACTGCCGTGTTATTACCATTCCTGCTGTTTGTTCTTTGAGAAATTAGAATTCTCCAAGAGGCTCTAAGTAAGCTATAAACAGGAACCACGCAGGGGTGTCTTCCCCACACCCCGAACTTGGACTCCAACAACTGTGTCAGTTTCCATAGGAAAACATATCTATCTTGAACCCTAAAAGTTCACCTAAACCCGGCTTAGGCTGAGATGGCACACATTCCATCCTCCATCTTGACAAGTGGAGGTGAATGAATGTTTAGTGACTTCAGAGCATAATAGTCGTGAGGACATTAATTTGGAATTCTCGCCACAATTTTCCAGAAACAATACTGAGTAATACTCAATGGGTAAAAGATACTGATGTGGCTTACTGGAAATCTACATACCAAGTAAGGCATTATTTCTTTGAGAACATACATAAAGAACCTAAAAACAATTGTTTTACAGATTAAATTTAGATTGTAATCTCTTTTAAAATTTTGTTATCTTTCAATGTCTTCTCCATTTTCCCCTTTTTTTTTTCTGACATAAATACTTGATTTAATATGCCAAAAAGGCCTAGCCTAACCATCAGCAGGATTAAGAAAAGATTTACATTCCAAATTGTCTATGCTATACTCACATTAATGTCTCCAAATTTACTTTATCTTTCTCCATAAAAGAACTCTACCGTAAAGATGCTCTAGTCTTTGTTATTCCATATTTTATTGCCTAGAGTAGAAATAATATAAAAATTATCTTTCAAAGAAATACTTTAGAATACAAATGCTGTAAGAAAACTTTTAAATGTCAAGTTAATCAGAAAACATAAAATATTTATCATCAGTAAGTTTTCTAAGAGAGATGGGTGCTCTTAAGATAAAGAACAGCACAAAAAGGAGACCCAATCTAGGTTCCAACAAAGAAGAAAGCAGAGAAAAGTACTGCTGGTGAATTTTTCTCTCAAGCAGCATAATCCAGAACTGTACCTCTAACAACCACAGCTCCTCACAAATAAGCTATCAGCAGATGAACCAGCCAAGTCCCTTTGGTCCCACTTCCCTAGTCCTAACAAAAAGCTTTAAAAGCAAGAACAGAAGAAATAAACATGATACTTCAAAAGTCTTTGCCTCCTAACCCCAAAGAATTTAACTTGACGTTAAAACTTAAAAAAATTTACAGAGTGACAATCTGTTCTGTCAGTATTAGAAATATAATACAAATATCCAGGTAAAACTGCATATTGACTGAAACAATACACTAAAGTAAACCAAAGAAATACAAACGATGGGTATCAGACCATTTTTTGCTTTAATAAATGGAAGAAGTAGGAGGAAGCTGAATAAAATGTGACAGGGTGAATAAAAAAAAAAAGGTGAAGAAGGGCAATAGCCCAGAAAGATATAAAAGGAGAAAGCCAAGATACAAAAGGAGAAAAAAGATAAAAAAGGAGAAAGCTAGACACAAATTTGAAAGATTTCTCTTTTTGCCTAGGATTTGCCTCAATCATACATGGTTGCCCTACATAAAAACTTCTGTCTTAGCAAGAATCGTTAGCAAGATATCACAGCACTGAACCCCTTCATTTATGAATATCCGTATTCCAACATCTAACTCTGTTGTAAAGATACTTTGTTCCCAAATAATTTCTCATCAGAAATTTTAATGCTTGTCTAGATCACATCTGTGATTCACGGTGACTCACAAAACTACCTCTTCTCGTAACAGTGCTCAAATTTAATTTTATCTATCTTGCTACTAAGGTTTACTCATGTAATAATCTCTTGTATATTAACTCCTACGTTTAACAAAACTCAAATAATGGTTACTTTTTCTATCTATAAAATGAGGCATTCCTAATGTGGCAAATAAAAGAAAATCAGTGCTTCTCAAACATCAAAAAAGATTACTTTTTCAAAAAACTCCTATACATCATGGTCCTATAATTTTGTAAAATAAAGATAAATTACTAGAAAAATGATTCCATATTTGAATGTCACGGTATTATCAAATTGTTACAGAAGTCTCTAGACATTTATTTTCAGTGTTTATCTCCTAACAGACAAGTCTCTAGACTAGCCCTGGTCCCATGACACATTATGAGTAGTACTGGCCAAAGGCATACATTCTCACCACACAAGTTTCTCACATAGTTAACAACAGTTACACAGCCCAGGTATACGGCTGTGACTCTTCTGTATCGTTTTTTTGTTGTTGTTGTTTTTGTTTTGTTTTGTTTTTGAGACAGGGTTTTGCTCTGTCACATAGGCTGGAGTGCACTGGAGTGATCATGGCTCACTGCAGTCTCCACCTCCTGGGCTCAAGTCATCCTCCTACCTCTCAGCCTCCCGAGTAGCTGCAACTACAGGCATTCACCACTACTCCTGGCTAATTTTTTGGTTTTTAGTAGAGACCAGGTCTCACTACATTGTCCAGGCTAGTCTTGAACCCCTGACCTCAAATGATCCTCGAGCCTCAGCCTCCCAAAGTGCTGGGATTATAGGCATGAGCCACCATAACAGACTGTACTATTTTTCACATCCCATATTTTCCTTGAAGTTCCTAAAGATACTAAGGCCCTCAGCCATATTTTCTTAGCTTATCTATGATTCTCAGAATGGAGAAGAATCAGAGTTTACTAAAGCTCCTGCCTCTATCACTTGTAAGCAAGCATACCTTTTGCCTAGGTATCTTTGCCTCTATACATTTCTCATCCACAAAAAACCCAATTCAAAACATCTTTTCTCCAGAAATTCTTCAGGATCTGGAGAATTCTTTGCTACCTGGTGATCATCAAATATTTAAATTGGCACTAATTAATATGCTGCTGAGTAAATGTTCTCTTGTAGGTTCATGTATTACATCTCCAATTAGATTTTACGGAAGAAAAAAAATTCAGTCCTTCATTTTCAATTTGTCCACATAGCATACAGTAAAACTGCCTACTATAAAAATACCTGACTAATCTGACCCCAGTAAATCACATAATCCCACAGGCAAAAGTTAGCATATCTGGTTCAGAGGTTAGCCCAACTGAGATTTTCAGAAAATAATTTACCTCACTAGCTATGATATAGTGGTAAGCATAGTCTAACTATCTGTTCTCCTGTATCATTATAAAACAAAGTATCACTAAGTAATCATGCTAGCCTGCTGAGATAAATCTGGAGTTGTGATATTCACATAATTTTGAGTTACTTCCACTAAAATGACTTCGTTAATTCACTACAGGTAATATGCCATACTCCTATGCCAAGAGTATCTCTGATGTAAAGAGATTTTGAGATTTGAAACGTTCTCAACTTAACCATTAACAATTTTAAAATATATGCAACCTGTACCCACATAGATTCTAACTATATTACTCACTACTGGAAAAACTCTGTGTCCCTAGATTACACACCATTTTAAACATAAATGGCAAGAAAAATATGGTCCTTCAAGCTATATGAATATATGAACCACAGATTTCTAGGTAGAAAGGGACATGTGGATGCTTTCAATTTAGACAGACATTAAGTTTTAGAGATGAATGACACCACAGCAACTATGGTAATGATAAGGTCATGCTCTGCATTTCACAGATGGGATGATTCCAGCCTAGAAGGTTGGCCAAAGGTCACAAAATGGGAGATCTAGGGCCTCAAATACCACAGTAGAGTGCTCATTTTTCTATATTAGTCTGCTTCCATTGGATATATTCTAATGTCTCTCCAAATATGTAGGTCACATTTCTAGTAACATTTTATTATTCTCAAATTTCTAGTAACATTTCTAGTAACATTTTATTTTATAATAAATTATAAAAAGAATAGGTACTACATATTCTCAATTTCTAATAATTTTCATTATTTTCTCAAAAGTAAATGTCAGGAGCTCTAAATCATATATTTCCACTTTAAGACACATCCCACTAACCTCTTATATTAGAAATACTTTTAAATATTAATTTGTCATTCTAGTTTCAGTTTCTTTTTTTTTTTTTTTTGAGACGGAGTCTTGCTCTGCCGCCCAGGCTGGAGTGCAGTGGCTGGATCTCAGCTCACTGCAAGCTCCACCTCCCGGGTTCACGCCATTCTCCTGCCTCAGCCTCCCGAGTAGCTGGGACTACAGGCGCCCGCCTCGTCGCCCGGCTAGTTTTTTGTATTTTCTATTAGAGACAGGGTTTCACCGTATTAGCCAGGATGGTCTCGATCTCCTGACCTCGTGATCCGCCTGTCTCGGCCTCCCAAAGTGCTGGGATTACAGGCTTGAGCCACCGCGCCCGGCCTGAGCCACCGCGCCCGGCCTCAGTTTCTACTCATACATCTGAAATGCCAGTTATTAACTGATTTTTTTTTTTTTTTTTTTTTTTTTTTTTTTTTGGTCTGAGACAGGGTCTCACTCTGCTGTCCAGGCTGGAGCACAGTGGCATGATCTTGGCTCACTGCAGCCTCAACCGCCCAGGCTCAAACTCTCTCCCACCTCAGCTGGCACTACAGGTGTGTACTACCACACCTGACTGATTTTTTTAAATTTTTATTAGAGATGGGGCCTTGGTATGTTATACATACTGATCTCAAACTCCTGGGCTCATGCAAGTCTCCCGCCTTGGCCTCCCGAAGGGTTGGGATTATAGGCCTGAGCCACCTTGCCCAGTCAAGTGAACTGATTATTATTTTTTAAATGAGAAAAGGTCATTAGGGAAATACCTAAGAAAATTTTAAAACTTTGTTTTCCTGTAAAAAGCTCTAGATAACTTGATTTCCAGGTTGTATTTGCTTTTCAGTATTTTACTGCTTGCTTCCACATTGTCAGGCTTTGTTTACTGTCCTGGGTCTGTTTCCACCCAACTCTTTTTTTTGTTTTTTTTTTTGAGACGGAGTCTTGCTCGGTTCCGCTGGCTGGAGTGCAGTGGCGCGATCTCGGCTCACTGCAAGCTCCGCCTCCCGGGATCACGCCATTCTCCTGACTCAGCCTCCTGAGTAGCTAGGACTATAGGCGCCCGCCACCACGCCCGGCTAATTTTTTGTATTTTTAGTAGAGACGGGGTTTCACCGTGGTCTCGATCTCCTTACCTTGTGATCCGCCCGCCTCGGCCGCCCAAAGTGCTGGGATTACAGGCGTGAGCCACCGCGCCCGGCCCGCAACTCTTATTATTACTTCTAACATATGGATTTAGAAACCAAATATTCCAGTTTATAAGAAAAGTAAGTAAAGTAAGAGTAAATTTATCCATGATAAGAGCCTATAAGGAAATCCATTAAATTAAACCCACAGATTTCAGTCTATCAATTCTAGTTGCTAAAAAGCATTTTGTAATTACCTTCTCATTCTCATCCATCTCAAAATGGAAATAACATTAGATACATGAGGTTTTAATAGAATTTATATTGGTCCTCGTAACTTTTTTTTGTCTTAAGAAAATCTAGTCTTTCTGAATTTTTAAAACTACTTTATTGAGGTCTGATTGACATGTAAAACACTATACATATTTAATGTATTCAATTCAATGAGTTTGGGGATAACTATACACCATGAAGCCATCACCGCCACCTTCTTGAATTTATTTCATTTTATACTACCTGCTGATCAGATCCTTCTTAAAAGTATCTTAAGTTCATATCAGCTATTCTAAAATTTAATATTCATGAGATACATTGAAATATTTTATCTTCATTTCTGAGCTTTAGTTAATTTTATATTTATTACTCTCATTAAATTTTGGGTCTTTCTTCCGTTACTTAGGAAACAATGTTATAACTTTATAATAACTTCCACCAAGATTTACAACCTCTTTAACATCTTTAGCTGTTACTGGTCCTAACCAAAAAAGACTATCTTCTCTAGATGATTATTAGTATTAACAAGATTCTCATTAAGACTCAAAGGCTTCAAATTATTCAGCTTGTCACATCAGTCCTTATAAAATACTTCAAAAATCCATATATGGTCTATCAATCTAAATTCCAAACAAAATTAAATTTCTAAAGTGAAGAGATTTTCAACTTTTTAAACTGTTGGGCCAATTATGAAAAGTTGAAAATTTTAAGTTTGCCTTGTAATGAGGAGTAAATTAGGGAAGAATCTTTGAAATTTAGATAAAGCCATCAAAAAATAAAGTTTAAACATGATGAATATGCTTACAATGGGTCACATTAACAGCAACTATAACATTAAATTAGATGTTATCTTAAAAATAGAATACATTGAGATAAATAAAATGAACAAAAATAAGCAGGATTTCATCCCTTCACACAAAATCTCTATTCCATGCAGAGATCAAATAAATTTCCACATATAAAAAGATAAAGAAAAAGGATAAACAAAACGCAGGAAAAACACTAAAGCCCATAAAAAGCTTTCCCTCCACTTACAAAAACATTGACACTACATAGGTAACAATGCCAACATCACTTCTAAATTCCATTTAGTTTAATTCAAGTTTCAATTTCACCTACCTTTCGTCTCTGAGAGATGTTGAGGGCACCAAAGTCATTAAACAAGGATGAAGCAGGTGAAGTTAGAGGATCTGAAAGGTAAGTTACATAAGTTTCCACACATAAAACTCGGGTAACTCACAAATCTAGTAACTGTTTAACTGGACAATGCCTATATAAAAAAAGGTCAAATGACACAATAATTAAACTTAGTATCTAACACACAGTTATGTTCAAATATTTTCTGAGCAAATGAAACACAAACTGGTGAACTAATTTGCTCAAATATTCAAAAGCTATATGGATCAGGATAGATCTATTTGACTAGAACCAAAAGAAAAATCAAATAGAGAAAAAAACCTCTTAACCATACTATTGTGTGTGTTTATGAAGGCAGTAAGTTGACCTAAAGTAAATAAAGGTTTACAATCTTGAGACCAAATCTTGGGAAGGATAAAAAGGAGGGTGGGGGGGTGGGACGGTGTCAACCACAGACTCTGAGAGATCCTGTCTTGGATT
The DNA here is from genome assembly GCF_002776525.5 of Piliocolobus tephrosceles. Taxonomy (NCBI): domain Eukaryota; kingdom Metazoa; phylum Chordata; class Mammalia; order Primates; family Cercopithecidae; genus Piliocolobus; species Piliocolobus tephrosceles. The sequence continues at coordinate 87,730,752 of NC_045455.1, forward strand.
TCAACACCTCAGCAAGGCTTTAAACCAGCTACTCTACAAACTATTCCATATTTTAAAGCCTTCACCAGATATTTGATATTATTACTAAAAAGATAAACATATTAAGTTGTTAAAGACAGAAGTAATAAATTTTTCAAAACACAAACATGAAATCCAAAGATTTTGTAGGTTCAAAATTCCACTACTCTGCAGAAAGAAGTTACAAACAAAATTATGTATCTTAATTATTTCTCACTTTACAAATGAGAAGAGTCTCTGAAAAGGCATGCATGAGATATACTGAAATATTTATCTTCATTTCTGAGCTTTGATTTTTTATTTATTAATCTCATTACATGTTCTGCTAAATCCTAAAAAATGTATTAAATGCTCTTATGTAAAGGAACCTTAAATCTCTTCACAATGTAGTACAAATAGACTGCTGCTTCATTTCTCTGCCTTCTTCTTCCTGGTTTTTCAGACTCACCTTCATTAAAATTGACATGAATTTAATATTAAAGAACTAATAGTGCAAAGGGCAAGATGTTAACAAAATAGCTTGACAAAATTTTTTTATGCAACTTATATACACTTACACTGACTGTTCTTTAATAATAGAGACATGGTCTTGCTATATTGCCCAGGTCGGTTTCAAACTCCTGGGCTCAGTCAATCCTCCCACCTGAGCCTCCCAAAGTGCTAGGATTACAGGCGTGAGCCACCACGCCTGGCTTGAGATCTAAATCTCAATAGTTAGATCTGAGTGGGAAGATAATAATTTTTATTTTCTTCTTCACACCCATTTACAATTTTCAACATTTCTACAATGGTTGTATATTACTTTTAGAGTAAGAAATATATACACAGACACACACAAGCAAAAGGGAACAGGTCTTACCATGGCCTGAATATGGCTTGGCACTGTCGTTTAGAAGGCTTGGGGAGCTGCTACTATTAGTCATTCTCTGAAAAACAAAATATGTATTTATAACATCACTGAGGAATACAGAAATAAAAGTATCCAAACAATTAAGACTGGCTCTCTTTGCTTCTTCCCCTCCAATCTACTGTTCACATTACTGATAATCTAATCTTCCTATAAATGTTAGTGCTTGGATCACAACTATGTAAAAACCACCACATGAAATGAAAATTTCACTCGCTACCCAGGTATTTAAAGCCAAAGCTACAGACCTATTTTGAATTGTCCTTCCAAAACTTACTAGCCTGGGCAAAACACATAATTAAGTCTCCTTGTCTGTAAAAAACATAAATTCCAATATCCACTGAGGAGGGTACACACTGACTATGAATAAAAACAGTAAATGCTCTAATATCCTTTCTCAATTTGTACTATCATTCATACACCTTATACAGCTTATAAAAGTAGGATATTTTCTGTTCTCTAAACATGTTCTCTGCTTTCTGGACTCACTCCATGGCCTGTATGGTCTCTCCATCTTGTAAGGCCCTTTATCCCATGCCCACAAATCCTTGTCTCATATATAACATCTAACTCAATGCCTTAGAAATTATAAGTTAGGAATTTCTAGCTCTGGCTTTAATTCTAGAGTCCTGAATCTGTTTGCTCAACTTCTTATTTAATGTCTGCATAATTTTAAAAGAGAAGAAAAAAGCTAAGCTCCTGAGGTAATTTTAATACAAAAATATATATTAAAAAGTACCTGAAATTGTGGCTCACGGGCAGTTAAAAGAAGGTACAACTATACAATAAACTAGTTACATTGTTCGTAAAACATAACCATTTCTATATATGGCTGTGCATGTTTGTTTATAAACAACCTTTAGAATGCATAGCTACAAGAAATAAATAAAAGTTAAAATAATTCAAAAAAGCATTGGTTTCATACAGACCCTTAAAATCAGTTCAGCTTGAAGTATAAACACCAGGCCAGGAGTGGTGGCTCATGGTTGCAATCCCAACCTGTAATACCTCCTTTGGGAGGCCACAGCAGGAGGATCACTTGAGACCAGGAGTTTGAGACTAGCCTGGGCAACACAGACCTCATCTCTGCTAAAATTATTTTTATTAGCCGGGCATGGTGGCACACACCCGTAAGTCCTAGCTACTCAGGAGGCTGAGGCAAGAGAGGAGTATCACTTGTGCCTAGAAGGTTGAAGCTGCAGTGGGCCATGATCGCACCACTGCACTTCAGCCTGGGTGACACAGCAAGACCTTGTCTCGAGAGAGACATCTACCTGATTCCTCACACCTTTTTCTTGTTAGGCGCAGCTGAGAGAGAGAGAGAGAGAGAGAGGTAAATGTGTTCCAATATCGTATTGTAATAATGGAGAAAACCATCCAGTAGTACATCACAGAAACTAGAAAGGACAATACGTTGCCTTTACTATTATGGCAGTTTTCCAATTAAAAACACTAGAATACTTGCCAATTTTATTCCAATTCTACAAAATTGTGCAATACTAATCAACAAAAACTAATCTAAATACAAATCTCCTAAGCATTACATGCAGCCATATGATAAACAAAGGGGAAAAAAAGAACCAAAAACAACAAAGTGGGGTTAAAAAAATTCAAAGCCATTTTTAATGTAAAATGCCCCAAGTACGATGACTTTCAATTTAACATTGTAAACATTAAACAAAATAAAACTAGCACTATGCTTCTATAATGCAAAGAGTATTCCTGAGAGGATACACAGGAAACTTGTAACCAGTGATGGCAGCTACCTCTAGGAAGGTTAACTGGAAAAGTGATGAGTAACAATGGAAGGGAGGCCCTTTTGTAACTTCACTTTTATAATACATGTATAATCTGCTCAAAACATTATTTTAAAATTGCTATCGGCCAGGCGTGGTGGCTCACGCCTATAATCCCAGCACTTTGAGAGGCTGAGGTGGGCAGATCACAAGGTCAGGAGTTCAAGACCATGCTGCCTAACACGGTGAAACCCCATCTCTACTAAAAATACAAAACAAATTAGCTGGGCGTGGTGGCGGGCACCTGTAGTCCCAGCTACTCGGGAGGCTGAGGCTTAAGAATGGCGTGAACTCAGGAGGTGAAGCTTGCAGAGCTGAGATTGCGCCACTGCACTCCAGCCTGGGCGACAGAGCAAGACTCCATCTCAAAACAAAACAAAACAAACAAAACAAAACAAAATTGCTATCACTATCAAGTTTAACTAACATACAAACAAAACACACAAGTGAAATTAGTCTCTAACTACCCTCTCTACATACTCCCGCCACTCTTGCCCCTAACCCTACCAAACCCCCACTTACAAAAGCTCTCATTAACTCTGACCCCATGGGAGATAGTTTACCTACATCTCACCCATCTCACTGCCTCCTAAAATCTCACCTCCCACTTAATAAATGTAGGAATAAATGAAGACTCTACATGTCCCCTGGTCCTAGAATAAACTTCATAGTGCAATATGAATTTATACTGAGGATACCTGCATCAGGGGATATTTTGTTTCTACAGGGCTTCCAAATCCATTGACTCCAATAAAGCTGGTGCTAAAATAGGAATCTGTGAGACTTGTATCAGTTAAAGCACCTCCATCCATTCCTGGAACTGAAAGAGAAGGAAAATTCAAGTATTTAAAATTATTTCAGAGGATGAAACAGTGATTTCACTTCTTTGTTCCTAAATAAGTTGTAAAGTCTCAAATCTATCACACTTATTTTTATTTACCAGTTTATAAAAGGCAGGATCAAATAAAACTGGCTTGGCTCTAGAAATCTGTTAAACAGTGCTCAAGCTGACTAATTACTTCCCACAGAAATAATTTATTTTCTATGAATCACCAAATAGCCCCCAGACGCAATATGATTAAGTTTCTACCACCTGCATTTCCAGTTTCCTCATCAAATTTTCTTTCTTCAACTCAGTAAAAGGACAATTTCTCCTGTGAACCACTGGATGGTAAACAGAAGCAATTTTCTCAAGACGGTTTCTCACAACACATCTTTTGAAACAAACCAGCAGACTCACACTAACTCAAAATTCAGGGGGAAAAAACTCTGCAGAGGTAGCAATAGGATGGAATTCAGGAATACTGACAGTTCTTTTTAGAGTTTAGGGTAGGACGATACTGAAGGACTCTAAAACTATTAGGGCAATCAACGGGACGCTGTGTCTTAGATGTTACTTCCTAATAAGTACTTAGCATGCAGCTATTTTCTAATCTGCCAGTTTAACAATAAGATGGGCTGCAAGTAGGCTTGCTCTTCTCTAGGCAGTCATTGAGAAACCCCCTTCAATCCCAGTAAGAAGCAAACTACAAAAATGTGGATAGAAGGGATGTTGGGTCTCTTTGGAAAACAATGAGGTAATTTTTATTTTCTTCTTTTTTAAATTTATTTCCCAAAACATCCATAATGAAAATGTACTGCATTTACAATTATAAAAAGTTTATTTTAATGGTTCATATCTTTTAGTGATTACAACTTCAGGATATGGCTGAAGAATATCATCAGAAACACCTAAATATTTATATATAAAAAAGTTCATCTTTAACAAGGAATTAGAAACAATGTGAAATGGGAAAAAACAAAGAACTATTTATTATTTGAAGAATGTAAACCCTTTTAATATCAGGCCCAGAGAGGTATTAAAATAAGACAGCAGTCACAGTCTACTCCCCACTTTGAGCTACCTGCTCATCTCTTGAAACTGCCTGCTATTGCCAAAAGTAGCTATAAATTAACCTAGTAATGCCACATTGGACACTGTAACCATCACCCTACAGCTTAACAACGTATAGCTGAATCAATGTTAATTTCTGTAAGCCAATGAGAATTCCTGACACACTTTCACTCCCTGTCCCCCTATTTTAGCTTTAAAAATCCACTACCACTAATCAGAGGATATATTCAGGGCAACTTGAGTCTGTGCTCCTGGGTTGCAATCCTCAAGTTTGGCCCAAATAAACTCTCTACTTTTCTTCTGTTTTTGTAGAGATGAGATTTTGTTATGATCCTTGGGCTGGTCTCGAACTCCTGCCCTCAAGTGATCCTCTCATCTTGGCCTCTTTAAGTATTGGGATTACAGGGCCACTGTGCCTGGCTGACTCTCTATTTATATTAATTTTGCCTCAGCTTCTTCCTTGTAGGTCGACATGTCTAACAACAGAAGAATGATTAAGTAAATCCACTGAAAAACTACCATGAAATAATTCAAAGTCATGGTAATTAATGTCCAGGATATGTTTAAAATATTTCAGCAAAATAGAACTAAAATAGAAGGACAGACAAAGTAAGACTGGGAAAATATCAATCATTGTTGAAACTGGGTGACAGGGATGACACCATCCTCTCTACTTTTATCAAAGTTTAAAATTGTCCGTAATAAACTGCTACCCAAAATGATAATAAAGACTAAACAATTGTATATCTGTCATACTGTGAAAGAAATACATATTTCTTTTGTCTTCATCTGTAGTTCCTGGCACAGAGCTCCTAGAAAAACTTGTTTCCTAAATGATAGGTGCTAGGAGCATCTTTGTTCAAATACTTGGTGCTGGGAGCATCTTTGGTTCAAATTTTTGGTCTTTGACCTCAGTTCTTAACACAGACTTCCTAAATCCCTTGGAATTTCCAGGGTGATAGGTGCATCTTTTGTTCTAATGAGGTGACTTTTGTTAGGTACCTAGATGGGAGCTGGTCACCAGAAAGACGGAGCCCTGATTACAAGTTTGGAACTTTCAGCCCTACCCAACCATCTTCCAGTGAGGAGAGAGTGGCTACAGGTTGAGTTAATAATTTCCCTTGCCTGTGAGATGAAGCATCCATAAAAATCTCTCACCTGTGGGGTTCAGGGAGCTCGTGGGTCGGTGAACACATTTATGAGCCAGGAGGGTGGCACACCCCAACTCCACAGAGAAAAAAGATCCTTGTTCTATCTACTTTTTCATCTGACTGTTCATCTGAATCCTTCGCAATAAACCAGTAAAGCAAGTGTTTCCCTGAGTTCCATGAGCCGTCATGGCAAATTATCAAACCTGAGGAGGGGTCATGGGAACTCCCAATTTGCAGCCAAGTCGGATAGAAGTGTGTATAATCTGGGGACCCGCTACATGTCACTGGTATCTGAAGTGGAGAGCAGTCTTGTGTGACTGAGCTTTTAACCTCTGGAGTCTGCACTAACTCCAGGTAGTGTCATAATTGAACTGTAGGACACCCAGGTGGTAACCAGAGAATTGGAGAATTGGCTGGTGTGGGAAAAAAACTCCACACATCTGGTGTCAAAAGTGTTGTGTGAGAATGTAGTAGAGAGAAAATGGGAGCAAGTTTTGTTCCTTTCTAGTGTAATAACCATTTACAATGTGAAGTGAAAGGGGAACACATTTTTATTTGAGGGTATTACGTGTGCTTACACATACACAGAAAAAAATGACTAAATATGTCAAAATGTTAACAATTTTGTGTCACGTGGCTGGTTAAAAGAAAGACATTTGGCCAGGCGCGGTGGCTCACAACTGTAATCCCAGCACTTTGGGAGGCCAAGGTGGGCAGATCGCCTGAGGTCGGGAGTTTGAGACCAGCCTGACCAAGATGGAGAAACTCCGTCTCTGCTAAAAATACAAAATTAGTCAAGCATGGTGGCACATGCCTGTAGTGCCAGCTACTTGGGAGGCTGAGGCAGAAGAATCGCTTGAATCTGGGAGGCAGAGGTTGTGGTGAGCCAAGATCGCACCATTACACTCCAGCCCGGGCAACAAGAGAGAAACTCCATCGCAAAAAAAATAAAGACGTTACGACTTTCTTTACAACGTAGTTATTTTCTTTTCTTTTTTTTTTTTTTTTTTTTTTTGAGACGGAGTCTCGCTCTGTCGCCCAGGCTGGAGTGCAGTGGCGCAATCTCGGCTCACTGCAAGCTCTGCCTCCCGGGTTTATGCCATTCTCCTGCCTCAGCCTCCCGAGTAGCTGGGACTACAGGCGCCCGCCATCTCGCCCGGCTAGTTTTTTGTATTTTTTAGTAGAGACGGGGTTTCACCGTGTAGGCCAGGATGGTCTCGATCTCCTGACCTCGTGATCCGCCCGTCTCGGCCTCCCAAAGTGCTGGGATTACAGGCTTGAGCCACCGCGCCCGGCCAACAACGTAGTTATTTTCACAATGATGAGGAGGAGGAGAATGATAGAGCAATCCATAAAGGGAGAGGTTCCTCCATTCTCTAAGGCATCTACTCTCCACATTTTCCTAATAAAATAGAATGGTTACTCCAAAATAGAGTACAATTCTAGAGTCAAATTGTTTTCAAATATAGCATCTTTATTTCAAATGCTTTTCACTTCAAAGGTTTTTATTATATTTTTAAATTTCAAATCCAATTTTCTCTCTTTTCACGTTTTGTACAAGCCAATAGAACAATTACTGAACATGCCAAGAATTCAAATATCTATGGTCAGTATCTTGTCTCAGTAGAATTTTTAAGTTCCTCGAAAGCAAGGTCCACTGCACATAAACAAAATGAAATATTGGTAAAATTAATGAATCAGAGGACAATAAAACCATATTATAAATTTCCCACCTTATAATAACACCTTATCATTAAGAAACAGAATTTGTCCCAATAAACACACAAATTTCTGGTAGTGATTTTCACTATGTTAACACTGGTATATATTCCTTTCAGATACACAACTTTGATAGAAGAAGCCTTATGCTCCCTAGCAGAGGAAACACCTGACTGGACCTAACCAAAAACAGGGGTAGGTGGCAAAGGAGTGCTGACATAGCCAGTAATCAATGATTAAAATCATCGTTATTATTATTTTGAGATGGAGTCTTGCTCTGTCGCCCAGGCTGGAGGGCAGTGGCGTGCTTGCAACCTCTGCCTCTTGGGTTCAAGTGACTCTCCTGCCTCAGCCTCCCAAGTAGCTGGGATTACAGGTGCCCCCGACCACGCCCAGCTAGTTTTTGTATTTTTAGTAGAGATGGGGTTTCACCATCTTGACCAGGCTGGTCTCAAACTTCTGAACTCATGATCCACCCGCCTCGGCCTCCCAAAATGCTGGGATTACAGACATGAGCCACTGTGCCCAGCCTAAAATTACTATTTTTTCAAGTAAACATTCCACACACACATATACCTACATTTGACTTTTCTTGTTTTGGAAGGGAGAAAAGAGGAATAGATACTTGGAGTGCAGTTAGGAAAAATCACTAACCAATGATACATTATTCCATCCTCTATAGATCATAAATATATTCACTTAATTACCAAGAACAGGCACATATCCAACCTACTTCATCAAGTGTTCAAAGAGAAAATACAGCTGGGAACGGTGGCTCACCATGTAATCCTAACACTTTGGGAGGCCAAGGCAGGCAGATTACCTGACCTCAGGAGTTCATCTGAGACCAGCCTGGCCAACATGGTGAAACCCCATCTCTACTAAAAATAAAAAACTTAGCCGGGCATGGTGGCGGGCGCCTGTAATAACAGCTACTTGGGAGGCTGAGGCAAGAGAATCGCTTGAACCCGGGAGGCAGAGGTTGCAGTGAGCCAAGACCGCACCACTGCACTCCAGCCTGGGCAACAAAAGCGAGACTCCATCTCAAAAAAAATATAAAAACAAACAAAAAAATGAGAAAATGCATGTAGAATACTTTTAAATTTAAATTACTTAAGTGTAACATATGTGAGTGACCTTAATTACCGAGAATAGATCATCATGAATTTTTCAGTCCTTCAATCCTTTATTTTTGCAAGCCACTTTAAGTAAATCTTCACACTATTTCCATGGACTAATAGTTTGCAAGTCACTTTTTTGTTTTTGTTTTGTTTTGTTTCATTTTTTTTGAGAGAGAGTCTCGTCTTTCTGTCGCCCAGGCTGGAAGAGTGGCATAATCTCAACTCGCTGCAAGTTCCGCCTCCTGGGTTCACACGAGTCTCCTGCCTCAGCCTCCCAAGTAGCTGAGACTACAGGTGCCCACCACCATGCCCAGGTGATTCTCCTGCCTCAGCCTCCCAAGTCACTGGGATTACAGGCATGCTCCACCCGCCTCAGCCTCCCAAAGTGCTAGGATTATAGGTGTGAGCTACCTCACCTGGCCTAAAGATCAAATTTACAAACAAAACGGAAGCAGGACTGGCTAGGTTGTAAAGATTAAAAATGGGTATTAGGCCGGGCGCAACGGCTCACACCTGTAATCCCAACACTTCAGGAGGCCGAGGCAGGCGGATCACCTGAGGTCAAGAGTTTGAGACCAGCCTGGCCAACATAGTTGAAACCCCATCTCTACTAAAAATACAAACATTAGCCAGGCATGGTGGCAGGTGCCTATAGTCCCAGCTACTAGAGAGGCTGAGGCAGGAGAATCGCTTGAAACCGATAAGTGGAGGTTGCAGAGAGCTGAGATTGTGCCACTGCACTCCAGCCTGGGCAACAGAGACTGTCTCAAAATAAAAAACACGGGGTGATACTGGAAGAGAATACCACAAGCATGACCAAGTAACCTTTTGATAAGGAGATTGCCCAGAGCCTGGGCAACATACGAGGCCCTATCTCTTAAAAAAAAAAAAAATAAGATAAAAAAATAAAAGATAAGGAGATTCATATAGATACAAGGAAGCAGCTGATATTCATCAAGAAAATGGAAGAATGAACCCAAAGACATTTCAGATAGATCCAAGGTTGCTACTCCCCACCACAGGCCCACAATAGCAGAGCCTGGAGTACAGAACTGTTTTCTAGGGAGAGGCCCAGCTGCCCAGGGTTGCCTCACATCTCTGCTCCCCTTATTCCCAAGCAAGGCTCCCTGACTACCCCTACTATGGCTCAAGTGAGGCCAGGTACAGCTCAGGCCTCCACTCTGGAGGGCAAATGTAGGCACAGGGGGTAAACCTTCATGAGGCCCACCTGGTGCTAACTCTTCAGGAGTGCAGTACTCATAGGCATGGCTATCCCCACCTAGATTTCAAAGGATTCCTCAGAAAGCCTCAGGGGCTAGACAGAGAACTGCCATAGGGGGAGGCTGTAGCAGACAGCTTTTACCAGGGTTATGTCTAGTGAAGTTGTGAAGGCGAGGCTGCCCCCCAGACCTCAGAACTGTGCAGCCACCAGGATGTAACACCAGCCCAGGAGAGCCAGAGGCATCAGACTCCAACCTGTGAGAGTTGCATTAGGGCTTGCCCCAGATAAAGCCATAAGGGCGGGGTTCCCTGAAGCCTTCAGGACCCACCCCAGTCCCAGTGTGTCCAGAAGGCAAGAAAAGGAGTTAAACAAGATTATTCTCAGGCATCCAGATTTAATGTTGTTTGGCTTTCTGGGTTTTGGGCTTTCTTGGGACCTGCTATCCCTTTCTTCTTTCCAATTTCTCCCTTTCAGAATGGAAGTATCTATCCTGTTGTCTGTCCTACCATTGTATTTTAGAAAAGTGTAACTTGTCTGATTTCACAGGCTCATAGCCAGAGAGCAATTTGCCTTAGGATGAATACCTTGAGTCTCACCCACACCTAATTTAGATGAGACTCTGGACTTTGGACTTTTGAATTGGTGCTGGAAGATTTTTGATACTATTGGGATAGAATTTTGCATGTAACAAAGACAAGGATTTAAGGGGTCACAGGCAGAATGCTATGGTCTGAATGTCCCTCCCACCCCCTGCAAAATTCATGTGTTGAAACTTATCATTGTGGCAGTATTAAGAATTGGGGCCTTTAGATGGTGATTAAGTCCTGAGGGTGGAGCACGCCATGATGCTAATAAAATTAGCACCCTTATGAAGCACAAGTAAACTGTTAGACCCTTCCCCGATGTGAGCACATGGCAACAAGGCACCATCTTGAAGCATAGACAGCAGCCCTAATCAGACACCAAACCAACCCACACCTTGATCTTGGACTTCCCAGCTTCCAGAACTCTGAGAAATAAATTTCTGTTCTATAAAAAGTACTCAGTCTCCAATATCTTGTTAATAGCTGCAGAAATGAACTAAGACACTATAGAATAACAACAAATTGAACAATCATTATTGTTGATATGAATCTACATCTGAATAACAACTGTGGCAAGGTTGATTTTTTTTTTATTTTATTTTATGGTTAAGCAAAGTGTGATTCACAGATTATAGCTTGGCCAAAGTCACAACACTAGTAAATGGTACACCTGGGACATAAAAGTAATCTTGCTACTATATTGAACAGCCTTTCAAATTTTTAAAAGAAATAAGGCCAGGCACAGTGACTCATGTCTGTAATCACAGTACTTTCGGGGAGGCTAAAGTGGAATTATCACTTGAGCCCAGGAATTCAGGACCACCCTGAGCAACACAGCAAGATCCCCATCTCCACCGAAAAAAAAAGAAATACAAGTATAAATCAAGAGACAAAATTTCAAACTTTGGACCAAAGGATCCTATACCTAACGAATCAGAACTTCGGCCGGGCGCACCAGCTCACACCTGTAATCCCAGCACTTTGGAAGGCCGAGGCAGGAGGATCACGAGGTCAGGAGTTCGAGACTAGCCTGACCAACATGGTGAAATCCCATCTCTGCTAAAAATACAACAATTAGCCAGGCATGGTGGTGCGTGCCTGTAGTACCAGCTACTCGGGAGGCTGAGGCAGGAGAATTGCTTGAACCTGAGAGGTAGAGGTTGCAGTTAGCTGAGATTGCATCACTGTACTCCAGCCTGGCAACAGAGTGAGACTCGGTCTAAAAAAAAAAAAAAAGGAAGAACTTCTGCATCTGTCAGCAGTCACCCTACAACTATTAACAGATAAATGTACACAATAATAACCTACTTTTTAAAAACTCCAATCTTGCAGCTTAATTTTCTTCTTCACACTTAAACCCCTCTTAATGAATTGAGTCTAACTCTCCAAAAACATCATACTAGAGCAGTGTTACTCAAAAGGTCTTCACTTTGGGAGGCCAAGACAGGCGGATCACGAGGTCGGGAGATCGAGACCATCCTGGCTAACCCAGTGAAACCCCGTCTCTACTAAAAAATACACACACAAAAAAAAAACTAGCCGGGCAAGGTGGCGGGCGCCTGTAGTCCCAGCTACTCGGGAGGCCGAGGCAGGAGAATGGCATAAACCCGGGAGGTGGAGCTTGCAGTGAGCTGAGATCTGGCCACTTGGCACTCCAGCCTGGGCGACAGAGCGAGACTCCGTCTCAAAAAGAAAAAAAAAAGGTCTTCAATGGTCAAGAAACTTGGAAAATTCTGGGGGAAAATGAGTAAAAACAAGTAAACCCCCATTTCCTTACTGTACACCTTCCCAGGATGTGTGTACACAATGTGAATTGTGACAATCCAAAAAGAAGACAGAGTACTTCCCAAATTTACTTGACTAGCGAACCCTTTCCACATGGAGCATCTTGAGAGACAAGAGTTCCATCATAGAAGACACTTTCCAAAAAGTACCCATCTACAAGTGCTGAGTAGGGCATTACAGAGAAGATGCTGGTGATGCTCATGCTAAAGGATGAAATCCGAACTTCTTAGTCTGACACTAGCATATCCTCAACAATTTGTCCTCAACTATCATACTAATACTTCCTAAAAGGTGCTGAGTTTGAGTCTCGGTTCTGCCATTTACTAGCCACAAAGTCTTGGGCAAAATGCTTGTAAAATGCAGATTATGCCATCAATTATAAAATGAAAATAATATCATCTACCTAGAAAACTTCAATTGTTATGAAAAACAATAAATATCTTAAAGTTCTTTTAAAAAAACTGTACAACTCTATACAGTTACTAAAAATAATTGAATTGTACTTATAATAGGTGAATTTAATAGCACGTAAATCATATTTCAATAAATGGGTTTTTTTTGTTTTATTTTTTGTTTTTTTGAGACAGTTCTGTTGCCCAGGCTGGAGTGCAGTGGCGCAATCTCAACTCATTGCAATCTCTGCCTCCTGGGCTGAAGCAAGAAATCCTCCCACCTCAGCCGCCCGAGTAGCTGGGACTACAGGCGCACACCACTATGCCTGGCCAATAAAACTTTTTATTTAATTAGTAGAGGAAAAGGGGGATTATTCAGTAAATGGACTTAAGACAACTGAGTATCCATCTAGGGAAAAAAACTGAATACCTTACACCAATATTTACAAAAGATTAAAGATCATGGCGTAAAGTAATAAAAGTATACAACTACCATAAGATCTTCACAAGAATCATATGACTGAACTTTCTCCTCCAGTCACAATGATATACTCATTATATGCTTAAAATCTCCCACACTTTACCATCTAGAGTATAATCAATTTATAATATACATACTCAAGACTCAGGTATGATGCGAAAGAAAAAATACTTGGAGTTACACATTGAGTTTGAATCCTACTTGTGCCATTTACATACTATATGAGCATGAGCAAGTAACTGTAAATCTCATTTCTTCACCTGAAAAAAGAGGTTAAATACCATCTCACTCATAGGGTTGCAGTGTGGAATCAAGTGAAAGAATCTATGTAAAGTATCTAGCATCTTTTCTCACAGGTCTTCATAAACATTATTTTTTAATTCCCCCTTCTCTAGAAAGTATTCCCCAATTATTCCAAGTTGTTAAAACCTTTACCTCTTAAGATACTATTTATATCATTCATTTGACCAAAAAAAAAAAACTTCCTTTTGACTTTTTATTGCTGTCTTCAACTACAGTATTTAAACCTTTAAATTTTCACATATTTCTGTACTATCTACTAATCTAAATTATCTGAGCTTTGTTTTGTTTTGAATTTATTTTGTATTTTTTTTGAAGAGACAGGGTCTCATTATGTTGCCCACGCTGGTCTCGAACTCCTGGGCTGAGAAAGTTGAGGCTGCAGTGAGCTGTCATCATACCACTGCACTATACAGCCTGGGTGACAGAGCAAGACACTGTCAAAATAAAACTTTCTGAGCTCAAGTGATCCTCCTGCCTTGGCTTCCCACAGTGCTGAGATTACAGGTGTAAGCCACTGCACTCGGCCTTAAATTATCTGTAACTACACTTTATGTATCTGTAATTATGCACACCTTTCACTTTTTGGTATTCCTTAATCTAATAGCACATTTTTGTTAGGTTATTTTTTTTAAGCTTGGTGGCAAGAAGTTGTTATTTTTGAGAAACAGCCTCCCTCTGTTGCCCAGGCTGGAGTGCAGTGGCATAATCAGCTCACCACAGCCTCAAAACTCCTGAACTCCAGCAATCCTCCCTCCACCGCCCCTCAAATTACTGGGACTACAGGCGTGAGTCACTGACCCCAGCCTAGCACATTTGTACAAACATTTATTTTCAATTAAATGCTTTTGTCTTTTTGAGGTGGAATCTCACTCTGTTACCCAGGCTGGAGTGCAGTGACGCAATCTCAGCTCACCACAACCTCCATCTCCCGGGTTCAAGCAATTCTTGTGAGTAGCTGGGACTACAGGTGTGCGCCACCACGCCCATATAATTTTTTGTATTTTTAGTAGAGGTGGGGTTTCGCTATGTTGCCCAGGCTGGTCTCAAACTAGTGAGCTCATGCGATTCACCTGCCTCGGCCTCCCAAAGTGCTGGGATTACAGGCATGAGCCATGGCACCCGGCCGATTGCCTCCACTTTTCCAGTGAGGAAACAGACCTCAGAGATGCCAGATGACAGTACACTGGGTACAGGCCCAAGAAACGGGCTCCTCTACCGCCTCAGCAGATACTCACACCATCCTTTCTTTTATTGGACTGTGGAATAAGAATAAACTTTTAACAAATACTGACCATGACGTCTGTTTCAGCCAGTTGTCAACTACTAACCTTCAACAGTATATTTAAGTCTCAGTTTCTTCCTCTGTAACACTAAAATGGTAGCATCTACTTTCCAAGGTTGTTGTGATAATAATTCTGTATACCGGCATGCCCAGTTGATATTAGGTGCCAAATCCACTTATTTATTTGCAAAAAGTAGCCTGCTTTTTCTGATGAAACACTAATATGCTCTTTGTAATAGAGTTAGGAAAAACTTTCCATGTAGGTTTTTCTCTTTTTAATTTTAAAATAAATGATAAAAAAAAGCAAGACAGAATATTTTACACATCTGTTACAAAACCCACAGAAGCTGTAAGAAAAGACTCAAATCCAAAGCAGGTGGACAAGACATACTGTCTGTTTGAAGAGATGGAATTCCTCTGAAAGTTCACAAACTAAAAAAAAGTCAAAGAGAACTGTCAGAAAATGGCAATTAATGACTATAAACACTGCGCTTTCTGCCCTTATGATAAAGCTTCTGTGGAGAGTCATAAAGAAAACAAGTTCAAATTCTCAATTCCCTACCTCACTCCGAAGCTCCATAAGGCATTTTAGGTTATTATTTCATTTGTTTAACCACACAACTGTTAGAAGTTCAAAGGTCCCCCCAACCCCCACCACATTCCTATGTTGAAGTCTTAATCCCCTGTACCTTGGAATGTGACCTCATTGGAATACAGAGTCACCGCAGATGTAATTAAAGATGAGGTCATTAGGGCAGCCCTAATCCAATATGACTGGTGACATTATGGAAAAAGGAAATTTGAACACAGATGCACACAAAGGGAAAACATCAAGTAAAGATGAAAGGAGTGACTGGGAAGATGTTTCTACAAGCCAAGAAACGTCCAAGGTTGTCAGCAAACGAAAGGCTAAGGGGAGAGACATGGAATAGATTATCCTCCACAGCCTTTAGAAGAAGGCAATCCAGCCAACACCTTGATCTTAGACTTTCAGCCTCCAAACCTGAGACAATAAATTTCTGTTGTGTAAGCTCCCCGCCCCCGAAAACATACAACAGAGCCATATAATAAAAGATTAAATATAGGTTAAACTAAAAATACAGGTTAATAAAAATATTTCAGTCAAACATTAAGCTCAGACGTTTTGAAATAGCCAAGATAAAAAAAGAGAAAACAGAAGTTTAAAAATTGCTTGCTTAGTAAGATAACAAATACCAATTTGTTCGAGCAAAAACCATTTTTCCCAATACTAAACTCTTTGAAGAAATTATTACAAGGATTTTTCCATAAAGAACATTGAACACCATGACATCTTCAAGACAACTGAAAGATTTCTTGAAACACTTTTTATATTCATTCTCAATAGAAGTACAGAAAAGAATATTATGCCACAACTGAAGTGAGGTAATTCCATAAAGAACTAACGATATACCTCAAGTACTTAACTTTCCAGCAATCTAAATACATCAATCTCTCCCTCTTAAACTTTCATCCATTTGCTGTTAAACATTCAATTCTAGTTATGATAGATTAGACAGACAGATAAAATAATGCCAAGCATTACTTATTGACAGGTTTATATGCACAATCCCAACAGCTCTTTAAGATATATATGGTTATTTCTCATTTTAGTGACAGTACCAGAGTTGAGATTTAAAACCTTGTCTTATTTCAAACATTTCAAAAATCACTACACTACATTTATCTCACTCAACCCTAATCTCCTAACTCACATTTCCAACTGCCTATTACTAAGTAAAGTCTCTAAGACATGTGACAAGTACTTTAAATCTAAAAACTTAGTTATCTTTGCCTCCTTTCTCTCCCTTATGCATCCAGGTAGCTGCTTCACCAAATCTCTCTAAAATGTGCCCCCCTCTAATCCATTTCCACTGCCCTAAACTATGTCCTCAGCGTTACTCCCTTCAACTATAGTCAAGACTGTTCCAAATGATTTCCCCATTTCCATCTTTAGAAGTCAAAGGCCTGCTATAGTTACCTTTTTAAAATAAAGAGTAAATAAACCTGGGTATGGTGGCTCATGCCTGTAATCCCAGCACTTTGGGAGGGGGCCAAGGGTGGATTACCCAAGGTCAGGAGTTTGAGACCAGCCTGGCCAACATAGTGAAATGCCATCTCTAACAAAAATACAGTAATTGGCCAGGCGTGGTGGCGTACGCCTGTAATCCCAGCTATTTGGGAGGGAGGCTGAGTGAGGCAGGAGAATCACTTGAACCCAGGAGGCAGAGGTTGCAGCGAGCCGAGATCACACTGCTGCACTCCAGCCTGGGCAATACAGCAAGACTCTGTCTCAAAAATAAAAACTAAATATTAAAAAAAAAACCTTTTATTTCAGTTTCAGGGGTATACATGCAGGTTTCTTATGTGGGTAAATTACATATGGTGGGGGTTTGGTATACAGATTATTTTGTCACCCAGGTAATATGCACAGTACCCAATGGGTACTTTTCCCTTCCTCACCCTCCTCCTACTCTCCCTGCTCAAGAAGGCTCCAGTATTGGCCGGGCGCAGTGGCTCACACCTATAATCCCAGCACCTTGGGAGGCTGAGGCAGGAGGATCACCTGAGGTCGGGAGTTCAAGACCAGCCTGACCAACATGGTGAAACCCCGTCTCTACGAAAAATACAAAATTATCCAGGTGTGATGGTGCATGCCTATAATCCCAACTACTAAGGAGACTGAGGCAGGAGAATCGCTTGAACTGGGGAGGCAGAGGTTGCAGTGAGATGAGATTGTGCCATTGCACTCCAGCCTGGGCAACAACAGCGAAACTCCATCTCAAAAAAAAAGAGAAGGCTCTGGTGTCTGTTGTTCCCTTCTTTGTGCCTATGTATACTCAATGTTTAGTTCCCACTTATAAGTGAGAACATGTGGTATTTGGTTTTCTGCTCCTGCGTTAGTTCATCTAGAATAATGGCCTCCAGCTCCAACCATGTTGCTGCAAAGGACATTATCTTGTTCTTTTTTATGGCTGTGCAGTAGTCCGTGGTGTACATGCCCCAAATTTTCTTTATCTGGTCTACCATTGATGGGCATCTAGGTCACTTCCACGTCTTTGCTATTGTGAAGAGTGTTGCAATGAACATATTCATGCATGTGTCTTTATGACAGAACGATGTCTATTCCTTTGGGTATATACCCAAAATGAAATTGCTGGGTCAAATGCTAATTCTAAGTTCTTTGAGAAATCAGGAAACTGTTTTCCCCACCAGTAGTGTATACATGTTCCCTATTCTCTGCAACCTCACCTGTATCTGTTATTTTTTTTAATAACAGTTATTCTGACTGGTATGAGATGGTATCTCAATGTGGTTTTCATTTACATTTCTCCATTTCTCTAATGATTAGTGACGCTGAGCATTTTTTTCTCTTTCTTTTTTTTTTTTTTTGAGATGGACTCTCACTCTGTCACCCAGGCTGGAGTGCAGTGGCGCGATCTCCACTCACTGCAAGCTCCGCCTCCCAGGTTCACACCACTCTCCTGCCTCAGCCTCCCGAGTAGCTGGGACTACAGGCACCCACCACCACGCCTGGCTAATTTTTTGTATATTTAGTAGAGACGGGTTTTCACTGTGTTAATCAGGATGGTCTTGATCTCCTGACCTTGTGATCCACCCGCCTCAGCCTCCCAAAGTGCTGGAATTACAGGCGTGAGCCACCACGCCCAGCCAACGTTCAGGATTTTTTCATATGTTCATTGGCTGAGTGTATGTCTTCTTCTGAAAAGCGTCTGTTCATGTCCTTTGCCCAGTTTTTAATGGAGTTATTTTTGCTTATTAATTTGTTTAAGTTCCTTACAGATTCTGGATATCAGACCTTTGTCAGATGCACCATTTACAAATATTTTGTCCTATTTTGTGGGTTGTCTGTTTACTCTGTTGATAGTTTCTTTTGCTGTGCAGAAGCTCTTTAGTTTAATTGGGTCTCATTTGTCAATTTTTTGTTGTTGTCGCAATTGCTTTTGGCATCTTCATCATGAAATCTTTGCCGGGGCCTATGTCCAGAATGGTATTTCCTAGGTTTTCTTCAAGGGTTTTATAGTTTTAGGTTTTACATTTAAGTCTTTAATCCACCATGAGTTAACTTTTTTGTATATGATGTAACAAAGGTGTTCAGTTTCAGTCTTCTGTATATGGCTAGCCAGTTATCTCGGCACCATTTTCTGAACAGGAAGTCCTTTCCCCATTCCTCGTTTTCGTCAACTCCGTGGAAGATCAGATGGTTGTAGGTGTTAGGCTTTATTTCTGGGCTCTCTATTCTGTTCCATTGGTCTACGTCACTGTTTTTGTATCAGTACCGTGCTGTTTTGATTACTACAGCCTTGAAGTATAGTTTGAAATCAGGTAATGCGATGCTTTGCTCTTTTTGCGTAGGATTGCTTTCGCTATTCAGGCTGATTTTTGGTTCCATATGAATTTCAGAACCATCTTTTCTAATTCTGTGAAGAGTGTCATTGGCAGGTTGATAGGAATAGCATTGAATATTTACGTTGTTTTGTGCAGTATGGCCGTTTTAACAATCTTGATTCTTCCTATTCATGAGCATGGAATGTTTTTCCATCTGTCTGTGTCATCTCTGATTTCTTTTAGCAATGTTTTCTAATTCTCACTGTAGAGCTCTTTCACCTCCCTGGTTAGCTGTATTCCTAGGTATTTTATTTTTCACAGTTATTGTGAATAGGATTGCATTCTTGATTTGGCACTCAGCTTGGAAGCTGTTGGTGTATAGATATGCTATGGATTTTTGTACATCGATTTTGTATCCTGAAACTTTGCTGAAGTTGTTTGTCAGACTTAGGTGCTTCTGGGCAGAGGCTGTGAGGTTTTCTAGGTATAAAATCATATCATATACAGAGGCAGTCTGACTTCCTCTCTTCTTATTTGGATGCCTTTTATTTCTTTCTCTTGCCTGATTGCTCTGGCTAGGACTTCTAGCACTATGTTGAATAGCAGTGTTGAGAGTAGGCATCCTTGTCTTGTTCCAGTTCTCAAGCTTTTGCCCATTCAGTATGATGCTGGCTGTGGATTTGTCATACATGGCTCTCGTTATTTTGAAGTGTGTTCCTTCAATGCCTAGTTTGTTGAGGGTTTTTAGCATGCAGGGATGTTTAATTTTATTGAAAACCTTTTCTATATATATTGAGATGATAATATGGTTGTGTTTAGCTCTGTTTATGTGACGGGTAACATTTATTGATTTGTGTATGCCCAACCAGTCTTGCAACTCAGGGGT
This sequence comes from Piliocolobus tephrosceles, assembly GCF_002776525.5. Classification (NCBI taxonomy): domain Eukaryota; kingdom Metazoa; phylum Chordata; class Mammalia; order Primates; family Cercopithecidae; genus Piliocolobus; species Piliocolobus tephrosceles. The sequence goes on from NC_045455.1 coordinate 87,750,661, forward strand.
AAAGCCTACTTCATCGTGGTGAATTACCTTTTTTTTTTTTTTTTGACAGCGTCTCACTCTGTTGCCCAAGTTGGAGTACCACAACCCAATCTCAGCTCACTGCAACCTCTGCCTCCCAGGCCCAAGCCATCCCTCCACCTCAGCCTCCCAAGTAGCTGGAAATACAGGCGTGTGCCACCACACTCAGCTAATTTTTTTAATTTTTTGGTAGACATAGGGACTCACCATGTTACACAGGCTGGTCTTGAACTCCTGGCCTCAAGCAATCTACCTGCCTTGGCTACCAAAGTGCTGAGACTACAGGCCTAAGCTACTGCTTCTGGCCTGGTGGATTAGCTTTCTGTTATGCTGCTGGATTCAGTTTGCTAGTATTTTGTGGAAGATTGTTGCATCTATGCTCATCAAGGACATTGGCCTGAAGTTTTTGTTTTGTTGAGTCTCTGCCAGGTTTTGGTATCAGGATGACGCTGGTCATTGAACAAGATAGGGAGGAATTCCCTCCTCTTCCATTTTTTTGAATACTTCCAGAAAGAAGTGTACCAGCTCTTTACATTAATATGTCTGGTAGAATTCGGCTTTGAATCCATTTGGTCCTGGGCTTTTTCTGGTTGGTAGGTTTTTGGTTACTGATTCAATTTCAGAATTCGTTATTGCTCTGTTCAGGGTCTCAATTCCTCTCTGGTTCAATCTTAGGAGGTATGTTTCCAGGAACGTATCCATTTCTTATAGGTTTTCTACCCTACATGCATACAGGTGTTCATAATAGTCTCTGAGGGTTTTCTGTATTTCTGTGGGGTATGTGCTAATGTCCTCTTTGTCATTTCTGTGTTTATTTGGATCTTCTTTTTTCTATATTAGTCTAGTTAGCTGTCTAGCAATCTTATTTATTCTATTAAATAACCACTTCTGTTTTCACTGATCTTTTGTATGGTTTCCTGCATCTCAATTTTATTCAGTTCAGCTCTGATTTTGGTTATTTTTTGTCTTCTGCCAGCTTTGGGGGGCGGTAAAACACAGATCTTATCGTATCACTTACTAGCATAACCTAGAAGGGCCTTCACAATGTGGCCACAGCTTATCATCTGGTACCACTCTCCATAATTGGTCTATTCTCTCACCACATCAGATGACTACAAAACTATGAATAGTGCTTCCTCTCAAAACCTGTGTCTTCTCTCATCTGTCTAGAATGCCCTTTTCCACCAGGTATGTATGCCTCAAACATCTTCTGAAAAATATTTCAAATATCACCCACCTCAAGATATCGCTGAATAGAGTTTGTTATACATTTTATGTGTATGTGTATATATATGAGATGTGTATACATACCATACTATGTCATAATTTATAATGTCAAACTCCTTTACTAATCTATGCACTCACAAATGACCAGGGCCATGTCTGATACATCTTTGCTTTTTATTTATTTATTTTTTTTATTTTTATTTTTATTTTTATTTTTTTGAGACGAAGTCTTGCTTTGTCGCCCAGGCTGGAGTGCAGTGGCCGGATCTCAGCTCACTGCAAGCTCCGCTGCCCGGGTTTACGCCATTCTCCTGCCTCAGCCTCCCGAGTAGCTGGGACTACAGGCGCCCGCCACCTCGCCCGGCTAGTTTTTTTGTATTTTTTAGTAAAGTCGAGGTTTCACCGTATTAGCCAGGATGGTCTCGATCTCCTGACCTCGTGATCCGCCCGTCTCGGCCTCCCAAAGTGCTGGGATTACAGGTTTGAGCCACCGCGCCCGGCCTATTTATTTATTTTTTGAGATGGAGTCTCACTCTGTTGCCCTGCAGTGGCGCCATCTCAGCTCACTGCAGCTTCCACCTCCCGGGTTCATGCAAATCTCCTTCCTCAGCCTCCCGAGTAGCTCAGACTACAGACACATGCCACTATGCCTGGCTAATTTTTTTGTATTTTTGGTAGAGACGGGGTTTCACTATGTTGGCCAGGCTGGTCTCAAACTCCTGACCTCAAGCCCCGAAGTGCTGGGATTACAGGTGTGAGCCACTGAGCCTGGTCTGACACACCTTTGTATTCCCCAATATCTATACGATACCTAGCACAGAAATGTTCAACATATGTTTAATAATTAAATTATGTTCTCCAGTCAGTGCCCAGAGAACACACATACTATGTCATTTAGTGAACAGTGAGTTACCTGCAGAGATATCAGACCACCAGGGAGGAAAGTTAACATTGTTTTAAAAACTGCAAAGTCAAGCCAGGTGTGGTGGCTCACACCTGTAATCCTAGCACTTTGGGAGGCTAAAGTGGGTGGATCACCTGAGGTAAGGAGTTCAAGACCAGCCTGGCTAACATGGCGAAACTCTGTCTCTACTAAAAATACAAAAAATTAGCTCAGCGTGGCAGCGGGCACCTGTAATCCCAGTTACTTGGGAGGCTGAGGCGGGAGACTCACTTGAACCCTAGAGACAGAGGTTGCAGAGAGCCAAAATCGCGCCAGCCTGGGCGACAAGAGCGAAATTCTGTCTCAAAATAAATAAATAAATAAATACAAACTGCTAAATCTATCTGGCAAACTGGCTCTTAAGGAAGTTGTCATACTTGTCAACACTAAGATAGCCACAGCAATGCCTATAGTAAGGAAAAACAAAAATCCTGAAACAGAAATTTCAGATGAATCAAGTGGCTTAACGACAAGTACCAGCTGAGATCCAACTGTTTCACTGCAGTGTATCCAGTACGCTGTTTTGACCTGAACATGTTTATGATATACATTATTACTTAGCCTCTTCAATCAGAAAAGAACTGCAGTGCAGTAAGACTCTGGTAAAAACAGCTGATTCTGGGGAGGACTGCAATACTATAGGCATTCCAAGATGAACTTGCTACAAACTTGAACATCAACAACTAAATAAATTGGGCTCTTGGGTGAAGCTATTTAGTATCATCAATCTGAATGCTCACTGAAAAATAAAAAGCAGTTTTAGTTTGACATCTATGCCAAGATAATTACTATTTTCTACACAATCGAAAGCTGCCAATAAAGCAATAAATGGCCTAAAAAGTTTTCCGTTATTGTTTTCTCAGTAATGTGGCTAGGAATAACAGAAAATTTTATTTCTAAAACCAGCTTGTCATATAAAACATCAGTTTTATATGATGTTTTGGATCATCCAAATCCATGGATGAGCTCAGAAGGCTAATGTTGAATTTTGGAGCAACTAGCAAACCATATGCATTTCCAATTATTTTGCTAAATCCTGTAGTATGCTAGCTTCTGGAGGGCTGGGTTTGGGTTCGTCTTTTGTATGTGTGTATGTTAGTTATCTTTACTGATTCTTTTTCTGATTATAAAAGACTTGAGGAAAAAAGATTCAGAAATGTAGAAATCAAAGTTTCCCATCATGCCACCACAGAAATACTAACATTAACAACTCAGTGTTGTCTCTAGATCTTTTCTTCTTACATATCTTTTTAAAGTGTATTACGGCCAGGCACGGTGGCTCACACCTTTAATTCCAGCACTTTGGGAGGCCGAGGTGGGAGGATAACAAGGTCAAGAGATCGAGACCATCCTGGCCAACATGGTGAAACCCCGTCTCTACTAAAAAAATACAAAAATTAGCCAGGCATGGGGGCAGGTGCCTGTAATTTACCCAGCTACTCAGGAGGCTAAGGCAGGGCAATCGCTTGAACCCAGGATGCAGAGGTTGCAGTGAGCTGAGATCACGCCATTGCACTCCAGCCTGGCAACAGAGCGAGCCTCCATCACACACAAAAAAAGGGGGGCATATTACACATACTGTTTTGTAATTTCTTCTTCCTATTTAGTAATATAGTTTAAGCATCTTGTCTGTATATAAAATTCTTGCTTGGTTTTTCTGCTGTATGATATCCTACTATATTAACGGGAATTTCACTATTTTCAACTTTTCACTACCTCAGATCAGCTGCCATGAATAACTCTGTACATATATCCTGTGTTTCCATAGAATGAGTCTAACAATTGTGCCAAAGGATGTGGACGTCTTAAATTTTAATGAATACTGACCTCTAAAAGTGTCATACCAGAGAGTCTTTCCCCACACATACCAACACAAACACTAGGTATCAGCAACCTTTGTACTCTTATCAACTTGAAAGGTAAAAGATACATAAATAAGTGAATGCCAGTTTTAATTTTCTTTTATTCACTTGTTAGGAACTTTTATATACCTACTGGCCATTTGTATTTCTTCTGTAAACCGCCAGAGTTTTCTGAAGGGCTGTCATTTTTTTTTTTTTGAGATGGAGTCTCGCTCTGTCACCCAGGCTGGAGTGCAGTGGCCGGATCTCAGCTCACTGCAAGCTCCGCCTCCCGGGTTTACGCCATTCTCCTGCCTCAGCCTCCCGAGTAGCTGGGACTACAGGCGCCCGCCACCTCGCCCAGCTAGTTTTTTGTATTTTTCAGTAGAGACGGGGTTTCACCATGTTAGCCAGGATGGTCTCGATCTCCTGACCTCATGATCTGCCCGTCTCAGCCTCCCAAAGTGCTGGGATTACAGGCTCAAGCCACCGCGCCCGGCCGGGCTGTCATTTTTTTAAACAGGACATTTATCTTTAGCTCCATGTTAACCAACCATATAAGGGTAGCTAATTAGAATAATCTAGCCAAGATTGAATGTTCATCTCACAAAAGGACTCAATTTAAAAAAAAAAAAAAAA